>NC_064424.1:38679687-39008125 GCF_023375975.1 Astyanax mexicanus
GGTGTTGCTAGGCGGTTGCTAAGGTGTTGCTATGGTATCCGGGGTGGTTGCTAAGGTGTTGCTAGGTGGTTGCTAGGTGGTTGCTAGGGTGTTGCTAGGCGGTTGCTAAGGTGTTGCTATGGTATCCGGGGTGGTTGCTAAGGTGTTGCTAGGTGGTTGCTAGGGTGTTTCTAGGTGGTTGCTAAGGTGTTGCTATGGTATCCGGGGTGGTTGCTAAGGTGTTGCTAGGTGGTTGCTAGGTGGTTGCTAGGGTGTTGCTAGGCGGTTGCTAAGGTGTTGCTATGGTATCCGGGGTGGTTGCTAAGGTGTTGCTAGGTGGTTGCTAGGTGGTTGCTAGGGTGTTGCTAGGCGGTTGCTAAGGTGTTGCTATGGTATCCGGGGTGGTTGCTAAGGTGTTGCTAGGTGGTTGCTAGGTGGTTGCTAAGGTGTTGCTAGGCGGTTGCTAAGGTGTTGCTATGGTATCTGGGGTGGTTGCTAGGTGGTTGCTAGGGTGTTGCTAGGCGGTTGCTAAGGTGTTGCTATGGTATCCGGGGTGGTTGCTAAGGTGTTGCTAGGTGGTTGCTAGGTGGTTGCTAAGGTGTTGCTAGGCGGTTGCTAAGGTGTTGCTATGGTATCCGGGGTGGTTGCTAAGGTGTTGCTAGGTGGTTGCTAGGTGGTTGCTAGGGTGTTGCTAGGCGGTTGCTATGGTATCCGGGGTGGTTGCTAAGGTGTTGCTAGGTGGTTGCTAGGCGGTTGCTAAGGTGTTGCTATGGTATCCGGGGTGGTTGCTAAGGTGTTGCTAGGTGGTTGCTAGGTGGTTGCTAGGGTGTTGCTAGGCGGTTGCTAAGGTGTTGCTATGGTATCCGGGGTGGTTGCTAAGGTGTTGCTAGGTGGTTGCTAGGTGGTTGCTAGGGTGTTGCTAGGCGGTTGCTAGGTGGTTGCTAAGGTGTTGCTATGGTATCCGGGGTGGTTGCTAAGGTGTTGCTAGGTGGTTGCTAGGTGGTTGCTAGGGTGTTGCTAGGCGGTTGCTAAGGTGTTGCTATGGTATCCGGGGTGGTTGCTAAGGTGTTGCTAAGTGGTTGGTAGGTGGTTGCTAAGGTGTTGCTAGGCGGTTGCTAAGGTGTTGCTATGGTATCTGTGGTGGTTACTAAGGTGTTGCTAGGTGGTTGCTAGGTGGTTGCTAAGGTGTTGCCAGGCGGTTGCTAAGGTGTTGCTATGGTATCTGGGGTGGTTGCTAAGGTGTTGCTAGGTGGTTGCTAGGTGGTTGCTAGGGTGTTGCTAGGCGGTTGCTAAGGTGTTGCTATGGTATCCGGGATGGTTGCCAAGGTGTTGCTAGGTGGTTGCTAGGTGGTTGCTAGGGTGTTGCTAGGCGGTTGCTAAGGTGTTGCTATGGTATCCGGGGTGGTTGCTATGGTGTTTCTAGGTGGTTGCTAGGTGATGTATATGCATCAATTAGATTAAATGGTGTTTGCACGTTGCTACGCAACGTGCAAATACATCAATCAGCTATGCACGCTAGGTTGCTCTGGCCGTTCGGGGGTGTCCAAACTTTTGACCCGTGGCTCCATTACACACAGTACTGGGGGGCCGGGGTGTCCAAACTTTTGACCCGTGGCTCCATTACACACAGTACTGGGGGGGGGCCGGGGTGTCCAAACTTTTGACCTAACGCTGATTTATCCCATAGCTGCTCCATACACTCACAGTACTGGAGTTCTAGCTACCTGTCCTTCGATCTAGCTGCCGTCCTCCGATTGGCCCCATTCATTCCAATGGGGCCACTTCGTACGACATTCGTACGAAATCCGTACGTCGTAACTTTTCGTAACGCATATTTTCGGAAAGAGCTCAATAAGTTCTACAGGTCCTCAATTGGTTTCATCTTCGTATTTCAAAAATTGCGACGTCCACGGGCGTGCAAAGTTCTGCCCATTCATTTTCAATGGTCAAAAAAACGCGTACTTACGAAGTTTTTACGAAAAACGTAAGTCCGATCGGAAAGCTGTATACAAGCCCACCATTCCCGATATGGACGCACGTTTTCTCTTTTGAACGAAGTCGATATTTCGAAAACTGCGGCACTAGTTAACCGGACAAAAAACAGGTGGAATAATAATAATAACTAGATTGCAGTTCCTGCAGAAACTGCGAGTGTGATTGCAGTGCTGGCTGGTATCTGCTAAGGTGTTGCTAAGGTGTTGCTATGGTATCCGGGGTGGTTGCTAAGATGTTGCTAGGTGGTTGCTAAGGTGTTGCTAGGCGGTTGCTAAGGTGTTGCTATGGTATCTGGGGTGGTTGCTAAGGTGTTGCTAGGTGGTTACTAGGTGGTTGCTAAGGTGTTGCTAGGCGGTTGCTAAGGTGTTGCTACGCGGTTGCTAAGGTGTTGCTATGGTATTTGGGGTGGTTGCTAAGGTGTTGCTAGGTGGTTGCTAGGTGGTTGCTAGGTGGTTGCTAAGGTGTTGCTAGGCGGTTGCTAAGGTGTTGCTATGGTATCCGGGGTGGTTGCTAAGGTGTTGCTAGGTGGTTGCTAGGGTGTTGCTAGGCGGTTGCTAAGGTGTTGCTATGGTATCTTGGGTGGTTGCTAAGGTGTTGCTAGGTGGTTGCTAGGTGGTTGCTAGGGTGTTGCTAGGCGGTTGCTAAGGTGTTGCTATGGTATCTGGGGTGGTTGCTAAGGTGTTGCTAGGTGGTTGCTAGGGTGTTGCTAGGCGGTTGCTAAGGTGTTGCTATGGTATCCGGGGTGGTTGCTAAGGTGTTGCTAGGTGGTTGCTAGGTGGTTGCTAGGGTGTTGCTAGGCGGTTGCTAAGGTGTTGCTATGGTTTTCGGGGTGGTTGCTAAGGTGTTGCTAGGTGGTTGCTAGGTGGTTGCTAGGGTGTTGCTAGGCGGTTGCTAAGGTGTTGCTATGGTATCCGGGGTGGTTGCTAAGGTGTTGCTAGGTGGTTGCTAGGTGGTTGCTAGGTGGTTGCTAGGGTGTTGCTAGGCGGTTGCTAAGGTGTTGCTATGGTATCCGGGGTGGTTGCTAAGGTGTTGCTAGGTGGTTGCTAGGGTGTTGCTAGGCGGTTGCTAAGGTGTTGCTATGGTATCCGGGGTGGTTGCTAAGGTGTTGCTAGGTGGTTGCTAGGTGGTTGCTAGGGTGTTGCTAGGCGGTTGCTAAGGTGTTGCTATGGTATCTGGGGTGGTTGCTAAGGTGTTGCTAGGTGGTTGCTAGGTGGTTGCTAGGGTGTTGCTAGGCGGTTGCTAAGGTGTTGCTATGGTATCCGGGGTGGTTGCTAAGGTGTTGCTAGGTGGTTGCTAGGTGGTTGCTAGGGTGTTGCTAGGCGGTTGCTAAGGTGTTGCTATGGTATCCGGAGTGGTTGCTAAGGTGTTGCTAGGTGGTTGCTAGGGTGTTGCTAGGCGGTTGCTATGGTATCCGGGGAGGTTGCTAAGGTGTTGCTAAGTGGTTGGTAGGTGGTTGCTAAGGTGTTGCTAGGCGGTTGCTAAGGTGTTGCTATGGTATCCGGGGTGGTTGCTAAGGTGTTGCTAGGTGGTTGCTAAGGTGTTGCCAGGCGGTTGCTTAGGTGTTGCTATGGTATCCGGGGTGGTTGCTAAGGTGTTGCTAGGTGGTTGCTAGGTGGTTGCTAGGGTGTTGCTAGGCGGTTGCTAAGGTGTTGCTATGGTATCCAGGGTGGTTGCTATGGTGTTGCTAGGTGGTTGCTAGGGTGTTGCTAGGCGGTTGCTAAGGTGTTGCTATGGTATCCGGGGTGGTTGCTAAGGTGTTGCTAGGTGGTTGCTAGGTGGTTGCTAGGGTGTTGCTAGGCGGTTGCTAAGGTGTTGCTATGGTATCCGGGGTGGTTGCTAAGGTGTTGCTAGGTGGTTGCTAGGGTGTTGCTAGGCGGTTGCTAAGGTGTTGCTATGGTATCCGGGGTGGTTTCTAAGGTGTTGCTAGGTGGTTGCTAGGTGGTTGCTAGGGTGTTGCTAGGCGGTTGCTAAGGTGTTGCTATGGTATCCGGGGTGGTTGCTAAGGTGTTGCTAGGTGGTTGCTAGGTGGTTGCTAAGGTGTTGCTAGCCGGTTGCTAAGGTGTTGCTATGGTATCTGGGGTGGTTGCTAAGGTGTTGCTAGATGGTTGCTAGGTGCTTGCTATGGTGTTGCTAGGCGGTTGCTAAGGTGTTGCTATGGTATCCAGGGTGGTTGCTAAGGTGTTGCTAGGTGGTTGCTAGGTGGTTGCTAGGGTGTTGCTAGGCGGTTGCTAAGGTGTTGCTATGGTATCCGGGGTGGTTGCTATGGTGTTTCTAGGTGGTTGCTAGGTGATGTATATGCATAAATTTGATTAAATGGTGTTTGCACGTTGCTACGCAACGTGCAAATACATCAATCAGCTATGCACGCTAGGTTGCTCTGGCCGTTCGGGGGTGTCCAAACTTTTGACCCGTGGCTCCATTACACACAGTACTGGGGGGGCCGGGGTGTCCAAACTTTTGACCAGTGGCTCCATTACACACAGTACTGGGGGGGCCGGGGTGTCCAAACTTTTGACCCGTGGCTCCATTACACACAGTACTGGGGGGCCGGGGTGTCCAAACTTTTGACCTAATGCTGTTTTATCCCATAGCTGCTCCATACACTCACAGTACTGGAGTTCTAGCTACCTGTCCTTCGATCTAGCAGCCGTCCTCCGATTGGCCCCATTCATTCCAATGGGGCCACTTCGTACGACAATCGTACGAAATCCGTACGTCGTAACTTTTCGTAACGCATATTTTCGGAAAGAGCTCAATAAGTTCTACAGGTCCTCAATTGGTTTCATCTTCGTATTTCAAAAGTTGCGACGTCCACGGGCGTGCAAAGTTCTGGCCATTCATTTTCAATGGGCAAAAAAACGCGTACTTACGAAGTTTTTACGAAAAACGTAAGTCCGATCGGAAAGCTGTATACAAGCCCACCATTCCCGATAAGGACGCACGTTTTCTCTTTTGGACGAAGTCGATATTTCGAAAACTGCGGCACTAGTTAACCGGACAAAAAACAGGTGGAATAATAATAATAATAATAATAAGAAGAAGAAGAATAAGACTTAAGAAGAACAATACTGTGATTGCATTACTGCAATCACACTAATAATAATAATAATAATAATAATAATAAGAATAAGACTTAAGAAGAACAATACTGTGATTGCATTACTGCAATCACACTAATAATAATAATAATAAGAAGAAGAAGAAGAAGAAGAATAAGACTTAAGAAGAACAATACTGTGATTGCATTACTGCAATCACACTAATTATTTTCCATAAAAATTAAACTTTCATATATTTGAGATTCATTGCACACCAACTGAAATATTTCAGGTCTTTTATTGTTTTAATACTGATGATTTTGGCATACAGCTCATGAAAACCCCAAATTCCTATCTCACAAAATTAGCATATCATGTAAAGGTTCTCTAAACGAGCTATTAACCTAATCAACTGAATTAACGAATTAACTCTAAACACCTGCAAAAGATTCCTGAGGCTTTTAAAAACTCCCAGCCTGGTTCATTACTCAAAACCGCAATCATGGGTAAGACTGCCGACCTGACTGCTGTCCAGAAGGCCATCACTGACACAGAAAGAAATTTCGGAGCGAATAGGTTGTTCCCAGAGCGCTGTATCAAGGCACCTCAGTGGGAAGTCTGTGGGAAGGAAAAGTGTGACAGAAAACGCTGCACAACGAGAAGAGGTGACCGGACCCTGAGGAAGATTGTGGAGAAGGGCCGATTCAAGGCCCTTCTGCGGAAGCAGTGGACTGAGTCTGGAGTAGAAACATCCAGAGCCACCGTGCACAGGAAATGGGCTACAGGTGCCACATTCCCCAGGTCAAGCCACTTTTAAACCAGAAACAGCGGCAGAAGAGTCTGACCTGGGCTACAGAGAAGCAGCACTGGACTGTTGCTCAATTTTTGCATGTCATTCTGAAATCACAGTGCCAGAGTCTGGAGGAAGACTGGGGAGAAGGAAATGCCAAAATGCCTGGAGTCCAGTGTCAAGTACCCACAGTCAGTGAGGGTCTGGGGTGCCATGTCAGCTGCTGGTGTTGGTCCACTAAATGTAAATGGTTTACTGATCATGGTATTACTGTGCTCAATTGGCCTGCCAACTCTCCTGACCTGAACCCCATAGAGAATCTGTGGGATATTGTGAAGAGAAAGTTGAGAGACGCAAGACCCAACACTCTGAATGAGCTTAAGGCCCCTATTGAAGCATCCTGGGCCTCCATAACACCTCAGCAGTGCCACAGGCTGATTGCCTCCATGCAGTGTTGGGAAGTAACGGATTACATGTAACGGCGTTACGTAATCAGATTACAAATTATGAGTAACTGTAATCCGTTACAGTTACTGCTTCAGTAAGTGGTAATCAGATTACAGTTACTCTGCTAAAATAAAAGGGTTACATTGCGGTACTTTCCTATTTTTGCTCTTCCAATCCAACACCGACAAAACGCAAATAACATTTTGCGGTGAAATCGCTCTGATATGACAGGGAACTGTCTGCCCCTCCTCCCGTCTCGCTGCACACACACACACAGGGAGGAGGGGCAGACAGCGGCTCCGCACACACAACGAGACGAAATTAACTGACATTTTGGTCAACGAATAAAAACGAGACGAAAATGTTTGGCAGGGACGAAATCCAATCAGAACTGATTTAGTTCTGTGAAAGGTAGGGACCAGTTAGGAAGAGATCCAATCACTGCTACTTTAGCGGAGGCGCCGCGCGCTCAGTTACAAACCCGGGAATTAACCTGTCTTTACGGAGCTCGACTGGAAGTTAACTCGACAGTGTTCAGCAGGAAGAGAGAGAGGGGAGAGGCGATATATTTCTCCTTTGACGTCGCGAAAAACAAGATAACGTGTAAACCGCATGGAGCGACTCCATCTCCGGTAAAAACACCACTAATCTTTCAGCTTCTGCAGACCAGAGTCACACAGATCTCCATGCAGAGATCCGCGTTTTAATACTGATGTTATTTCATGAGCTGATGTGTTTAACTCGGCAGTGCACTAAAACACAGAACTGATACAGAACTCACTCATTAAGATCAAATCATCTGTTTAGTCTCACAGTGGGAAAGATATAGCTAGTATTAAAGCAGCAGCAGGTCAGAAAGAAACTCAATAATATATCCAAAATAAAACAATAAAATAAGTGAATCTATGAACCCAAAAGTCTGTGTAAAGTTCCTTACAGCACTTTCTCATAAGTTTCTCACTTTAACTCATGAAGTTTCTCAGTACATCCTGAGAGCATCTCTACAGGACAGTGTGTGAAGGTGTGTTTTTGATCTCATTTATAGACTGTAGCTCCAGTAGATGTGCTGGAGATAAAACTAGATCCTTTAAAAGTTGTTTTTGCATCTACAGCTCTGTTTAAACTCTAATTTAACTATTCAGATGTTTTATGACCTGATTTCTAGAGCAAAATTTTAAATGTAACATATGTATAGTCACACACCTACAATAATAATAATAATAATATAATATACATTAAATCATATATAAATATATTTCACTTTCAAACATTAACAATATTACTCAAGTGGTTATTAAACGTTTCATTTTGTATACGTGTAGAGTTAATAATTCAAGGGAACTGATGAACAAGCATTTACATTTACACCCTTTACATTTTAGTCGACTAAATTTACTGTAATTTTAGTAGACTATATTCTTATGACATTAAGTTGACTAAAACTAAGTTGACTAAATTACTAAATTGTGACTTAAACTAAATACTATTTTCTCCACAAGACTATGACTAAGACTAAATCAAAATTTGTTGTCAAAATTAACACTGGTGGCAAACCTGCAAATAGATAGCTTACAGTTGTTGTTACATTGTTTGGTTTTAAATTGTTTTATCATCAATTTATAGAAGTGTTTCATAAAATTGTTTGATGAAATGGTTTCATAAGTATTTTTATAGAGTGATTGAAAAGGCTGTTTTATTTGTTTATCTATTTGTTAACTGGAAAGAAAAATAAAATAATAATATGCAAGATGTGGTTGCTACATTCATTCAGGCTTAAAAAAATGACAATATTGTAAGTAATCCAAAGTAATCAGATTACGTTACTCACTTGAAGTAATGTAACTGATTACGTTACAAATTACATTTTGAGTGATGTAATCAGTAATCTGTAAGGGATTACATTTTAAAAGTAACCTTCCCAACACTGCCTCCATGCCACGCCGCACTGAAGCAGTCATTTCTGCAAAAGGATTCCCGACCAAGTACTGAGTTCATAACTGAACATAATTATTTGAAGGTTGACTTTTTTGTATTAAAAACACTTTCTTCACTTCTTTTATTGGTCGGATGAAATATGCAAATTTTTTAGATTACTTTTTTGCCAAAATCATCAATATTAAAACAATAAAAGGCTTGAACTACTTCAGTTGTGTGTAATGAATCTAAAATATATGAAAGCCTTTATCACAATATGCAAATTTTTTGAGAAGGGACCTGTAGTAGCTAAAGCCCTCTGCACTTAACAAAAAAAAGGAACAGGAGAGGACAGGGTTGACCCCTTCTTCCTGAAGCTTGCATCTCCAGTCATTCTTAAACATATCACATATATTTTTAATCTCTCCATTTTATCAAGCAGAATCCCCATGATCTGGAAAACAGCCCAAGTAATACCACTTCACAAAGGAGGTGACGTTGTAGACCTCAACAACTTTAGACCAATCTCTAGACTGTCATGCCTAGCTAAAATTTTAGAATCCCTAGTGAATGACCAACTCAAGACATTTTTTTTTTTGTGATCAATTTTTTTTCTTGAAAGTGTACAGGTAATCCTCATGTACATTTGTACATTTACATTTTTTTTCTCTTTTCAAAAAGGGAAATAAAAATAAAACCCATACACAAACATACAACTTATAATGCCTTGGACCCCTTTAAACCCTCCTCAAGGTGACACACGCCCCGGATCTCTCTCTGTATACCCATTACAATCCACACATTTACATTTAAGAAAAGTAGACATATAAAATATTACAAATAAATGACTAAAGATAAATTAAAAATATCTAGAAAAATAGAAAATGATCTCAATCACTCTGCACATTATCTTTAACTTGTCAGGTCTTTAGTCTGTCTGCTTCTTATGTCTGTGTTATTCTCAGGTCTGTGTTTCATTCCCAGTGTTTTTCCACTCACCTGTGTTCATTTGTAACTCCGCCCCTTCGTCCCAGGTGTTTCCTGTTCCCTGTGTGTGTGCACCTCTATTTAAGGTCCGTGTTCCATTTCCCCGGTGTCGATCCTTGTACGTTTATCGTCTATCAGTGCTCCATGTTTTCCCCAGTTTCCTCAGTCCTGTTTTCAGTAACTCCCTGTGTATTTTGTATTTGTTTTCGTAAATAAATCCCTTTTTGTTTGCATTTGCGTCCGCCTCCGCGTCCTCCCTGCACCCCGCACCTGACATAACTACACTGTAAACCATATCCCAGGCCTGAAGTGTTTTAAGGCTGGCTGCTCTAAAGAGTGTGGTGGTTGCCATCTTAAAGCCTACATTTTCTTAGCGGCAGGTAGACCAGCCCATTGACTACACTTCTGTTGGAAAGACAGGTCTAGAGAGGAATCATCATTAAGTAAAAGTAATTCTGGTGAATGTGGAATTCTGCTTTCAAGAATGTCACTGAAAGTTAAAGATACCTGTTTCCAAAAATGTTTGACCTCAGGGCAGTCCCAGTATACATGTATAAATGTCCCCAAAGCGTACATAGTTTACAATTAGGAGATGTTATAATCTTCATAAGGTAGCTTTTCCTAGGAGTTAAATACATCCTATGAACAAATTTGTAATGTATGACCTAATGGTCAGGGTTTTTGGATGTATTACATAAATTGTCCCAGACTGAACTCCAACAAATCTCATCAGTTTCAACTAATAAATCTCTTTGCCATGTGGCTTCTACTGGGAGGGGTCTCTGAGGATCAGAAATAAATCTATACATTTTTGATACCATACCCCTTGTTGGTCCCATAATAGTCAGTAGTTTATGGAAAGGGTGAGTGGGCAGGTCTGTACCCCATGGAACACCATATGCTCGCATGGCTGACCTTAACCGCAAATATAAAAAAAGGATGATCCAGGTAGACTATAGTCAGCTTGTAAATCACTGAAGGCCCGTAGACCGCTATCATTGTAGATATCTTGCAAGACATTAACTCCTACGTTGAATATTGGTGAATGTTTGTGCCCTTTACAATCCACATGTAAATATTTGATTACAGTATGGTAAGTTGTGAGTAGACTTGATATAACTGGTCCTAAGTGTGATTTCATTTTCTTCACAGGAATATTAGAAAATATTAAATCTTGTAGTCTGTGAGGTGACGAAATCTGCCTCCAAGAGACCAAGAGATGAATTAGTGTTGAACCATATAGAAAGAGGCCGTAGCACAAAGGACCAGAAGTTCTTCCAAATAAATTTAGAGAGTAGTGAGTGAAGTTTCACTCAATACCCCTTTGGAGGGGCAAGAGGTATCATGAAAGAATAAAAATTAACTCGAGGAAGTATGTCCATCTTAATTATTGATATACGAAAATGTAATGAGTTTGGAAGGGTATTAACTGTTCAAGATCTTTCTCAACCTGACTGTATATATTCTGAAAGTTATTTTTTTACAATAGAAGTGACAGAGGGGAAAATCTCAACACCAAGATATTTAAAACTTATGACTAATGGTATACGAGGGGGGAAAATTGTTTGTGATGCGCTTGAATTTAAATGCATCAGTGATGACTTTGTCCAGTTGATTTTGTATCCTGATATTGTGCGGAACCAATGAAAGGCAGAAATCAGATGGGGTAGTGAAGAATTGGCATTACCCACATATAAAAGTATATCAACTGCATAAAGTGATATTCAATGTTCTGTATTGCAAAAGGTGATGGAAGAGACAAAAGAATGCTGTCTAAGCCCTGTTTAGTTTTGTATTATTTTCAGTTACTTGTTTGTTTCTTTGTTTAGCCCCCCTGTTTTATGTTATCGTTAGACCCTGTTTGTTTTGGTTTGTTTCCTTGTTCTTTGTTTATTTGTTTCTCTTGTTATTTATTTAATAAATTATTTCTTACCCTTACCTGCACTTGCGTCTGCCTCCTCGTCTCCGTGCCTGGCTCTACCTGACATCTAATACCATCTTTTACCTATGATTTTACGATTCCTAGCTGCAGCAGGACAAAGATCTAAAACTCCACCAGCAAGTCCACCTCTGAATGGCTGAAGACTTTGGAGTGGCCTAGTCAAAGTCCTGACTTGAATCCGATTGAGATGCTGTGGCATGAAGGGCAGTTCATGCTCATAAATGCTGCAATGTGGAGCAGTTACAACAATTCTGTAAAAATGAGTGGAGCCAAAATTCCTCCACATCGGTGTGAAAGACTCATTGCAAGTTACCGCTTTTTCACACCCCTGTACAATCACACAGAGCAACTCTAGCAATTTTCTTGTAGTTATTCACTTCAATATGTTAGACCTATGTGCAGGTATTTATCTATATTATTCATTTATTAGTAGTCTGATCAGAGGAGAGTTTTTCCTCACCACTGTCGCTCTCTGTGTTCTATACTTTATGTTTAGTCTGGTTTTCCGTCCTGCTACCTCTGTAAAGCTGTTTTGTGACATCAGTTGTAAAAAAAAATGGTGCCAGGAGCCAATGGAAAAAAGTGGCCAATTGCAAAAGGCTAAAAAGTTGATTGAATATTCATTTTTCCATACAACAGACTTAATTTATTTTGTCTTAATTTATTTTGTTTGATATAGAGTTTTCAGTAGAAGGGTTTTAGTTTATTCAGTTGAAAAATATTAACACATTGTCAGGTGCGGGTGCAGGGAGGACGCGGAGGCGGACGCAAATGCAAACAAAAAAGGGATTTATTAAAGAAAACAAATACAAAATACACCGGGAATAAACTGAAAACAGGACTGAGGAAACTGGGGAACACATAGAGCACTGACAGATGATAAACATACAAGGATCGACACCGGGGAAATGGAACACAGACCTTAAATAGAGGTGCACACACACAGGGAACAGGAAACACCTGGGACGAAGGGGCGGAGCTACAAATGAACACAGGTGAGTGGAAAAACACTGGGAATGAAACACAGAGGAGCCGGGTCACATGAGAACATACAGACAAGAGAACAGACAGGACATGACAGAAACCTCCCCCTAAACGTGCAGCTCCCGAGGCGCGTAAAAACGAACCCCGGGGACCGGCGGCGGGGACAGGCCGGGGAAAACAGGAGCCGAGACCGGGGACTGAAACCGAGACAGGACAGAGAACAGAGACTGGACAGGGCTTGAAAACTGAACAGGGGACGGAGACTGAACAGGGAACTAGACAGGGGACAGAGACTGGACAGGGAACGGAGACTGGACAGGAGACAGAACGGGAGACTGGACGGGGAACTGGACAGGAGACGGAGACTGGACGGGGAACTGGACAGGAGACGGAGACTGGATGGGGAACTGGACAGGAGACGGAGACTGGACGGACACAAACACAGTGACTGGGACAGGAATAGAAAAACCACAGGGGACAGGAACAGGAACAAACACAGACACGGGGACCATGACAGGGAGAGAAAGGGGCACAAAAAACACAGGAGGGTGCCCAGGACCAGCAAAAGTCTGTGGGGACAGCCTGGGCACAGTACTGGGGGCAAAGTCAGGAGGCCCCGGGACAGGCCTGGAAACACGGGGCTTGGGACCAACCATTGTTCTGGGAGTTGGCTTGGGGGTGTACAAAGTTCTAGGAGTGGGCACAGGATCAGAGACGGCCGGAGCCGTGGGCACAGGGTCAAAGGCAGCTGGTACCACGTGGGTGGCAGGCACTGCTGGTGCTGGAGCTGAGGCTGTAGCAGCGGGAGCTGCTGGTGCTGGAGCTGAGGCTGTAGCAGCGGGAGCTGCTGGTGCTGGAGCTGGGGCAGTGGGTGCTGCTGGTGCTTGAGCAGGCGCGGCGGGTGCTGCTGGTGCTTGAGCAGGCGCGGCGGGTGCAGCTTGAGCAGGCGCGGCGGGTGCAGCTTGAGCAGGCGCGGCGGGTGCAGCTTGAGCAGGCGCGGCGATCCTAGGAGCTCGTGACCTGGGAGTAGGCACAGGAGCAGAGGCGGGCAGCCCAGGCACGTCAACTGGGGTGGCAGCGGGCACAGAGTCAGAGGCGGCCGGAGCCGCGGGCACAGAGTCAGAGGCGGCCGGAGCCGCAGGCACAGAGTCAGAGGCGGCCGGAGCCGCGGGCAGCGCTGATACAGAGGCGGCCGGAGCCGCAGGCAGCGCCGATACAGCTGGCGAAGACGCCGATTCAGCGGGAGCTGAGAGTGTGGCTGCCGCCAAGATCCGGCCTGGAACCGCAGATTCAGCAGTGGGCGAGGCTGTAGAAACCAGACCTGGAATCCGGCCGGGCTGGAGAGCTGGAAGCAGGTGGGGCTTGAGTGCTGGAAGCAGGTGGGGCTTGAGAGCGCGGTGGAGCTAGCAGGCTAGCTAGCTTAGCCGGAGCTTCAGAGAGCGGCACTGCCGCCGGCGCTTTCTCGGGGGGCGGCGCGGCCACCGCTGAAGTCTCGGGGAGCGGATGAGCCGCGGGGGTCTCGGAGCGCGGAGCCTCAGCCGCGAGCTTCTCGGAGCGCAGATGAGCCGTGGGGGTCTCGGAGCGCGGAGCCTCAGCCGCGAGCTTCTCGGAGCGTGGCGTCTCGGTCGCGGGATTCTCGGAGCGCGGCATCTCGGCCGCGAGATACTCGGAGCGCGGCGTCTCGACCGCGGGATTCTCGGAGCGCGGATGAGCCACGGGAGTCACAGAGCGTGGCGTCCCATCCGCTGGCTTCACGGAGCGCGGCATCTCGGCCGCGAAAGTCACTGAGCGCGGGTAGAGTACAGCCCCTGGGGGAAACGGCAATGGAGTACGGGCTGGTGCGGGGTAGAGCTCCTCCTCCTCCTCGGAGCTTCTGGGCGCACATCCCAGGTAGTCCCACGGGCTGCGCGCCACTTGCCTCGGGTACTCATGGCTACTGCCAAACACGGGATGAGACCCGAGGCTCAACGCACCAACCCTTAGCGTCCCCCAAAGAAAATCCTCCCCCGTAAAGGGATCCTCTTCATGCTGGCTGGACCCCTTAGAACGTCTACCCCGAGGCCTGTGGCGTCCTTTAGGCCTCGGGGATTCCAACGCCGGGGTCCCGCATGGTGCATGGCGGATCGCCAACCTGGAGCCGGTCCACTTATTTGCTGCGTCCATATTGAGGTCGATCCTTCTGTCAGGTGCGGGTGCAGGGAGGACGCGGAGGCGGACGCAAATGCAAACAAAAAAGGGATTTATTAAAGAAAACAAATACAAAATACACCGGGAATAAACTGAAAACAGGACTGAGGAAACTGGGGAACACATAGAGCACTGACAGACGATAAACATACAAGGATCGACACCGGGGAAATGGAACACGGACCTTAAATAGAGGTGCACACACACAGGGAACAGGAAACACCTGGGACGAAGGGGCGGAGCTACAAATGAACACAGGTGAGTGGAAAAACACTGGGAATGAAACACAGAGGAGCCGGGTCACATGAGAACATACAGACAAGAGAACAGACAGGACATGACACACATTTAAATGTGTGCTTATATTATTAATTATTGTAATTTATAACAAATACAACAAATTATTTGGGTAAATTGTAAATAAATAGTTTAATTACATAGAAAATTCAGGCAGAGGCTATAAAACATGACATCTAACTTTTAATTAAAAACATAAACATAGCAGAGATATCTTACATAATTTCAGGTTTTAGAGAACACATTTAACATTCACTGTTTTCATTCATTAAGATTGTTCTTAGTTTTAACAAATACCACATTTAAAAAGTTCATATTTGAAAAAACATAAATATATGTCAATTATGTATTCACACAAAAGGATGTGTATGGACCATAAAATTAACAAACATATATATAACAATAAATAGTCTCATAGCTTCTCTTCCTGAAGGATCTGGGGTACAGAGGTGTTGGAGATGGTGTTCAGTTGTGGGTCCTTTTCTTTGTTAATAGAGAAGCATGGGCAGTTTATCCTGTTGGGAAATAAAGAATACTCACATTTACATTTAAAAGCTCTGACAAAAGATAAGGCACAGTCATATATGTGATTTTAACGATGTACCCATTGCTTACTTTTTTAAGTTATGGTTGTGTTCACATGCTACAGCAGCATATTATTAACTACCACTTAATTATCATAAAATTAGTAATAAAGGTATGCCTGAATTCTAGGGAAGACATAGGTTCTTATCCCTTAATATAAAATTAACATATAGTTATTTCCGTAAAAAATGGGTCAGTCCAAAAATATTATTTTGAATGAATTTGAGATGAAGCAATCATGATTTTATTCAAATGTACTTTCAGCTTTAATTCAATTTAACAAAAATATTGTGACAACTGTTTACATAAACCAATCAACAAACTACATCAGTTTTTAAAAAAATCTTCCATTTTCACAGGCTGAAAAATAATTGGTAAAACATTATAATTATAAATATAAAGATTATTTTTAATATTTGGATGCAAATCTTGTACAGTCAGCAGGTTTGTTGGAGATGAACTGTGCTTTGCCTTGCTAGTCAGCAAAAGCAGTGGGCTGCAGTTGGAAGCGGAGGTTAGAAAACAGCCATCAGTATTTATCAGCAACTCGAGTAAGCAATGGCAGATCTTACACTGTGTTCTTAGTAGCAGTGGATGCAGTATAATTTCCCCTGGAAATTGTGTGAATTACATGATTATGATGAATCCTCTCTAATGCACTTCTTATGGTTTCAAAAATCTGCTTTCAAAAATATTTTTCTTTTTTAGGGTGATCATTTGCATGGGAGCTGCTGCTCTAATAAGTGCTCTTCTTGGGGACAAGGCACTACAGTGGAGTTAGCAGAACTGTGGCTACCAACTTTATCAAGAGGAAAGTATAGAGATGACCAGCAGTTTCATTTACACAGAGCAATTTGACAATTCAGTATTTGTAAATGTGCCCATTGAAAAGGTCACTTTGGCATCATTGCAACCATTACCCCCATGAGAGTTTTGAAAAGAGATGCCCCTGGCGGTTTTCCCTTGCAAGCTCCCTCAGAGTGTAGAGAGTCGTCCACCGAGAACAACTTTATATGGTTTCCATTAAAAAATAACATTTGGCCCCTTGATTCTAAAATGCCTCCCCAGCCTCGGAAAAACACCAGATATCATTAACAGTCTTCTCATTTCTCTCCATCAGTTTGCCCCCCCACTTACTCGCACCACCTTGTTGCCTCAACTCCTCTGGCATGACAGCATTCAGCACTTTTTTACGGTGGTATGAAAAAGTTTGGGCACCCCTGATCATTTTCATGATATTCCTTAATAAATCATTGTTGTTTGTATTGTTGTTAAATATATCATAGAGAAGACGAACATAGTGATATTTTTATGTTTATAGGATTTACAGAAAGTGTGCAATAATTCTTTAAACAAAAACCCCAACAGAAAAATTACATCAATATTTAATATATTCTCCTTTTGCTAGTATTAAACTCAAAATATTTGGGGTGGAGTTTGGGGCAGCTTCGCTGGAAAAGTGTAAAGCTGAAGCCCCAAAAAGTTGAATCAGAGCGTTTGACCACGGCAAAAAAGATTTAAGGGGAGGACTGACTGTGAAAGGCTTGGGAACGCCAAGTGATAGTGTAGTCCTTGAGCAAGCCAGAAACTGAGCCAATGCAAGCTGGTGAGTTGCTGTGTATAAATCGGGGGAAAGTGTTGTTACATCTAGGATGGTGGGAACTGCCAGAAGGGCATGAAGAGCGGAATTAGGTAAAGTGGAAGAGGGGTTGAGTGTTGGGGAAAGAAGGGAAGCACATGACCTGTGCAGAGCATGAATGCAGTAAGACACAAAATGAGAAGAGAAGGAAGTGCAGATTGAGAGCGAGAGGCTCTCTTTGAGGTTTTGATGACCAGAGAAAATGTGGTGGTTGGAAAGGGTGAGGAGATCTGAGTAGCAGTTGAAAGAGGATTAAGGCAGAGCGGTAAACTAGAGAAGGAAGAACGGGTAAGAACAAGTGCTGGCGAGATGAGGAAGGCAGTGTGGGGGTCTAGGAATGGAATTAATTAAGTGAGGTGTTTTAAGGAGCTGCCAGCCTATTCAAATATGGGAGTGTACTGGAATAACAACATAGAGGATGAGGTCCTGGGAGTCAGTAATTGGTTAAAGTGGATTATAGTGTCGAACAACTTGTGGAATAATGCGCGTGGTGTAGGCCCAAAAAGAAAGCCAATGCTCCATGTTGCGTAGCAGATGCGACTGAGGAAGTTAGACATGGCCCAGCCAGACCCGGGGACATGAAACAAAGTAGGTCGATGATGGTGAGGAGGATAAAGATAATGGAGAGGACAATGAACGTGGCACTGATGGTGGCGGTGATGCCGATGGTGATGATGGTGATAGTGATGATGCTGATGATGATGTCTTTAATTATGGCGACGATGATGGTGATGAGGCCAATGAAGGATGGGCAGGGAGGACAAACAGACTGATGTAGGGATGATGGAGGTTGGGCAAGGAGGACAGACAGACGGATGTTGGGATGATGGAGGATTGGCAGGGAGGACGGACAGACTGATGTAGGGATGATGGAGGATGGGAAGGTAGGACAGACAGACTGATGTAGGGATGATGGAGGATGGGGAGGGAGGACAGACAGACTGATGTAGGGATGATTGAGGATGGGCAGGGAGGACGGACAGACTGATGTAGGGATGATGGAGGATGGGGAGGGAGGACGGACAGACTGATGTAGGGATGATGGAGGATGGGGAGGGAGGACAGACAGACTGATGTAGGGATGATGGAGGATGGGCAGGATGATGGAGGATGTCCTGCCTCAAGAATGGACACCACATTTGCATGACTGGTCTTCAATTCTGAAACGAGGTCACCATTCATATGTACGTCAGTTCTGGGCTGGTCAGCAAGCCGGCCCACAGCAGGGATATCTCAGACTGCTGGGGGTCTCCCAGTATGCACTTCTTTACACAGAAACTGGCAGCATGTGACCAGCAGGTGACGCTGAACTCATTTGCAGGAATTTCACTGAACTATTTATATAGAAGGCACTTACACTCGCTCAGGAGAGAGAGGAGGCGTGGCCGCGCTCGAGTACCACCCGGTGGGGCTGCAGGGAGGCGGGGGAAGGACGCTGGTTGGAGGGGGAAAACGGGTCGCGGGATTTGGCAGTCCGGGCAAAGAAAAGCTGTAGAATTGAAGTTCAGATTAAAAACCAGAGACAGCTCCGAACCAATGCAGTGAGCCGCCAGAGGGGCGCGAGCAGCGCCGACAAGGATAAAGAGGAGTCCGGTAAAGATGCGAGGAGGCCCCGCGAGGGCAGCAGCAGCTGGTGTGCTGGCGATGGTGAGAGAGAGAGAGAGCGCTGAGGATGCGAAGATCGCGTGTAGGCCTCGCGGGGGAAGCAGGAGGGGAGGAGCGGCAGCAGAAGTGCTGGGAAATGTGGCGATGAGAGAGAGAGAGAGAGAGAGAGAGAAGGCTGATGAGGACTCAAAGATCACGTGAAGGACACACAGGGGAAGCAGGAGGGGAGGAGCAGCAGAGGAGGTGCTGGGAAAGGTGGCAGTGAGAGTGAGAAAGGCCGATGAGGGCGAGAAGATCGCGTGGAGGCCTCGTAGGGGCAGCAGAAGTGGATTAGCAGTAGGGGAAGTGATGGGAAAGGTGGCAGTGAGAGAGACAGAGAGATAAACAGAGAGACCGGCAAGGACATGAAGATCGCGTGGAGGCCTCGTGGGGGCAGCAGGAGGGGATTAGCGGCAGCGGTGAGAGAGAGAGAGAGAGAGAGAGAGAGAGAGAGATAGAAGAAGCCGCTGAAGTCCAGAGGAGACCTCACGGTAGTTGCCAGACCAGGTCGAGGAGCCGGGAGAGGAGACGCCAGCACGGCAAAACAAACCACTACCAGGGAAGGCAGCCTGGAGCAGTGGCAATGGAGGAGCTGGGGTGGACGGGAACAACCGGTCGCAGGACACATACAGGTGTAGAACCATCGTGTACCAGGTAAGGAGCAGGAGCCAACACCACATGCGTGGTTGTTTAACAAGCAGGTAGAGAGGAAGTGAATGTTTATATAGGGAGGATAGTGGGAGGAGTGAGGGTGTGGATCAAACTCCCAAAACTAAGTTATATACATAACTCCACTTTGCAGAAATATCATCCTCTAAATGCTTCCTACAGCTTCCAATGAGAGTCTGGCTTTTGGTTCAAGGTATTTTGGATCATTCTTCTTTACAAAACATCTCCAGTTCAGTCAGGTTTGATGGTTTCTGAGCATCAACAGCAGCCCACTTTAAATCACACCACAGATTTGAAATTAAATTCAGGTCTGGGACTGAGATGATCTGAGATGATCATTTCAGAACATTGTACTTGTTTCTCTGCATGAATGCTTTAGTGGATTTTGAGCAGTGTTTAGTGTTTAGGGTTGTTGTCTTGTTGAAGTATCCAGCCCCGACGCAACTTTATCAACTTTATATATTATTCTTGAACATTGTTCTCAAAAATCAGCTGATATTGACTGAAATCAATGTGTATAGATGAAATATATGGATGTTATGGGTTATTAAAATCCCTCTATTTAATTTTTAAAAACATTTTGGCTCAGTGTTAAGGTATCAGAACGACTATGAACAGTAAAAAATAAGTCCCAGTTTCTCGTGCACAGAGTAAGTAGACACAGTGTTTAACATCTCTTTGCTTTATTTTTTTTTTTGCTTTACAAAACTGTTATGAGAAATTAAAAACCCGAGCAAAAGAACAATTGTCTAGTATGGTATAACAAATATATACTAGACATATATGTTCTAGTATATAGTATATACACTATATACTATATACTAGAACAGATACTCTATTCACAAAAATGCATGTCTTTGATTCGCAACTGTAGTGCTATGGTGTCACACTTCTTCTCACTCTTCCATTCTGTTGTATAATTAATCAGTTTAAACTGTTTAGAACAAGTGGGTGATATGGCCCTAAAAACTTCTGGGTTCTTTGCAATACCCCTACATGATATCCACTATGCAAGGAATCCCAAGGTTGAACTGAACATTAAAATATGAACTTTCAATATTATAGCTACAAACAGTGTTTTGCTGTATACTGAATGTGACATACCTTTCTCTTTTCTGCATCTGATCTATTGTCTCTGGAAGGGGTCTCCTGAAGGTCTCTGGCAGAAACAGGGTTGTTAATGATGAAAAAACGCATAGAGTTCCCAAAAGGATGTAGGGTAAGTACTTATGATACACACCTGTGGGGAACAACAGCAGTGTATGACTATGATGCCTGATATAGATATTGGACATGTATATGTACTAGGGATGCAACGTCACAGTATGGCCACGGTTTGGTTCGTATCGCAGTTTTTGGGCCACGGTATCGGTTCGATTTCGATATATAAATATTAGAGCTTAGATTCTCCACCCGAGAGGGTCGGGCTCCAGAAAATTGTCTGAGAGGTAGGCATCTGTTTTTTAATGCTAATTTTAATTTATATAAAGCTCAGGCATGATAATTATAATGTAGCCAAGTAACCAAGTATTATTTTTAACAAAAACGAACGAAATAACGAAAACTGAAATAAAAAACATTTTCGTTAACTAAAACTAATAAAAACGGTAATTAAAAGAAAAAAAACGTTACTAACTGGAACTGTATTGAGAAAATTTATAACTGATAAAAAAACATGGAAGAGTTAAAAAAACATTAATGTAAAGTGGCTTGCAAAAGTATTCATACCCCTTGAACTTTTCCACATTTTGTCA
Organism: Astyanax mexicanus; assembly: GCF_023375975.1. Classification (NCBI taxonomy): domain Eukaryota; kingdom Metazoa; phylum Chordata; class Actinopteri; order Characiformes; family Acestrorhamphidae; genus Astyanax; species Astyanax mexicanus. The sequence goes on from NC_064424.1 coordinate 38,700,539, forward strand.
CATTACAACCACAAACTTAAATATATTTTATTGAGCTTTTAAATGACAGACAAACACAATGTATTGAATAAGTGTAATGAAAATTATGCATTGTTATCACAATTGTTATAAAATATAAATCTGAAAAGTGTGACGTGCAAAAGAATTCAGCCCGCTTTACTATAAAACCCCTAAATAAAATCCAGTGCAAAATTAATTGCCTTCAGAAGTCACTTAATTAGTTAATACAGTCCAGCTGTGTGTAATTTAGTCTCAGTATAAATATAAACACCTGTTTTGTGAAGGCCTCAGTGGTTTGTTAGAGATCACTAGTGAACAAACAGCATCATGAAGACCAAAGAACTCACCAGAGATAAAGGTCAGAGATAAAGTTGTGGAGAAGTTTAAAGAGGGGTTATAAAAAAATATCCCAAGTATTTTACACCTGCAAACCTACCAAGACATTGCCATTCACCCAAACTGGCAGATCAAGCAAGGAGAGCACTGGTCAGAGAAGCAGCAAAGAGGCCCATGGTCACTCTGGAGCAGCTGTAGAAATCCACAACTCTGTCCACAGGACTACTAGTCATGCGCTCCACAAATACGGCCTTTATGTCAAGAGTGTCAAGAAGAAATCCATTGCTAAAAGAAATGAATGAATTGCTGTTTGCAGTTGTAGCAAACATGTTGAAGAAGGTGATGTGGTTAGATAAGACCAATGTTGAACTTTCTGGCCTAAATGCAAAGAGCTATACGGAGAGGAAAAGTAACACTGCTCATCACCCTGAACACACTATCCATCCCTACTGTGAAACATAGTAGTGGCAGCATCATGCTTCAGCAGGGACAGAGAAGCTGGTGTGAATGGGAAGATAGATTGAGCTATATACAGGGCAATCCTGGAAGAAAACCCGTTGAAGGCAACAAAAGACTTAAGACTGGGAAGGAGATTCACCTTCCAGCAAGACAATGACCCTAAACATACAGCCAGAACTACAATGAATATTCATGTGTTACAATGGTCCAGTCTGAAATCCCATTGAGCTTCTGTGGCAATACGTGAAAATTGCTGTTCACAGATGCTCTCCATCCAACCTGGCTGAGCTTGAGCTGTTTTTTTGTCTCTAGATGCGCAAAGCTGGTAAAAACAAACCCCAGAGCACAGTTGTAATTGCAGCGAATGGCTACTAAGCTACTAAGGGCTGCATATTTTTACACATCACACTTTTTAGATTTTTATTTGATCATTTTCATTCCACTTCACAATTATGCAATACTTTGTGTTTGTCTATCACTTAAAATCTTTTGTGGTTGTAAGGTGACAAAATGTGAAAAAGTTAAAAAAGTATGTATACTTTTGCAAGCCACTGTAATCACTTACTTAAATGGATAAAGTAGGGGGCAACTGCACTTCCCACACGGGACACCATAGCACATGACCCCACTGCTGTGTTCCTCAGCACTGTTGGGTACAGTTCTCCAGTGTAGGCGAACATCAGGGCTGTTCCGATAGCCATCCCAAACTTCCCTGCCATTTCCAGAGCAACAGATAAGGCGGGAAGGTCTAGGAAAATTTAATGAAGAGTTAATTACAATTATTGGAATATAAATTGGAATTAGCACATATTTTATATATTCATAAATTTACATAATTGTTTACTTGGCCACAGTGCTGTAGGCTAAAAGAGCAAGTTACCATTTTTTGTGTAGAAAATGGTACACTGTGTCAATAACCTGAACTCATGTGAGCACACACGCAGAGCATTAGGATGTGGGCAGTAAAAGCTAAAGGGGTCTGACCAAGGAATTAATCCAGTGACTTCAGGTCCCAAACCCTGAAAACACAATGGCCACTGGGCCACAGCTGTCCCCCAGCTGAATCCAACCCCCCAAATGGCTTCAGTTACTGCAGACCTAAAGCATACCAGTGGCCAGTAAGCCTTACCTGTGATGTTTCTGTTGCTTTGTACACCACCTGCACATTTAATGAGTTTTTAATCCTTTTTATTACTATTAATTATTATTTATGTTTAATGTGTACAAGATGACACTCTTAGAACATATGAGATCTAGCTGTTTTGTTGTGTATCACAGCAACAAGTCAACTGCTGAATTACCTCCCGCAGAGTTTATGTCATCTCTTTTCCAGAGTTTATATAGCTGTACATTCTTCTGGGTTAAATCAACAATTTGAAAATAGTTAAACATTTAACACCCGGCCAGAGTGAGTTCGTTTAACTCCCTGAATTGTTAAGCTAATACTAAAAAGAGTTTAATTAATTAAGAGCAGATTAATCACTCAATATGATGAACAGTTGCTTATCCAGGAAAGGTTTGCTTGAAACCTATTGATTTACTCATCCCTGATTCCCCTTCTACCAGTCTTTTTAATCCCTCACCTTTTTATTTAATTGCCAGTACTTTACACACTTTACAGTGTGGAAAAAGGTAATTTGTTCTTATAGCCTACAGCACTGTCGCAAGGTAAACAATTATATAAATATATAAAATATAACTAAATACCTAGTGGAAGATAGCCCTGGTGTGCAAGACTGCACGATGATGGTGAGTTAGGGTTTGGGGAACACACCTTATTATGCCAAAATTTTTGCCAGGAGCCAATAGGAAAATTATGGTTTGTGTACTGTACTAAGGGAATGTTAGGAAGACTTTACTGTAGATAAAGTTAGGTAATAGTTACTGAAAATATGTGATGTACTCAAACAAAGTGAGTGAAAATTGTTGCTTTAAATGTATTGAGTAGATATTATAGTTTGTTTGTTTTAGTCTATAATTGGGTAACAGGATGGTGCTGATGTCTTGTCTGGTGGGCGGACTTTAATTAAATGCCCTGAGTTGGGCAGTATACTTGTTTATTTGGGTTAACACTGAAATATTCTACTCTTTTAAATAACCCCAACACAAAAAACTTAAAACTATACCGAAAGTTAAAATCAACTCTCAACTGTTTTGTGAGTGAATTCAACATTGGAGAGTTGACTGCAATAAAGGAGCAGCATCTAACCTGGTGGTACTAACTGAATGAAATAGAGTACTCCTCCTCCGAGCAGCATGCTGACTGGACAGGAGAGTTTCCTGGGTAAGTAGCGCAGAGACAGCCAACTGGTAATATAGGCGGGAACCTCCAGAGCAGCAGAAATGAAACAGTTCACATATGAATCTCCATGTAGACGAGATGTGTTTAATGACAGGCCGAAGTACCCCATGCTGAGGGTCAACCTTCACACAGAAAACAGAATTACACACGGCAATGCAGACAATACATATTTCAAACAAATATTAATAAAACATACATTACTATCCTTTCAATGTATCCAAGCTATTTTATCTACATATACAAATACCTAAAACACTTAAAAGTATGTCCCATATTTGAAAGAGGCCACTTTACTATGAATGTTAACTGTACTGTCTGAGTAACAAATATACAGTGGCGTAAAAAAGTATTTGCCCCTAACAGGTTTCTTTCGTTTTTGCGTTTTTTTCATACTAACATTTTCTCAGATTACCAAACAAACTTTAATATCAGACAAATATAACCTGGATAAATGTAAAAAGCACTTTTTAAGTGATAATTTTATTTATGAAAAGAAAAAACAAAAACTAAAAACTAAACCAACAGTCTGTGTGAAAAAGTGTTTGCCCCTAAAACTAATAACTTGGTTTTGTCACCCTTAGCGGCAACAACTCTAATCAAGCTTTACTGATAACTGGCAGTGAGTCTTTCACACTTCTTTACACAATTGTTTTAAATCAGACACATTGGAGGGTTTTCCAGCATGAACCTCCTGTTTAAGTTAAGCCACAGCATCTCAATCAGACTTTGAGTAGGCCGCTCCAAAACCTTCATTTAGTTTTTTTAAGCCATCCAGAGGTGGACTTGTTTGTGTGCTTTGGATCATTGTCCAGGTGCAGAACCCAAGTACACCTGAGCTTGAGGTCATGAACTGATGGCTGGATATTCTCCATCAGGATTGTCTGGTAAACAGCAGAATTCCTGGTTCTATCCTGGATCTATTACAGCAAGTTGTCCAGATCCTGAAGCAGCCCCAGACCATCACACTACCACCACCATGTTTTACGTTCAGTATGATGTTCTTTTTCTGAAATGATGTTTCAGTTTTTTGCAGCAGATGTAACGGGACAGTTGTGAGATGGGCCATTGTGTTCTTTTTTGGTCAGCAGTGTTTTTTATCTTAGAACTCTCCCATGGAGACCATTTTCGACCAGTCTCCTATGTCTTATTATTGAATCATTAACACTGACTTTAACTGAGGCAAGTGAGACCTGTAGTCCTTTAAATGTTGTTTTGGGTTCTTTGGGGACCTCCTGGATGAGCTGTCCATGCTCTTTTGGAGTAATTTTGGTCGGCCGGTCACTACTGGGAAGGGTTTGTCACTGTTCCATGTTTTCTGCATTTGTGAATAGTAGCTCCAAAAGCCTTAGAAATTACTTTTCTAGACAGATAGATGAATGTCTTCAGATTGGGGCATCATTTGTTGTTTTTTGAGACCTTTACCCTGCTTTAATTTTGTCAGTTTGTAAGTGATTTTTTGATTCTACAGGTCTGGCAGTAATCAGGCCTGTTTGTGGTTAGTAAACCACAGCAGTAATTGAACTCAGCTTTCCAAAAAGTGTAATTTATTACAGTTAATTTATGGAGGGGCAAACACTTTTTCACACAGGGCTAGATTGTTTTGGATAGTTTCTTCCCTTAATAATTAAAATTATCATTTAAAAAGTGCTTTTTATATTTATATGATATTAAAGTTTGTTTGATAATCTGAAAAATGAAAACAGGAGAAAAAAACTGTGAAGGGGCAAATACGTTTACACACCACTGTATATGTGATATCAATGCACCACAATTTGTGCAAGCAATGTGCTCAGTAAACTTAATCAACCAATTGAGGTAAATGTCCTGATTCATGTCCTGATTAATATGTGTTTGTTCAAATGTTTGTACACCTGAGGTTCTTACCAAACTAAAAACAGGATCAGAGTGGTCCGCCGAATGTTGCTGGTTCTCATAAGATCCAATATATTATTTTCGGGTTTAGTTTTTTGTGGTTTAGTGTTTTTCTCTTCCTCCTAATAAACAAAATTTATTCATGAAATTCATTTTTTGATTTTACAACTGTATTTTTAATCATGATCATATGACTTATTATTATTAACATGAATGATCTTATTTATTTTAGAAATCCCATTGTTTATGTTCATCTATTGTGTTTATTTACCTCAGACTTCTTGAAAATGATGTCAGGAGGTAAGACCCCATTTTTCCTAGCAGCGTTTTTCACTATGGCCTCAGCTTCTTCTACTCTTCCCTGAGAAATGAGCCATCGAGGAGACTCTGGAATGAACCTGTAATGTTGTTTATGTAGATTTTAATGTTCTGGTCTAAAACAAAAAGTGTGCAAAAAGTAAAAGATAAGTTAATCTCAATAAGATAACATTTTTTGTTAAAGGTGTCTTACAATGTTTGCTCTTTAGTGGTTATTTTGTTGAAAAGGTCTGGAGTAGATGAGTTTCTCTCTAGTATCAACACCACCATATTCTCCTACGGCTGGCCAGCTCTTACTAGGGCTTTTTAGTGGGCTAGATTCATGTAAACGTTGAGGTTGTAAACATTAGTTTTAGAGGTTTTTTACACTGCTTATAAAGCTCTGTAACTGTTTTAGCTGGAAACTTTTTTTCACAGTAAAATTAAAAGTGTTAAATTAACTATGACAAAGTTGAATTTAACACTGTCCTAGATAACGTGATCCAACTTGCTACAGTGTACAAAATAACCCTACCACAAGTAGAACAACTCTAGATTTAAAATTATTCGTATTTAAATTTTATAAAACAGAGTTAAGAATATAGTATTTGGGCAAAAATAGAAAATCTAAAAAAAATATTAAGTTTTACCGCAGAATGAACTACACACTTTCCTGAGCTAACTTTATTTAAAAAATACAAAAATAAATATATATAATATAATATATATATAAATATAATATAAAAACACTGATCCATCATAACTAACCCTGATTTATTTAAACAAGCAAATACACTGCCTGGCCAAAAAGAAGTCGCCACCTGGATTTTAGTAAATGATTTGGGGTTGCTGCAGTTGGTCATGTCTACATTCAGCAATGTTATGTGCCCAAAGAGTGAGGTCAGCTGACAACCTGAATATACTGAATATAGACCAGTTTTTTCCATCAATGGATTTTCTTCCCTGATGGTACGGGTATGTTCCAAGATGACAATGCCAGGATTCATGGGTCTGGAATTGTGATAACAAATAACCTCATTGAGAATCCTTGTACAAAACAAACACAACATAACTCCCCTTACTAATCTCCAGAACAACTCCAGAACTCCCACACTGTCGGTCTGTTTATTGTTACTGGAGATTTCAATCACAGTAACCTAACCTAGTAAGGCTCTGTTACTCAACTTTCACCAGAATGAAAACTTTGCAACGCGTGGGGCTAATGTGCTTGATCTTATTTACACTAACATTCCCAGTGCATACACAGCAGAGCCCCGCCCCCACTTGGACCACTACGGCTACTCTGTGATGCTCATTCCAGCTTACAGACAGCTCATCAGACGTGCCAAATCAGGACGGAAGCAAGTGAAAACCTGGCCTCCAGAAGCCATCTCTGCTCTTCAGGACTGTTTTGAGTACACTGACTGGGACATGTTCAGAGAAGCTGCTACTTCTGATGACTCCATCAACCTGGAGTGCATTGATGATGTTACCGTGGATGACTGCAGAGGTGTGTGTGCTGCTGAGAACCCGAAACAACGTCTTCAAGTCAGAGGACAAGGCTGACCTCAGAACAGCTAGAGCCAGGCTCTCCCGGGGGATCAGAGAGGCAAAGCGCACTTACGCTAAGAAAATCCACACCCATCATCATGAAATGCTTTGAGAGGCTCTACTTCCTGCGGAGACTGAGAAAAGCACATCTTTTACCTCCCATCCTCACCATGTTATACAAAGGGACTGTGTAAAGCATCTTGAACACCTGCATCACCATCTGGTTTGGGAACTGCAACATCTCAGATCGCAAGACCCTACACAGGATAGTGAAGACAGCTGAGATCATCGGAGTCTCTCTCCCCTCCATCACTGACATCTACACCACACGCTGCATCCGCAAAGCCACCAGCATTGTGGACGACCTCAACCATCTCTCACACGGACTCTTCGCTCTGATATCGTCTGGTAGAAGATATCAGAGCATCCAAGCCTCCACTAGTCTGCAACAGCTTCTTCTACCAGGCAATCAGACTCCTCAACACACAGAGACGGAACTTACCCCCTCATTCTCACAGTGTGAGAGTGTACTAAGCCCACCTATCACTCTACACACACCCTCAACACAGAGACTGGAACTGTCTTTATACCTACCAGCAATATTTGCTGCTAATTCTATATTCCACTAAGTTCTGTATATTCTACCTCAACTACTGTGATCATGTATGTTCTATATGTTATAGTGTGTTACATATCTCTGCACTTATCTTCACTACACACAATTCATTGAACCATATAAGTACTACACTGTCTTGTCTGTTATATTGTCTTGTCTGTTGTATTTATTGTAATTATTGTAGTTTTATGTTGCACATTCTTTGCATGTTTGCACTTTGTTGTCTATTGCATTGTTGTTCCATGTTGCACCATGGTTCCAGAGGAATATAATTTCATTACACTGTGTACCTGTACTTTTAATGACAATAAAAGCCTCTTGACTTGACTTGACTTTATTTCAAGATAGCGGCACCTAGAAAAGGTACTCTGAGGTCTTATGGTACTGTGTGTTTTTTAATATCTCATTCCATCATTTTTTCATTCGTTTTAAACAGGGTGCAATTTATACAATGATAATTGGGGGGGTCAAGTATTTATTTGGGGTGTAAATGGAAACTAGTACAGCGCAGGAGTTCCACTAAACTGAAGTCTTACAAATGTCTTGCTTCCTTACCGAAATGTGTATATCACGTAAAAGATAAATTCATTACATCATCTAGTGTAGCACATACCACACAATAATCTTCATAGTCATAAATAATATATTATACAGCAAAATCCACAGTTAATCCTGCAAAAACACAAACAATGAAAACAATGATACTGGCTGCTATCTTTCATTAGCTTTCTCACTCTTGCATTTTTATTTCTATTCTACAGGATCTCTCCTACAGGAATCATTTGTTATTTAATTCTAAATATATAGAAAATAACTATGTAATTGAAAATCCCTGTAGATAAGGATTTTGTCCCACCTCATCCACATATTTTGACACTGTAACTACAATATTAAATGTTAAGGGAAGATGTAGGAATGCATTTACAAGGTGCAAATTATACAATGATAATTGGGGGGGCCAAGTATTTCTTTGGGGTGTAAATGGAAACCAGTACAGCGCAGGCACGTGCTTCACTAAGCTAATAAACTCTTACCTCAGACTTGGTGATTCGGTGTTTTATATCCTAAAATCCGACCTGAACAGCGCCCGCTTTGACCGGTGTTCTTTCAAGTTTTGCTACCTTGTCAAACCGTGCTTCCCTGGTGTATTTTCTGGGTAAAACGCGGAATCAACCAGAAATCCTGGTTTAAACCTATAATTACTAACACAAGATATCTAATGTCTAATTAGATAATATCTAATATCTAAAATAATCTATCTGGTGTAAACAGAGCTGTAGACAGTGTTGGCTCTGCTATGGTTAGCTCTGTCTGTGGGCGGTCCCGAGCCAAGGTGGGCAAGGCCATAAACTTACGAGTTGACGTAGACACGGTGCTTTTCCTGATTGACTTTTTTCTGAACATTTTCTTTTACTAGCAACTGCAGACAATGGAGGCTGAGAAAAAGCAACAATGCATATACAACTCAGAGAGACCTATTGTATTTCACCAAGAACAAGAAAAAGTGAATTTTATTCAGAAGGAGACCTTTAAATGTCAGGGCGCTCAGAATTTAAGCATTTAAGTGTGGAGCTACTTTGAGCTTGAATGGAAAATGCCATGCCCCTATCTCTAGCATTTTAAGCCTGTTGGGAGCATCGGCTAAAAGCATTGCATTTCAGAATCCGGTGGGAGAACGGAGGTGCTCTATTCGATAAGTTTGTACTTGTTATCATGTTTCACTACACCCCACTCTGGGTTGTGTTAACAGAGTAATTAGGGTTAGTAGGATAGTACAGAAATTTGCATAAAGACAAACACGCCTTCACAATCTTACTTTCAGCAGATTACTTTACTTATGCTCCTGACCAATCACAAACGTTGTCATATAGTGCCTTTAAATACAATTTTGTCAGGCAACCAGTTGTCAGTTACTCATACTTACCACCAGAGGGGGATGTAGATAAGACCAGGTACAGACAGCGCAACCAGAAGCATCCTCCAATTACGTATTAAATATGCTATCAGTGGCAGCATCATGTAACCAAAAGCAAAAAACAAACAAACTCCCAGTGATGAGTAAAACACCCTTACACCTCCAGAAAGGAGTTCTGTACCTGTTGATGGCAAGAACAGAAAATAATTCCATCAGTGCTGAGGGCTTTGCTAATTAACTACCAGAGTTTACTTAATAAGTAGTGTATGGGTTCTTTCTGTGTTATTACCTAAAACAAACGCTGCCACATAGTTTGAAATCTGTCCCAGTCCGACAATGAAGAAGAGAATGGAGAATACTTCCCAAGATGGAGCAAAGACTTGAATAAAGGTGAAGATAGTTTGGACCATCATGGTTGCAAAAAGAACAGGCTTTCTTCCAAACCTTAATCCAGAAACAGACATTTATAAAACAGGTAGGTGATAAAGAACAAAACAGCAAACCTTTACTTGAAATGAATGGTGATGTTGAGGATGTGTTCAGTTTACCGGTCAGAGATCTGTCCAGAGAAGAACGATCCACAGAGCACACCAATAAAGTAGATGGAGGAGGTGAAGGGTTGTTTCCATTCATCATCACAAACTAGGTCAAACTACAAATATATACAGATATATTCATATATACATGAATAATCATTTATATTAACTATGGCAAATACATTGACCATTTTACAACCCCAAATCAAAACGCTGTGACAGTTTGGAAACATTAAAACCACAGTGTTTATCACATTTACCTAAATTTGATTTAGATAACTGATGTCAGCCATACAGAAAGTGCAATTACACAGTTATATAATAATTTAAATTAATCAGTGCAAAAGATACGTAAACAGTAGATGAATGAACTAGTTAATGGAGTACTGGTGCAAAATAGGGTAGAACTATAAAAATATTGTTATAGGCATCAGCAAGTCTGAGAGTGTGTCCATAGCTGAGGGTGTGTCCATGGTGTGGCCAGAGTTGCCGGAATGAAAAAGTGTCACCAAATTATTTGATAGTATTAACCCAAGATAGTTTATCTGCTCAATTTTTCTGCTGCAACTGAACATTTCTGGTAAATGTTGATCAGTATTGCACATTGGAGAATTTTTTCTCCGTACAGAACAGCTTTAACTCTAGGATGTTGATGGGTTTCCTCACATTAACTGCTCACCAGGTCCTTCAACAAAATTCCCATTGGATTAAAGTAAGGATTTTGAATTTATCATTCCAAAATATTAATCTTATTCTTCTTTAACTATTCTTTGGTAGAAAGACTTGTGCTTAGGGTTGTTGTCTTCCTGCATGACCCATGCTTCCCTTGAGATTCAGTTCATGATCAGACTTCCTGAAAATCTAATATAATTCAGTATTTATTGTTCATACACATTTCAAAAAGTTTTTGTTTGGTTTCATCGATCCACAAGCCTTCTTATAAAGTGATTATAATGGGATATTTTGAAGTTCACTTTGAAAAGATGAGAATTCATTAAAAAAAGACACTCAGGTCTGTATTATCCAAGATGCTCTGAAAGGAGGACCGTCTAGCTGCTGGACAGCCTATTGTTGTGTGTTGTGATCATGGGATTGGGCCATGAAGACTCCACCCACAGAGAGTTAACTTTATCCCTACTGAAACTGAGGAACCATGTGGGTCTCTATAAACAGCAGCAGTGACGATGCAGTTAAATTCCAACAACAAAGTCCAACGTGCAAAGAATGTGCGCTGAGTTCATCTCTCAGCTACAGCAAGCGATTAAAACATCACTCTTACTCATTTAGACTTGCACATGTATGTATAAATAAATGATGGCTCAGTAATCTCAAATTCTTCTTCAAAAATATTTTATTTACTTAGTTTTTAAATGTTAAGGTGAGGTTTTGGGATCCTGTTAATAAACCATTATTTAAGTTTAAAGGAACATTTATGGGATTATGACTAGAGATGCTTGATGTCTAAATACTTGTACTCAACTCTGCAAATGAGTCTTCAATACCAACATCTGATGCCATGTGCCAGGAACTTCATTGCTTAAGTATGAATAATATAAATTCAGTCCAAGATTCACAGCACAGGAGATGAGGTGTGTAAAAACACGGTAAAGAAACTCCACCACTCCCCTCAGCACCCCACTCCTCATTTCCCTCTTATTTATTCCTGATGCAATTGGCTAATGTGGTCCTGTTGTCATGTGATCGTGTTGTGTCCATAGAGTAAACCTAATCTCAATTTTCTTTGTATTTCCTAAAAATATGTTTGTTTTGAAAAAGGGTTGAACATTTGTTGATATAATGTGACTTAAATAAATTTTACTTAAATGAACGGTTACATTGCATTACTTTACACTAACAACTACACTATTACATAATGTTCCTGATTGCTTAATTCTAAGTAGATATATAAGTAACGGTATCTGCAAGTACAAAAATACATATACTTGGTTAGAAAAAAATGGTATCTGCATTCCTAGTTATAAAATTTCTCTTAACAGGTTCCTCAGACAATAATTTTTTATTTAAGTTCTTGTATGCAACCAGGCACAGGTCCCTCACAGTATTAATAACACAGTAATAAAACTCAATTAATACAAACAGAAATAGGACATATACAATTTCACACATAACCGACACTATACATAGATGTTTGCACTGCAGAAGATTAGTAATATGACTCTTGATAGATGTCACACGTCTTTGTTGTTATTCAGGTCTCGATACACATGCTACACATGCGGATTGACATCCATTACCTAACATTTGAAATTTTTGAAAAATAAGGGAGTTAATAAGAAGTCTAAAAATCACTTACTTCAGTAACAATGGTGGACTGGTATACGTCTTTACTGTAAGTCCACCCATCTGTGCATTTCTCCAATTCCACACTAGTGAGGTTTACGTCTTCGGGATTGAAGCCCTGAGCAGAAAGGTTTCGTATTATCTCCTGGTTGTATCTCCGACACTTGCTCAACTCATGCTTGCCATTCACCACATTTAGAGGGATGCTTGCCCTGATCCATTCCTCACTCAGGTTTGCACCTGGGATTAGGCAGTGGTGGGCTGGAATATCAGCCAGGAATATCACAGAGAAAGCGCTGAACCCATTGGGAATGGTGCTAGAACACAGTAGAAAAAAAATCAATTGTTGATATGGTCCCCAGTGACCAAGGAATGCTATCGCCTGCTCATAGTCTTCCATGACTGTTATCATCTGCACCAAAGTTAACCTTGGGACCTTTATGTGCACCGTCATTCCCACCTGATCCAGTATGAATACGCTCACACTGAATGATTTACAAATCTTGGTCTAAGCACATTGGTTTGGCTATAAAATTAATGAATGATAGTTGCTGGCAGGATAACCTGCTTCTAACTTACAAAACAGTATGTATTTACACCTCTAGTTGTTGGTACAGCACTTACTTAAATTATAATACACAATAACTCTATTGTTGATGGTAATATAACAATGGTAAGACAAGCTTATGCCAGTTATGATCATCCAGGCTTGTTCTGCAAATGATTAATCAGAATCACTTATTTTAATGACATGCAATTGCAAGCACTATGATGATTGTGTGTCAATAAAAGGAACAAAGTAAACTAACATCAACTTTATGTTTGAGACAAATGTACAAAACTATGAAATACATGTCCTTTAAAGGAAAGACGGTTGTCCGGTCCACATAGCTGGGTTTCAGTTTAAAAAGTCTTAAATGTAACTAAATTTATCTAACAGATACCCTCTAATCACTTGAAAAGTTGCATTGATTTCTTTGTTGATCTATGTCATAAATCATTCTGTCATTATGTTATTAAAACATGGTGTGTTATCCAACATTATCAAGCCATTTAATAAAATACAGAAATCATGAAGTAGAGTTAAAGTAAAGATACTAAAGGTAAAATTACTCCAATAAATGTAGAAATCCTGCATTTCAACTTAATTAAAATGAATTAGAATTAATTAAAATTAGTGGTTAGATTTATTGACTAATAAAAAAAAGTATTTTTTGATTAATCTATAAAAAACATTATCACTTGGTGCAGCCCTAATATTCAGTGTTTTTCCACTGTGTTATAATATCACTGACAGTTGGCTGTGGAATATTTAGTAGTGAGGAAATTTCATAACTGGACTTGTTGCACAGGTGCTGCATCCTATCACGGTACCACAGAGAAGTATTATGTATCTAGTTTGAATGCTTTTGTTTTTATTTCTCCTTTTTTAGTTTTTGCTTTGCCAGCACTGGTATTTCCACCAGGAAATGCATATCTAGTTTTTACAGCCAATTGCATTTTTTATGGCTCTTGTTCAAAGCATAAAGAGACTTGTTGTGCTCTGCAAATTATTAATTAGATCCTCGTTGTAAAGATGTGCCATAATTTTAGCTTGTTCTCATATATTATCTGCTGTTTCAGTGTCCAGCTTGTCAAAATGACATGAAATGTTAGTCCTTCAGCTGAGAGAGAGCAAAGGCCACTGCTGTGCCTTTCATAGTCTCTCTGTTTGACCAATGAACAATTAAATAATTACAGTGTTGTCTTTAAGAGACCTTTTAATACATTATTTAAAACATAGAAATAACATACCACTCTGCATATATGAATATGAATATGGATATATCACACTGAAATTTATGGCAGCAAAAAACTGATCTGCTGCTGTCTACATGCTCATTTGTTTGATCTGACTATGACAAGTAAAATGTGATTGGTCAGCCTGATTTTAACATGATGCAGACTCCAGTAAAAAAATCTACACAGCATCAAATGTTGTTATTTTCTGTTTCAGTTTATGAAAGACATTATGAATATACTGTGCATGTTTTTGTTTTTTAATACTTAATATTTATTTTATGTTACTGTGAAACTCACATAGTGTGGAAAAAGACCTTTAGAAAGAACTAGAGGTCTGCACTCCCGCGGGAGTCCCACAGGACTTGCGGGACCCGTCAAAATATGTTGCGGCAAGGGACAGAGCAGAATTGTAATTGGCAGAAGTGGGAGTTTAATCAATCCAGGCAATGCGGGAGCATGTAGTCCCACTCCCGCAAATTGATAAGTAGTAAAGAAAATTGTAATAATCACGCTATGATTCCCATGCAAGCAACAAAACACACAAACACACACACCGATGGGAGATTTTCAGCATCTCCAATTCACCTGACAGCATGTGTTTGGACTGTGGTAAGAAATGTGACAGCACTATTCATCACTGAATTGCTATTTTAATAAATACATAAGTTAATTTGAAGCACTAAATGTAATTAATTCAATTTCTATTAGGACCGCGGATAGCTACATTACCTATGTATAGAGGTAGATATGTGTATGGGTGCATTCTAAATGTATAAGAGAGACTGGGGTAAGTTGAGCCACCCCTTGTTGACAGAAAACGGTAAAAAAAAACTGATCATGTGAGCAAATATTTAGAAGGAAGCCACCATTACATGAAGTCTGTGAAGGTAAGAACCACATGGGTAAAGTGGTTAGACATTTTTTCCTAAAGAAAATCCTAAAAGTGAATTAGTCTATCATAAGTTTAATGAGAATAGTGTTTAGACCAAAATAGATCATTTTAAATTTGTTTTATACATTAACTGTGGTATCTATGACCTACAACATAAGGTCATGAACCAAGCATAAAAGTGCACGATTTTAGCTGTGGAGACAAAAAATCAATAAGGTAGCTCTGGGGTAAGTTGAGCCATTTGGCCAGGGGTAAGTTGGTAAACCCACCTTTACTTTCAAAGAGAAACATGAAGGATTCTTTTTTCTAAATGCAATGTAATCGCAAAACTCCCTAAACCTCACAGAGTTGGCAATCTTTGGCACAGCATGTATTCCCCTGCAACCTCGACAGGTGGAACAGTGAGTAATAGTGGAGGTGGGAGGTGGATGGACTGAGGAGTTTCACAAAGATGGAGAAGAGAGGTTAGATATAGGAAGGAAGGATGATGAAATGATGAGAGTTTCAGCTCACATTGTTTAAACGTGTTATTAGTCTGGACAAAGTATCCCGTTCTAGTGTTTTCTTTCCAAAAACACGGCTGTTCTAAGAGCAATTTAAGGCATTTGGATCTGTTTTTTTATATATATAAAACAGCTGTTTAGCAGTAAAATGCAGTAATAATAAAAGTACATGTAAAAAAATAAAAGTCATTGTACCTGTTAAATTGTGTATGATAAATAAAAAATACACATGAATGTGAAGAAAAGACTGTTATTTAGGGAGGGAGAAGGTAGGAGAAGGGTGGTGTATAGATAGCGTGTATAGAAGTGTGTGTGTGGGGGGGGGGGGGGGGGGTGTTGTAGGGATACGGATCTTACCCCGCTCAAATGCTCAACTTACCCCATATAAGTTGTGCCACGAGACATCCTTTTTTGGACATGCTATATTATCGATATAGTTGTTTACACTTATTCTTTTTGTTTGAAGGGATGCACAACATCCTAAAATATTTGCAGATACATTAGTTTACAACAAATGTATGATTGCCTTGATGTAGTGATCCTAAATATAAAAAAATGGCTCATCTTACCCCAGTCTCCCCTGCTATTTACTAATATTAACTAGGTTTTGAGTTGTCATATGTAGTATAGGTAAAATGTGTAAAAGTTGAGTATCCTCAAATATCCCTGATACATAATCAGAACCAGACAGGTTTTGGGTGTGTTAATAATGGACACTATTATCCCACAATACAAAGCAAAAGGATTTACTTACTGGAATAATATTACAAAAAAAATGCAGATCAAATTTAGTGTAGCAGAAATGTGGAGAAACAATTCGTTTTTATAGCAGTATCAGAAAAATATACAAAACGCAACCTGCCAAACCCACACTAATAATATTAGTATATAAGAAATACCAATAATGTGTAAGGTGGTAGTTATTGGGATGCAGCCATAGGGTTTTCTTTTTGCTGTCCTGTAACTTGTAATGAATCCTGGCAAGAGCGCCTCCTACTGTTCAGGCAAAAGCAAGAGCTGATATCCTTATTTCAATATAATTAATTAGAAAGAATCAACACGTTTTTACCATAAACAGTGTAACATAAAAAACAGTCAACAGAGATGTATAGCAGACATCACATGTAGCAATAATTAATTTCAGGTAGGTACCCCAAGACCTGGACTTGGATATTGCACTGTTGCACTGTAAATGATGTCACGAAGCAGCTTTGCTGAAAAGTGGTTACAGGATAGAGAACTACACAAAACATAGATGGCAGAACCCCCAGTGAGCGACAGAGGCAAGAAAAACTTGCTCAGCGCTGGAAGAGAGAGAAACCTTGGGAGAAATCAGGGCTTACATGTACCTTGTACGTTTTTTTTATTTTCATGACTATTTACATTGTAGATTCTCACTGAAGGCATCAAACCTATGAATGAACACATGTGGAGTTATGTACTTAACAAAAAAGGTGAAATAACCAAAACATGTTTTATATTCTAGTTTCTTCAAAATAGCCACCCTTTGCCCTGATTACTGCTTTGCACACTCTTGGCATTCTCTCAGTGAGCTTTAGGAGGTGGTCACCTGAAACGGTTTTCAGGTGTGCCTTATCAGGGTTATTTTGTGGATTTTTTTGCTTTATCAATGGGGTTGGGCCCATCAGTTGTGTTGTGGAGAGGTCAGGTTACAGTGCAGTCAACCATTTCTTTAAAATAAAGACTTCCTTGAGAGAAAATTAAACAAATTAGTGGACTTGCTTTTAAACATGCTTTTTAAATGTCACAAGTTTTGGGTAACATGACTTAAAAAGCTTGTAAAAATATACATGTTTTATTAGACTTTATTAGAACGCACTGGAGACGGGTAGTGCGGTTTTCCCAACAAGAGGTGGAGAGACAGAGCTGGGAGAGATCAGGCAGCGCGCTGGTTATTAGTTTCTCAGCGCTGGGCTTCGTTTCTATTGACACGGTAACTCCGGGCAACGTAAGATGGAAACGGACGCAAGCCAGAATTGCTTCCGCCAATCACAGCAGGGTACGCTTTTGAATCA
The DNA here is from genome assembly GCF_023375975.1 of Astyanax mexicanus. Classification (NCBI taxonomy): domain Eukaryota; kingdom Metazoa; phylum Chordata; class Actinopteri; order Characiformes; family Acestrorhamphidae; genus Astyanax; species Astyanax mexicanus. The sequence goes on from NC_064424.1 coordinate 38,717,937, forward strand.
GCCAATCAGGACAGCGACCGGTTGTGGGCAGCGGAAGAGAGCTGTAGCAGCAGTGTGTGTTGTTAAGGGGGAGAATTAGCCAGCGGGGCTAACTATCGCTAACTGAGCCCCAGATTACCCTTGCTGTAGAAGCGCACAACCCGGACTCTCATCGGGTTTTATTCGGATGGTAAGAAATGTTTATTAATTAGCGCGTATGAAGCAGCCAGGCTGCCGGAGAGGTAAGAGAGCTGTAGATATGTGATATTAGGTAACTGCTGGCTAACACGATTACTCAGTACTGATAGAGCAGCAGGGTTACACAGCTAAAGACCAAAAATAGACAGACCAGATACTGACCTTCCTCTGCTTTAGAGTCATTCCTTTATATTGCAGCTTTACATTCTTTATGTTTACTTACGATATATAAACAAATGTATTGGGACACTTGCTTAATAAGCTGTAGTTTTATTTCTGAAATCAGAGACATTTAAAAGAGTTTATCCTGACTTTGCTGAAGTAACAGTCGTTCTACTAGATGTTGCAGCATTGCAGTGAGGATTAACTAACCTAGAGTTTTAGTGAAGTCAGGATGTTGGATGTACACCACCCACCTCATCCTCCCCCCAACTACCAAATCAACTCACCCAACAACTCATCAACAGTACTGAGATACCTGCCCAATTATAGATTTTTTCTGAAATTAGGTGTAGAAGTATTGGGACACTGTTTTTCCTTCTTTTGCTGAAGTAACTGTTAAGCATTGCTGTGCATTGTTGATTGCATTCAGTGACAGAGCATTAGTGAGCTCAGGTTTTTAAATCACAATCCCCACAGCCCCAACTCATCCTAAAGTATTGGAGGGAGCTCCATCATTCCAGAGAACACAGTTCCCCTGCTCCACAGGGTTAACTTCTCAACAGCAACAAGACAAGCTGCTTGTGTGCATTTGCACATTTCTGTCAACAATGATTCATATCTTTCTTTTGCTAAAATAGTCTCTACTGTCCAGGGAAAGACTTTTCACTTGACTTTGAAGAATTGCAGTGCAGGATTGATTGCATTCAATGGCCAAGCAATCAGGGTTGATGAATCAAAACCCCAACCACCCCAACTCATTACAATTAAATGCCTAAAGCAATTCAAGCAGTTAAAAATACACAAGAGAAAACAAGACATTTCACTTAATAATGAATGACCAATTGTTTTTATATTACATACATTTCAAAATTGCAAACACAAATAGAAATAAATAAAACACCAAATATACATAAATAAAGTAAAACATTAATATTAAATAAATTAAGTTAAATTATTTCAATTTAGGATTAAAAATATAGGGCATTAGTCAATAAAAAATGCCTTTATGTTGTGCATCTTAGCTGTTGCCAGTTCTGCCAGTGTTGGATAAATGTGCTGAATTTTTTCCCACAAAGTCAGTGGATTCTCCTTCTTGGACAGGGTATGTTCCCTGAAATACTTCAGGATCTGTGAAATAATTGTGACAACAAAAGTATGAAAAATGTTGCTTTTTTGTTTATTTATTACATTTTGCACTACTCAGGTCTAATTAATAGATATAACTAAAACATAATGAAATACATAATATAGTTTGTGTATTCCGACTAAAGTAACTTTAGCTTAGCTAACTTTAACATGTATGTGTTCTAAACTCCTAACTGATTACATAAAGCCTGTATTAAGTCGAGAACTTGTCTCCGTTGTAATAAACTGGACACACATTGGACAGTATTTCTAATAATTAGCACTTCACAGGGCTGTCGTTATGTTATTATACATTAATGTTAATCTCATAGATTTTTTAAGTTAAATTGACCTCTATTCTGGTTGTCTTCTGTCTAGATGCTGCAGCATTGAAGAGTTGTTCTTGCTGTCGAGCCTAAAATGTTGGCGTACTATTGCCCTTTTTTCCATTCATATTCCTGCTTCTCAACTAAAAACCTCCTGCTTCTCAACTAAAAACCTCCGCCGCTTCCTCCTTCTTCCTGTGAGCGGGTGACTTAACACTATGCAGGCTGTGTCACATTAAAAGTATTTAAAATTAAATAAACGTTTCCTCGAGGCACAGAAAATTACTCAATGCATTTTTCAAATCGAGTAACTTGAATTACTCGAGTAATCATTTCACCCCTAAAAGAACAACTTTGCACGGTTTAGCTGTTTCCGGTTCCAGCACACCCAGTTCAGCCAATAAAGGAAATTTCTGGATTTTACAGAATTAACAGTTTAACAGTTAAGTTTGTTCGCACTGTCATGCAGCCTCTTTCCATGGTCTGATAATGATTATTCATTTTCCCCACAGAAAAAGGCGATGAAAACCAGCTCCTCCCCGCCGTTACATGTGCACGTCAATGATAGCACACCTGTACACGTGCATGTAAAGAAGGGCACAAAGAGCAGCCCCACAAAGACAGCCCAGGTTTGACACTCCCCCTACATACACACAGCTCAATAAAATATAAAACATATGGCTAATAATATGGCTGCAACCAGAGCTGGGCAATATATAATTTTTGTTATATCCTTATACATTTTCTTATTTTATTAACAAGATGCTTTAACAAGTATATCAGTTCACCAGTGCTTAAAGAACACCGACCCAGGATGTAAAAAAAAACAAAAAAAAACGTTGGCTGATGTGCAACAAATTAAGAACTGTACTGTATATGAACGAGTACTTTGCTGCTATGCATTTTGTCAAAACATGATAAATACTGTGTCTTGTGAAAATGTCAATAAATATCATGATATAATACATTTAAGCCTATCAGTCTGTGATTACATACAACATGGACAGTGGCTACTCTTCATATTGATTTGGAATTGTTTTGTGTCAGAAGAAGGACATTTTCCCCCCTAATTTTGCAGGTCAAATCAAAAGGTGGTTTACGTCCAACTGCTAAAGTGAAGACAAGGGTGCCATGGATTCCTCCAGGGAAGGCCTCAACACGAGATGCATCGTACAAGTGGGAGGTTGGCTTAACGAAAACAAAGAATTTGACATTCATGGTGATTTATGCAAGATCCCTTTATTAAGCACTGATTTGTCATTTATTTTACAGGGGCCCACACATCGCTTGGATATCACCCCTATGGCTGATCTAGAACCTTCTCAAACAGCTCTCCGGATGGAAGACCTCTCCACTGATGAAGAGGAGGCGCTCCACGGACGCATTAACCAGTATGAGAAGAAGATCGACAGCCTGATGACGGAGGTCAGCACACTGAAGAATGAGGTACAGTGACAGAATGCAAAAACACACCACAGACCTGGTTATTTGTGGTTATTTGTTGTGTGCATTGTTGTCCCAATCCAGTCTGACTGATCTTCCAGATTATTCAGTTCCCAGTTATTTTAAAACACTGCTGTGAATCAGTTGGGGTGTGTGTAGTGGTTCTCGCCTTGAACTTCTGATGTAAAATACCAATTTTATAGTGGTATATTGTAGAGATGCAAAGATCGATCAGCTGTGAATCACTATTGGACGTTTCTAAAGCAAACTGTACAGACATACAGCATCAGAACGACAGCTGCAACAGTCAGAAAGCTACATTTAGAGTTTTAGGTAAGCAGCTGTTTTCAGTTGTGTTTCCACTCAGTGCAGTTCTGTACAGAAATGTACAGGCTTATACAGCTGGAGCTCAGATTTCCACACTAGAGCTGCTTGATATTGGGGGGGAAAAACTGGCACTGTGATGTTTTGATGTTCTGTGATAAATATTGTGATTGGAAAAATGCTAATGTTTATTTCATCAGGTTTGTTTTAATCAGTTAATTTAGTTAGTTAATGAAGCATGGTCATGGTATTACAGATATATATATATATATATATAAAATTACAAAAGATCAGCCTACAAATATCCCATACTTCTTTAATATATATGCCTGGATTAGATTTAATCTTGATCCACTGGATCACATCAGGACATTCCTAATCCTGATCAGAGTCAGAGAGTGCTTAGTCCTTGGCGACTGACAGATAAATTAAACCAGGTTTTTGTGAGCAGGAAAATCAGAAAACTGTGCAGTACTGCACTAAACAGATGGCTGTCATCCTGGGACTCTGCCTGCATTTGAGTGATTACTGAATGAGAAATTATATTAGCTCTCCAACATAAAATCTCTCATTCACAGATAAAGGTTTCCTGTGTATAATTGCAGGTGGAACTGCGTAAGAAGGAGCAGTTGTTGGAGCGCCAGTCTGAAAGGCTTAACGTCTCCCAGCGTGTCATTGCTGAGCAGGAGGAGGAGCTTGCTGAGGTTGCCAAGGAGCTGGAAATCACAGAGCGGGAGAACACTCTCCTCCGGGAGTCCATGGAAAAAATTCTGGAAGAAAGTGATTATGGCAGGTATGGTACAACTCTACATTTCCCCACTGTGGGACTAATAAAGGAGAGGAGACTAAAGCCTAGACTAAAAATAACATCTAATAGTGGTGTGCCACTGGCACTGCCGTTCAGTCTAGGACATGACTTGTTCCATATCTGGAGAATTAAGAGGTGTTTTTCAAGACAGGGTTAAGCCTTGTTGAAGTCTTGGGCTACACGTCATTTTGAATGGCTATTTTCCATTGAAAGGAAATTATAGCTACGAGTACTAATACTAGTACTACAGTATTTATTGCATTATAAGGTGCAGCGTATTACACTGCATTCCAAATTATTATGCAAATGATATTTTTCCCTGCTTTTCCTAAATGGTCGAGGTAAATGACAGTCAGTATAATAAAATTCATCACCCATTAAGAGTATAAATCAAAATTTACTGAACAAACCTCCCGATGATAACAGATGATATGTTCTCCAAAAAAACAAATGCCCTGTTCCACATTTTTATGCCCAGCAGAGTTTCAAAACATTTTATAGGTTGTAAAGAACTAAAAATGGTAATTTGTTGAATTTGCAACATTAGGAGTCACATTCACAGAAATCAAAAACATCCTAACAGGCCAAGTTACATGTTAACACAGGAACCTTCTTTGATATCACCTTCACAATTCTTACATCCATTAAACATGTGAGTGCTTGAATTTCTTTGCCATGTCCGGATATCCTCCCAGAGCTGCTGTTTTAATGCGAACTGCATCCACCCTCATAGATCTGCAGCTTGATGATACTCAAAAGGTTCTCTATGGGGTTCAGGAGGTCAGGGGAAGATGGAGCCACACCATGAGTTTCTCTCCTTTTATGCCCATAGCAGGTAATGACACAGAGGTATACTCTGCAGCATGAGTTGTGCATTGTCCTGCATGAAGATGATTTTGCTCTGGAAGGCACAGTCCTGCTTTTTGTACCATGGCAGAAAGTGGTCAGTCAGTAGGTTCGTGCCTCAGCAAGCCTTTAAAGGATCTACAACTTGAGGTTCACGGGACTCCAGAGGCACCAGCAGCTTCAAATACCGGTTTGTAATGGCATTTTAGCTGCTGCTCTCTTAATCCGATGAACTTGCCTGGCAGAAAACTTCCTCATTTTACCTTTATCTACATAAACCCGTCTGTGCTCTGAATCGGCCACAAATCTCTTCACAGTGTGATGATCACGCTTACGTTTTTGTGAAATATCTAATGTTTTCATACCTTGTCCAAGGCATTGCACGCTTTTCCGTAGCAGAGAGATCCTTTTTTTTCCCCCATGTTGCTTGAAACCTGTGGCCAGCTTAATAATGTGAAATATCTTTCTTAAGTAGTTTTCTTTTAATTGGACTCACTTGGCAAACTAATTATCACAAAGCCCTGAGACACAATCCCATCCATGAGTTATATTGAGGGAAAAAAAATCTTTGACACTTAAATCCAATTTGCATAATAATTTGGAACGCGGTGTATAAAGTGCACTATTAATAAAAACTCTTATTTTCTGTTCTATTTTCACACATAAGGTACACTGGATTACAAGGCGCATTATGCAACACTTGTAAGGAACAGGGGTGTCGCCATGTTTTCCTTCTAATTCACCAGGTCTCACCACTGGGTGACTTGTAAAGCTAAGCGAAGTAAACAAAACTGTAATCTTGAAAACATTTTTTATTCAAAAATCAAACTAGTGCTGGATGTTAGTCTACGCAGATTTCTCTCCTGAAAACTATTTATTTGGGTGGATAAAGTGCTTCAGTTTATTTACAGTAAGCTTAGGTTTCCAGATTTCCAGTAAGGCTAGCCGTGGTTAGTGGCTTATGTCAACTGACAGCGCCACATTGAGGAACCCGGAGTGTTCCGGTAAGCCAGGGTGATACTAGGTTTCGGTTCCTCCCACACTACCTTATTAAACATGGTAATAAACACATTAAACACTCAGGCTACAGTTCGATATAATCGCCTCTAAACAGCGAAAGAGCTAGCGCAGTTAGCGGGTAATGCTAATGCAGCTCCAGCAGTGCTGGAAGCCCATAATATCTCTGAACGACAAAAAAGCTAGCGCAATTAGCGGCTAATGCTAAAAGTGCTCAAGTCTCGTTGCTGAAGAACTAAACTGAAAGTCATGTATAAATCTGTACTGCAGAGTGGCTTTACTGCTTCTTACAACCTGACTGGTCAAATTCATACATAAGGTGCACTGGATTATAAGGTGCACTTATGATGATTTTAGGAAAATATTTTGTGCCTTGTTCCCCTGTCCAGGGAACAAAACATAATTGTCCAAAACTGTAGTAGATTCAGAAAGACCCATTTACTGTTAGCACACTTTGTGTTGTTCCAGAATCTTGTCAAAATCTGAGCTATAAATAAGTTCAGGCTGCAGCTGTGATCTGTAGCTGCATTCAGCCAATTCATTAGGAACACCGCACAGCTGTGACACAAGCCTTTGAATATTATTGGAACAGAGACATCGCCCCACATATTTGAGCTCTTTTATCTCTTTATCTCGCCAATGAAGTCCATTTTTTCTTCTCTTTGATCTGGCCATTGAAAGAGTCACATTTCGGCAAATCTGATGTGAATCGGATTTTAATACCACATATTGAAGTGGCTTTTTCCTTCTCAGAGGTTGTTTCCATAGCAGTATTGAGCACAGTAACATACATCTGACTCCATGTGTCTCTCTGTGTTGTGTTTTTAGGATGGAGAGGGACAGCCTACAGATGGAGAAGGACGTGCTGCTCAGGAAGCTGCTGGAAGCAGAGCTGGACAGCAATGCAGCTGCCAAGCAGGTTTCTGCCCTCCGTGAAACTTTCAGCAGGATGTCCAGGAGTGTGAGTGTGAGCAAATCAGTATAGAATAAGTAGTAAAGTGACGGAGTGGGCATTAAATGTTTTTATCGAACGTTTATTTATCACCTGTATTGACTTCTATTTGTCACATCTTTAAGCAAGTCTGCTGTCTCATATAAATCTTTGCTGTATTTTTACACAGGAGAAGAGGATGTCTGGGTCGGAATCTTCTTTGCTGGCCCGGCAGAAGGATCTTCTTCTGCAGAAGCTGGAGACGTTTGAGAGCACTAACAGAACGCTCCGTCGCCTGTTGAAGGAACAGCACGGGCGTGAGGTACCACTTTTCCTCCAGCAGAGGGCAGCCTCTTAATAGTATAGAAAATTCCATGTGGTCATTGTCATGCCCGCCTTCATTTTTGTCTGACAGATGGACTCGCTTCGACTGTTAGAGCAGAAAGATTCTCTCCTGAAGAAGCTCACTGATACTGAGGCAGAGAACTCGGTTTGTCTCTGTTTTCTACATGAAAATATTCCTCTTTAACCAGAATGAACAGACCTAATTCCACTGAAACATAATGCTGTAAACTTCCCATGTTCCAGATCTTTAAAATGTAAATAAATGTAAATAAAATCAGAATGCAATAATTGCCAATCTCATAGTCCCATATTGTATTCATAATAGATATTCATAATATATTAATATAATATAATATAATACCTCAAAAATAAAAAACTGCATCTAAAAAAGTGCAGAACAATTTCAGAAAATGTCCGCACTCAGCACTTTTAAATAATCCTCAATGTAAAAAAGCAAAGACATTGGATATCCCACCATCTACAGTACATAGATTCAGAGAACCTGGAAAAATTCCTGCACACAAGGGACAAGTCTGATGGTCAGTATTGGATGTTAGTTTGGCCCCTCATGCTGCACCTCCTTAAAAACAGGCTGTACTAATTCTGTACTCTGAAATCACTGTATAGACTCAGGAGGGATATGCAGAGGTCATTGATTTTTAATACAGAGGCAATATCATGCAAAGCCTCATGTCAACATAATCTAAAATAGCTAAAGATAAAGTGAGGCAATATATTCAGAAATACTCTTTTTTTTGGGAACAGCAAAGAGGGACAATCTAGCTTGTTATCAATTTACACATCTGGAAAAGCCCCATCAATGCTGAACTGAACAGCATATAAAGATTTTAAAGTATGTAATCCATTCCAGACAACATACCTTGGGAATTTCAGCAAGAGAATGCTACACCATATATTATGCATCCATCACAAAAGCATGGCTTTGCAGAAAAAGGGGTGGCCTACCTCAGCAATAAAAAAAAACTGTTAACCCAAAAATGGGTTAACATTCTTCTCTCAAAAATGTTTGTTCTTTGTTCTGTTTTGAATAAAATGTGGGTTTATGAGACAATACCATATGTGCCCGTTATTGTCATAAATGATTGTAGGGGGAGGGGGTTGATATGTACTCAAAATTCTTTCTAGAGAATGAGGCTTGACAGAATAAATGAATATGGCATGTGTACTCCGTAGTGGACGTATCCTGGCTTAACACTGAGAACGTCTTTTTTTACTGTAGCAACTTCAGATGAAACTTCAGGATAAAGATAAAGAAGTCAATCAGCTGTCCTCTCTTCTAGAGAATGAAAAGGTAATCTGAGGACATGGCAGTACCTCCACTTATAATAATGGTGGTCCCTATTGTGGGTTTTAACAAGTTTTCTGTTACAGGAGAATTCAAGGACTACGAGCGAGCTGTCCAAAGTCCTGGAGTCAACCCGGGCTCATCTACAGGGCCAGCTACGCAGCAAGGAGTCTGACAACAACCGTCTTGCTGTACAGATTAGGGTATTATACATTATATATGTGTTGTATTTGGTCTATTTACACTGTTTTTGAAATAACTGTACCATGTATACCTTTATTGTGCATGGGGTGGAAATCACAGGGCATCTCATTATAATGTTATCACGATATGTTGTCCACAACAGCAATTATATTGCGATACTCAATATATCACAGGGCCGTTCTCTATAATACTTAACGGCATTTGTGTTACTGAAAAGGATAAAACACTCCAAAATAAGTGATTACCAGGATTTGTGGATTTATTAGTTTCACAGAATTTAACAACCAATATCCTACACCACAGGATTACTCTATTCATTTGATTATAGCGCCACCATGTGAAGTAATGAAGCAGTATTTTTATAAGTCAAATTGGGGGGTGAGTTTTAATTTATCCATAATGTATGTGCAGAGAAGAAAACCAACACCTGTTGTGCATCAGTGTGTTTTCTGAGCTAGTAACAGATTTATTGGTTTTAGAACCTGGAGCGATCAGCAAATCAGCAGCAGGGGGAGCTGGAGCACCTGCAGGAGCAGCTGAAGGAGATGAAGCAGCGAGCAGAGGCAGATAAGGAGGCCTTAAAGAAAGCCACGCGGGCCCAGAAACAACGAGCAGAGCGCAGCGAAGACACTGCCGGACAGCTCGGTGCCCAGCTGGCGGAGATGGTAAGTGGATCAAGAGTGCCCTGGCTCAAGGTTTCTTCTTCCTCCTGCAGCTCTGAGGGAGTTTTTCCTTGCCTCCGCGCTCACTGGGGGTTCTGTATTGTGTATTTCCTATGTTTAATGTTTTGCCTGATTCTTTGTCCTGTGATCATGTTTCTGTAAAGCTGCTTTGTGCCAACACCAGTTGTAAAAAGCGCTATACAAATACATTTGATTTGATATGTGTGTGGGGCCTCCTGCCAGAGTTTTGTCTGTTTGCACAGACCATTCCAGCCAGACATAGCCAGTCACCATCATTACCACCCACTGCACTGTCCACTATGGGTGGTTATATTAGCCTTCTATGGTGTATTCCCGATACACACGTGACACTGTGAGTGGAGGAATGTTAAATACACAAAACACAACTTCAGAAATTGAACATCCCATCCATCGTCACCTGCTATCAGGACTTTCTCAAACTCTGCTCATTCTTTAGCCTTACTCACAAGATATCAGCTCACAACCTATACAGATGTGCCCATTCCCAAGCAGTTGCCTAAGGTAACATTTCTTGATCAGTGTAGGTACTGCTCTCCATGTACAATGTCAGTGTACATGTATAACATAAATCTTAATCTATGTGTTGTAATAAGTTTTTCAAGGGATAAGTACAGGACTTTTTTATCATACACTGAAGGAAATACTGAAGGAAATAATTATATGATCTCGCGCTGATTTTGTAAGATTGCCCACTGACAAAGATATAAACAGTCTATGATTTTAAGGGCAAGTTAATTTTAACATTGAGAGAGAACATCAAAAATGAAATGAAATAAATCACATTGTATAAATTATATACATTAATTTGCATTTTGTAGAGAGGAATAAGCATTTGATCGCTCTGGTTAATAAGACTTAATACTTAAAGGCAAAACCCTTGTTGGCGAGCACAGCAGTCAGACATTTTTGCAGTTGATGATGAGGTTTGCACACATGTCAGAAAGAATTTTAATCCACTCTTTGCAGATCATCTCTATATTATTAAGATTTTGAGGCTGTCACTTGGCAACTCCATGACCTTAATGTGCTTTTTTTTTGAGCTGCTCCGTTGTTGCCTTGGCTGTATGTTTTGGGTCATTGTCATGCTGGAAGACCCAGCCATGATCCTTCTTTAATGTCCTGGTGGAAGGAAGGAGTTTATCACTCAGGATTTTATAGTGCATGTCTTTATACATTCTCCCAATGATGCAGTGAAGTAGGCCTGTGCCTGAGCAGAGAAACACCCCCAAAATGTAATGTTGCCACCTCCATGCTTGACAGTGGGGTTTGTGTTCTTTGGGTCATAGTCAGCATTTCTCTTCCTTCAAACTTGGTGATTTGAGTTAATGCCATGGAGCTCAATATTTGTCTCATTTGATCACAGCACCTTCTTACAATCACCCTCAGAATCATCCATGTGGTCACTGGCTAACTTTAGATGGGCCTGCACATGTGTCCTCTTGAGCAGGGGGACCTTGTGGGCACTGCAGAATTTTAATCCGTAACAGCATAATGTGTTACCAGTAGTATTCTTAGTGACTGCTCCCAGCTGCCTTGAGATCATTAACAAGTTCCCCCTGTGTAGTTTAATGCTGATCTCTCACCTTCGTCATGATCATGGATACCCCACAAGGTGATATTTTGCATGGAGCCCCAGGTTAATGACGATTGACGTTTTGTATTTCTTCCATTTTTCTTTACTATTGCACCAACAGCCATCTCCTTCTCACCCAGCATCTTACTTGTGGTTTTGTAGCCCATTCCAGCCTTGTGCAGGTCTATGATCTTGTCCCTGATATCCTTAGAAAGCTCATTGGTCTTTGTTGTAGTGGTTAGAGTCTGTGACAATTTAAGAGAGCTGTCTCTAATGCAGGTAATCAGTTAATTAGTAGCGCCTAACTGGCCTGTAGACACCACAGCTCTTAATGGTTGGTAAGGAATCAGATACTTATTTCTCTCTGCAAAATGCCAATAAATATATAGAATTTATACAATGTAATTTTCTGGATTTTTATATTTGATTTTCTATTTCTCACTGTTAAAATTACCCCCCTGTAAGACTATTTATGTATTTGTCAGTGGGCAAACTTACAAAATCAGATAAATATTTACCCTAATCAAATAATTATTTCCCTGAGTGTGTTTAGACTTAAAAAGATGCAAGTTTGCACATGATTTCACAGGCATACATTTTAAAAAAAGTGAAACTTTCTCCTGTGTTCTGTAGGAAAGTCAGCTGGCAGATGCTGTTTCAGCTGCGGAGAACTGGAGCAGTCGCCATGCAAAGGAGCTGAAAGATAAAGGACAACTAGTTATTGAGATCACTTTGCTGAATAAGTGAGGACTACAAGCCCTTTTTCTAAACATCTGAACTGGGTTTTGAGATTTCCTTTAAACATTAAACTTATAAGTATCGGGTAAAAACAGCATAATTTTACATTGTAAGCCCCTTGCTAATAATTCATAATAAAAAATAGTCAATCTTTATTATAAGAGGCAATAACGAGATACATAGATGTAAGTCTGGTTCAGCAAAGCTGTATTAAACCCTCAGTATCTGAAAAACAGACCAAATTTACATTTGAAAATACCACCATCCACCTAATCTCCTCTGTGATGTAAATTGTGTTTTGTCACCTTCCTGTCTGGACTAGTCTCTGATGACTTTTAAACACTCACTATCATCAGCTGTTTAGATTTTCTGCTGTTGTAGTCCTTCCTGATTTGCTTATTCATGCCCTATACACATCAAATGGCCCCCCAAACATTGGGAAGAGGAAACCTGATGATAATAGTGCAATCAGTCAAACACGCAGACTAATCCTTCACTGTTTATTACATATCTACACTGCAAATCCTGTCACTGGATTACATATTCACTACTGTCATTAATAACTGCACCTTAATCACACATGTACAGTATCAGTCACAATTTGGACACACAATTTTCTACCTTTCTACCGTAGATTAGTATTAAAAACAAAACAAAAAAAAGTGTTTGTGCTCTACAATCCCCTGACCTAAACCTAACTGAGATGGTGATTTGGGATGAGCTGGAGCTTCACCGCATAAATGAAAAGCAGCAACTATTGTTCAGCACCTCCAGGAACTCCTTTAAGATGCTGAGAAAGCTATTCCAGGTGACTCTCCCTCATTAAGACGCATCGATTAAAATTCCAAGAGTCTGTAGATCTGTCCTCTAGGGTAAATGTGCTACTTAAAAGAATCTAAAGTATAAAACAAATTTTGGTTTGCTTAAAAAATAATTCAGCATGTGTTGTGGTATAGCTCTAATATCTTCAATCAGGGTTGGGCCGATATATTGATATATAAAACAATACATTTTATATCGATATAGATTATACTGTGTTACATTTACAGTATTTTATGGCGCAATGAATTCAATGAATCAATGAATTTTCTGTTCTGTTTTAATAAAGTGCACCAGATTATAAGGCGCACTTTAGGTAACAATAGTCAGAAACAAGGGTGTCTAATGTCTTAAAAAAACAAAAGCACTGGATGTTAATCTACACAGATTTCTATCCTGAAAACTGTTTATTTGGGTGAATAAAGTGCTTTAATTTATTTACAGCAAGCTTAGATTTCCAGTATTTTCAACAGCATGGTTAGTAGCAGTGCTAGATGCGGATAGCAATGCTTAGAGCTAATAAATGCTGCCCGACAATAAAGTCGCAGATTACAGTCCAGTAACACTCGCCTCTGAGTGGTAAAGGGCCAGCGCAGCAGTTAGCAGTTAATGCTAATGCTGCTCCAGTCTCAGTGCCCGAGAACTAAATTAAACATACAAGGCGCACTGGTGATTTTTGGAAAAGAATTTGCAAAGAAAATACACATGAAAGACGTTATAGAAGAGGAGCTGGTTAGTAAACTATACTAGCTGGTGAACTACTGAGAAGTATTTAATTTTGACAGTGTTTATTTTGAGAAGCGCCTTATTGATGGATAGTCATAGACCAATCGCATGTGTGTGCTCCTCAGCTAATTAGATCTATGCAGGATAGGTATAAAGCGAGCGCATTCAGATGGCATGCTCTAAAAAAAGACAGTGACTGTGTATCTTTGTGTGTAACTGTAACTGTGTGACTTTTTAACAAAATGCAGACAGTTCAGAACCAATATGTGACATGTTCTGAGATTATAGCCAAAATATACAGCAGCTGCGTAAAGCGGCTCTACTGACTTTAGAGCAGACCTGCCCACTATAACCTGAAATGACCAATCAGCTCCTTCAGATGGGTATGAGAATAGACCTGACACTGTTTAAGCCCAGATTTATAGAAAATGAAAAATTAACTCAAACTGCACTTTTTATTTACTTATTTAAGCACGTTATAAGCTTTTTTCCCAAAGCACACTGATTTTTTTTTTTTTGTGTCCCTTGAATTGAAAGAATCTGTTGTTTATAATCAGTGTAATTGAAATTGTCTTTCAGTTGTTGATGATATAAGATGCTGCTGGAACTACTAGGCTATGCTAAAATACAGGACATGGCACTGAATGAAAAGTGACTGTATGAAAATCTGGAACATGCTTAGCTTTATCCTAAAAGTGTTTTTCGTTATTACGTATGGGATTAAATATTAAAATATATGTCCTGTACCACCATTCCATTAAAAATTAAAGATTTTTTTTTTTATCCATATCGCTCAGCCCTAAATTTAATAGTAAATTTACAATGTAAAAAATAATAAAGAAAACGCATTGAATGAGGAGAGGTGTGTCCTAATGACTGGTCCTGTACATACTGTATTTATTATCTGTTGTCTATTGTATTTACTGTCCATGCACCTTGTGTTTTGTCTTGCATTAATGTCTATCTAAAGTCTGTCTTTGCTCTAATGTCCTTCTGTTACAGGCCTAACATTGTGTAGTTGTTCTGTACAATTCTGTACAAGCCAGTCATCCTAATCTATACTGTATTAACTGATATGTGTTCTTTCAGTCGCATCACAGATTTGACTGAGCAGCTCCACGCCCAAGAAGAAAAAGCCCGTTCAGAAAGAGATGGACTTCTGGATCGCCTGCACAGCCTCACAACAGAGAGCACTACAGTTCGACTGGAGAACCAGAGCCTAAAGGTCAGATACTGATCATGTCTACTCTGACAAGAACTGGGAAAAGAAGCTAAAAAACAGTGAAAATTTGTTTACAGTCGCAAGAAAAAGTATGTTAACCCTTTGGGATTACTTGGATTTCTGCATAAATTGTTCTATGTATAATATGTATAATAAATGTGTTCTGATCTTCATTAAGTCACAACAATAAACAAACACAGTCTGCTTAAACTAATACCACACAAAAAATTATGTTTGCATGGTTTTATTGAACACAACATGTTAATATTCACACTGCAGGGGGGAAAAGTATGTGAAGCTTTGGATTTAATAACTGGTTGATCCTCTTTTGGCAGCAAAAACCTCAACCAAACGTTTCCTGTAGTTGCAGATCAGATCTGCACAATGATCAGGAGGAATTTTGGATCATTCCTCTTCACTAAACTGTTTCAGTTCAGCTATAATATTCTTGGGATATCTGGTTTGAATCGCTCTCATGGGGTCATGCTACAGTATTTCAGGACTCTCCAGAAGGCATGTTTTCTTTTGTTGAAGTCGTTCGGTTGTTGATTTTTTTTTTTTTTTTACTGTTTTGGGTTGCTGTTCTGTTGCATCATCCATCCTCTGTTGAGCTTCATTTGGCAGACAGATGGTCTTAAGTTTTCCTGCAAAATGTCTTATTTAACTAATTTTTCCGTAGATAACGGCAATCCGTCCAGGCCCTGAGGCAGCAAAGCAGTCCCAAACCATGATGCCCCTCCACCATGTTTCACAGTTGGGATGAGGTTTTGATGATGGTGTGCTGTGCCTTTTTTCTTCACACATAGCTTTGTGTGTTCCTTCCAAACAACTCAATTTTGGTTTCTTGAAAAGCATACAGAATACACGGTGCAGTCTATAGGAGACTTGTGGAACCAACGATTGTAGCCTGGAATGTGCAGCTGCAGCGCTATTAGCAACTCGCTACTGACTAAAGTTTAGCTCTGAGCACATGGGCGACTGGAAACAGTGCACCGGAGTTCTCTCTCTCTCTCTCTTTCTCTCATTTTTGCGGTCTCTCATATGGCACGCACTCTCTCTCTCTTTCTCCTCCTGGTGTCTTTCCATGAACTCCATTGTTGTTTAATGTTTTCCTTATTGTAGATTTGTCAACAAAAATGTTAGCATGTGCCAGAGATTTCTGTAAGTCCTCAGCTGACATTTTAGGATTCTTTCTCACCTCATTAATCATTCTGCACTGTGCTCTTGCATTCATCTTTACAGGACGACCATGTAGAAACAGTGCTGAACTTTCTCCATTTGTAGACCGTCTGTCTTACCGTGGACACATGAACATCGAGGCTTTTAGAGATACTTTATAACCCTTTCCAGCTTCATGCAAGTCAACAATTCTTGAACTGTGCAAGGCATGATTCACATCAAGCAATGCTTCTTAAGAACAGCAACCAACACATCCAATCTCATCACATCCTGGCTCCAATTAATTCTTAGAAAAGTCATTAGCTGAGGGGTTCACATCCTTTTTCCCCCCTCACTGTGAATAGATGTTGTGTTCAACACAACCATGCAAACATATCATTTTGTGTGTGATATTAGTTTGGAAAGACTGTGTTTGTCTGTTGTTGTGAAGATCAGAACACATTTAATGACCATGTGTAAAGAATGTTATTTAAGAAAGCAAGAAATATCTATTCTTGCAACTGCTGCTTTAACAGAGTTCAAGTTCTGTTTCTTCAGGCCACCCTTTCAGCTCTGGAGGAGAAGCTGTCCTTGTCTCGATCGGAAGTGGATCAGGTCAAAGCCTCGGTGAAGCAGTATGAAAGCTTAGTGGAGAGTTACAAGACCCAGGTGTGTTCATCAGGCTAACACATTCAAGCTAACTGATTATATAAAGTAGGGCTGGGTGTCATCACTGATTTCCTGAATCGGTTCGAATTTGATTCCCAAGCTCCCGATTTGATTTAATAAGAAATATTTTAGGTACAGTTACAGATTTTACTTGAGATAATAAATAGGTTGTCAAATAACTAATGTTGTAGTTTGTGTTCATTGGAAAAGTAGCACAACCTGTGTGTTTGTGTGTGTTTGTGTGTGTTTGTGTTTGTGTGTGTGTGTGTGTGTGTGTGTGTGTGTGTGTGTGTCTTCAGTTGCAGAAGACGCGTGCTGAGTCAGATGAGTACAGTGTGCGTCTGCAGCAGGCTGAGAGGGACGCGCGGGGTGTGAGGCAGGATCTGGATGAAGAGATTGATCAGGTCAGGAAGCAGCTGCTGGGCCGCCTGACCGAGCTGGAGCCACTTCCTGAAGCCCTGCGACGCTGCGAGCTGCAGCTACAGGAGTCTCAGGAGAAGGAATACGCTCAGGAGAAGAGGAGTGCTGAGCTCACGTCTGCGCTGGCAGACCTACGCATGAAGGTATATCTGTGGATAAGTCTGGACATCCCTTAATTACAGTTCCTGAACAGAGGGGTCCTAGAGAAAAAAGACAGTAAAATGTGCCCAACTTGCGATTTGATCAACAAAAAATGGTCCTAACGTTGTGCAGTGCTTCTGTATGTCCAAGTGTTTATGCACAATGCTTTCAAGAAATGCATTCAGCTACTTTAAATTACATCCATTGCTGACACAGCTGTGCAAATGCAAACACACAGTTTATCTAAAGTACTGCAGTATAGTTTGACTCTCTTGAGCAAATAAACATGAGCTGTTAGTGTTACCGGCCACAGGTCTAGGGCAGCGTTTCTCAACCTTTTTTATATCACGACACCCTTTAAATATATGCGAGATGTCACGGCACCCCAGTTTACGGGGGGGGGGAAAGGGGGTGGGTGCTGGCGCAGTACTTCAGGTGAGAACGGGGGGGGGGGAGGGGGGGAGATTGGGGGGTGCTGGCGCAGTACTTGAGGTGAGAACGAGGGGTGTTGCTGGCGGAATATGAAATAAAATAGCGCGTGCATCGCGTGGGGGACAAAAACTCTACAGTGTGTCCCAATTTAGGGGCTGCATCCTTCTGAGTCTGTATTCGAAGACAGATTGCGTCACAGCTGCGCAGTAATACGCCGCCTCTGTGGGTCGCATCCTTCAGAGTATGCTGCCTGTGAATTGGGACACACCCCGACACGAGCTGACTCTGGAAAGGAAATATGCACGTGAGGCGCAATATTTTGACGGCACCCCCGATGAAGCCAGACGGCACCCCAGGGTGCCGCGGCACCCTGGTTGAGAAACACTGGTCTAGGGGAACCCACAAATCACATTCCCTCAGCAGGAGAAGAAACAGATACAAGTTATAACTAGTGCAAAGCTCTGACCTTCGTTATTAAACATTTCAATAAATATCAATAGTTATATACATATCAATACTTTGAATGGTTTCTTATTTAAATTTCAATATAATTGTCAATTAAACATCAGTATAATCAGTTATAAAAACATTCAAAACAAAACTAGAACATTTTCTAAAAAGAAAGTCTGCACTGTAACACTGACATTTAAACAAATGTCACTTAAAGTAAGCTTAAAAAGTACATATATGTTGGTTTGCTGTACAGGTGGAGCAGCAAGGCACTCAGATGGAGATGGCACAACATAAGAACATGGTGCTACTGGAGGAGAACAAGCAGCTCCAGAACAAGTTGGAGGCCCTCAACAGGTAGTTCACTGTGACTGCCTGACAGATCTTACAGATATAAACAGATATTACAGGTATATACAGGTAGTAAGGAGCAGTAGAGCCACTTCACCGAAACTCGTTTATAATGCTGCACTTCAGCTGAGTTTTTCTCCCGGGTGAAGGGGTGAAGTAGTATTAGCATTAGCCTTACAGATGTAAACAGATCCTACATAAATAAACAGCCTTTACATATATAAATAGACTTTACAGATGTAAACAGACCACACAGCTATATTTGCTATAACACTTGCTCTGTAATGGAATATTCAGATTATGAAGGTGTAAATATCTAACAGTGTTTTTGAGGTTTGTTTAAAGTTGTTTAAACTCTTTCTTTCCCCTTTGAACAGAAAGTTGGAGGAGGCCAACTCACAAAACGGAGACCTCCTGCAGGTCATAACTAAGAGAGAGGAGACAATATTGAACAGCCAGGTGCGTCTGGAGGAAAAGTCCCGGGAGTGCTCTATTTTGACCCGGCAGTTAGAAGAGGCTCTGGACGATGCAAGGAGACAGGTCTGTACACTGAGCCTGAAAGAGACATTTTCCTGCTGTTGGAGAACATTTGGTTGTGTTGACCCAAATCCTCACCTAACATGTAGATTGTGTTCAGATTTATTTTTTAATAGTCTGGATCTGATCCATACCATATTAGTAGTTTGGTTGGAATTATGGATGTTAATAGAAAGTTTAAGTCGTGAATATTTTTTCACATAAAATAATCACATTACAAAATCTCTGGTGCCACTTACTGTCAAGTTCAGAAGGTAGATTACTTTTTATTTATGCTGAAATTTAGTCTCTCTCTCTCTCTCTCTCTCTCTCTCTCTCTCTCTCTCTCTCACACACACACTTACGTGGCTCATGGCTTGTTTCCTTTTTCCAGGTTGTTGAGTGTGAAATATGGAGCTACACTAGCGTTTATTTCCTCTATTAAAGCTCTTAATTGTATTTTATGATACTACTGTATGCATTAAGCGTGAAAGTTTTATAGTAATTAGATCTTTAATATTTATTTTGCTGCAGTGGTATATTTTTAATAAAAAGAAATGGTGTTTTGTCAAGAATACAAATAGGGAAAAATACCCTAAAATATTGTAATATTTTTAGGCTCATATTGTCCACGCTTTACCAGAGTGACTGTAATGTCTGGAAATGCAAATCCAATCTGATCGCTTACAAATAACAGATAACAGTGCAGACAGTAATATTAGCAGATTACCCTGCAGTCTGTACACACTGTGTCTGCAGTGCAGATCAAATATTTGTTGATAGGTTGGTTTTGTGATTGTGTTACTCTTTAATAATGTGAATATGACTTTTATCAGGTGACCCACACCAGAGAGCACGCCGCTTCTAAAGAGCGCATCACTCAGTCCAAAGTTATAGACCTGGAGTCTCAGCTGAGCCGGACCACCTCGGAGCTCAACAAGCTGCGGCGAGCTAAAGAGGAGGTAAGCATTACTACAGACTCTCTGTTTAATTTCATTTATTTGTGATTTAACCAAAAACACAACCTTGTAGTAGTTGTGTAGTGTAGTTTAAAGAAATGTATAAATGGATAAAGTAAAAAGAATATTTTGAGAAGTTTGCTACCAGGAAAATTCACAATATTATTGTCGAAAAATTAGCAAAGGGGAAAAAGCCCCCTTGTGTTAAAATAAGGAATGCTGGGTAATGATTTTCAAATAAGTTCCATTAATAAAGAAATACTATGTCGCTGCATTTCTGCACCAGATTGTTATGATTATAAGAACATCAAAACAGGTAATTTACCATTTCTGTGTTTTAACAGCAGCCTTAAACAACTTTTATTGTAAGGAAATGGTTAAAGGTCACTTTTATTTCTAATTAAAATCCCTAAAATTAGAAGCAGCCAGAGCACAGCAGCTGCAGATTATTACAGCATGAATAGAAAGGGTGATGGAGGAGCCTTAAAGTCAGACATGTAGTTTGGCTTGCTCTTGAGTGTTGACATGTGTGAATCACCATGGCCAGATTCTAACTGTAGATTTTCAGAACCTACAGATTTTGAGTGGGAGAAGAGAATCTGGGAGGAAGTTTAAAAGAGCTCAGAACAAATGGAAATGTGTTTTTTTTATTTGTTAAAAAGACAAAGAGCTGCGCAGGGTGTCCTAAGTGTGAAATGGTATGTAAATGATTTGACACATACAGACTTGTACAGACTCCCGGATGTAGCCTTTCATGTGGCTTAACTAAGAGGGCAGATGATCTGGCAACATTGACAAGTATAAAGCTCTGTCTATTGTTATTCAATCCAGAGGCTTTTTCCTAACTGTTTTCTGCTCTCCCAGGCTGAGGCGAGGTACCAGAGCCGTTTACAGGACATTAAAGACCGTCTGGAGCAATCAGACAGCACCAACCGGAGTCTGCAGAACTACGTCCAGTTCCTCAAAGCTTCCTACACCAATGTGTTTGGAGACTCCGCTCTCACAAGCTCTTCATTCAGAGCCCACTCTCAAATCTAATAGCTGATTAAAGGGAACAGACATCAAACTGTGTATTTTATACACCGTATACATGATCTCGTTTACATTTCACTCTCAGTTTAATAAACACTTATTTAATGTGAGAACCAAAGACTCTACTCTCACAGCTCTATAGACTACATAGATTTGCGTTCATGTAAAGCTTGTATCTTCATTTTGGTCAATCTTCACTTTTTATTATATTTTCGACACTAAAACAATTGCCTAACAATTTTTTTTCCGAAATTTTCAGGAAACACAAAAACATACAACAGCGGTTTAATGGCTATTTACAAATGAGCAATGGTTTTAGAGGAGCGTTTATCATACAACCGACCTGAAACTTATTCCTAATTCAACATATAGAAAATATCGATTGAAAATACAGAAAACAGTTCACAGAGCAGCCACAGATTGTATAATATTTTTAGCTAGCTTCATGGTTTTTGCAGACAAAAAATGCAAATTTAAAAACTCAACTAAACTATGCAGTATTAGTAGCCTTTATTAATAAAAAAGTAAACTTTATATTATAGGAAAACTCTCATTAATTACCAATCGGGCATGGGCCCTGAATCATTAGTTCTTGGAGAGCTTTTAAAAAGTCACATTTTATTTTGATTTAACCACAGGTGACCATAAAGCATCACGGGGAGATGATTTAAGCAAAAAAACAAACAAACAAAAAACTAACAAAACATTTTTAGACTAATTTAGGAAGGTGATTATATGAATCTGGCAGTTGTTCATAATGAATTGTATAATAAAATAAAATATATCTATAATGCATCTTCAGGATAGTTTATGTATTGCAGCTTTACACTTCATAACTCCCTGTATGCACTGATTACATTCTGAATTTATTATGTAAATTCTTATTACATACCTCTTTGTGTTGCAGATCTACACATTGTAGACTTTAAAGACAAAGGGAAAAACTAGCAACTGTTCCACTGGTGTATAGAATTAAATGAGGGATGACTTTTACCATAAAGCCATTGAATTTTATAGAAATGCAGCAAACTAGAAATGCATATTGTATTAAAACATTCCATTTACAGATATGTTTACATAAATTGACCTGTATGAGCATGTTTTTATCTATTACCTGGGTTCACAAGGGTTTTCTCTGTTGTAATATACAGTAGGTATATATTAAACAGGGTATTAACTCAGGGTAATACCGTGTTTTAAGGATGCCTGGCGGCTACAAACATTGGTTTGTAATGTGCTTTTAATGTAAGCAGTGGTCTGTTCCAGAGGATCCTGAATAGGTGCTACCGTTTTCTCTAGGTAATGTAATGTACAAAGAACTTTTTTTTCTCTTCATAAACTTAGTTTCACTTGGGTTTGACGTTCTACCTGCACTTTTACTGTAGACTTTTACAGTTATTTATCTGATGATGTAAAATCTGTTGTAGTATGAATTATTGGATTAGAAATTGTTTTTTCATCAGTATATTTTATACATTCGTGTACATTATTGATGTATATTAAAATAACTTTTTATGTTGGAACGAATTGTGTGTGTGTGTGTGTGTGTGACAGAGGAGGGAAAATATTATATTAATTTTTAAGGAATAGCAGTAATGTTTCCAGTACTGCAATGTAACGTTTTGCAATACTATATTGATTCTTATAAATACGGTATACATTTGTAATGAATTGTATTATCAAGTTTTCACCAGTACATATATACATGATTAACAGTCCCAAAAAAGATAAAATAACCATCTTTAACTGACTTAACATTAATACAGTCGATATTTTGTAATTTTTTTATTTTTTTATTTTTTCATTTTTGACACATCATGGTTTAGCTATGATAAATTGTTGAAGAAATGAATTATGAAATGTTTTATAAGCTTAAGGTTTGATACTACATGAATTATTTAACAATATTTTAGCTGTAATTCTAAACTTTGAAACAGGCCTAAAAACATAACAGGAAGATTAAACAGAGGCCGAATACAAAATAATTAACCAATGTGTTAAATTTATTTAACAAGAATCTAATACACGTTATATACAGTATACATTTAGCATGAGAAGTATTCAGGGTATGTCTGCTCTAA
Source organism: Astyanax mexicanus (assembly GCF_023375975.1). Classification (NCBI taxonomy): domain Eukaryota; kingdom Metazoa; phylum Chordata; class Actinopteri; order Characiformes; family Acestrorhamphidae; genus Astyanax; species Astyanax mexicanus. The sequence goes on from NC_064424.1 coordinate 38,740,942, forward strand.
TGGGAAAAGGGTGGATGTAGGATTTGTTATTTAAAAACAGCACATATTTTACTAGCTGTCTCTATAAACAGCTGGATATGAAGGTTACTTAAAGCATTTTTGAAGTGACTGTAGTTCTGGGGGATTTGGAGAATGTGTAATTACAAAAAGCATGTGAAAGAGTATTTTTACTGCAGGTCAATGTACTGTATGAAATACTGACACCAACAAACCCACCAGAACATTCTTTAGAGTTTGTAGAATGATTACTGTATATTAGAGGATATATTAGAGGGATGGTCCAGGACACAGATTACATAACACATGTAGAATATGTAGCCCCTCCTCACTCAACAACACTGCTGCTTTTATTAAAATAAATCTTAAGGACTGCTGCTTTAAATAAATGATGTGTAACTGCTGTAACTGTAACAGATCTAAATATACTTCAGTGTTTAGGATCAGCAGGCTTCTCAGAGGACGCTGCTGAGGCTGTTTTGCGGAGCTTCATTGTAATCACAGCCGACTTCAGAATCAACGCTTTCTTCTGCCATTTAGAGGCCCTGTGCGTCTGCTCCATCAGCTCCTTCTGGCACTTTTTTATTTGAAGTTGGGCAGAAAGAAGTTTCAGTCTGTACGCTTTCTCCATTGCTTGAATGCGTGCTTCACAATCACATGTTTGCGCCGGGGTGTTGTGTGTTGAGTGTGTATCTGTTGTTTCTCGTTCATTGGTCTGAATTTCAGACTCTTTTAAATCTGGTAATTCCTGTAATTAACAATTGCAGGCATTTTACTAAATAACTATTTGAACTACTGTGAATCAGAATGTGATGTAAATTTAGCTCTTTAAGTAGAAAACCTACCACTGGTTCATCTGAAGAGAAAACAGTGGGAATTGCATCTGAGAGAAGATCTCCTGAACCATCGAAACACTCAGGGGTGAAATGCTCAGAGCATAAGGAAGAGGATTCTGATGGAGTCCAGCCTTCAGCTTTCCCCATGTTCACTATCCATAACTGCAGATTCTCTTCAGCCTGAGGAAACCTGAGGAAAATCACATCAGCAATACAATCACAACATAACAAACACTATACAGTAAGGGGACATTAACTAACAGCAACAATAACAGTACTTACCACAGAATATCTCAACTCGTTAATATACTCAAATTATTAATAGACATTAATCATTACAGATTTTCAGAACTTAATATCTCAATTCATTTAAACATTCCATTTACTGATGTGTTAACATAAATGGATGAGCTTGTTTTTATTTATTATTTGATACGAATTTGCATACAATCAGCAGTGTCTGTGCTGTAATATACAGTACGTATGTGTTAAACAGGGTAATACTGTGTTTTAAAGATGCCTGGAAGCTACAAACGTTTGGCTGAGGTGGTTTTAATGTAAGCAGTGGTCTGTCCCAGAGGATCCTGAATGAGTGATGCTATTTTTTTCTACAGATAACAATATATGTATAAAGTACTGTCTTTTATATTTTATATTTTAAAATACCTTTTTAAGTTTGAACAAAACAGTAAAGTGTGTGTGTGTGTGTGTGTGTTGATGATTGTGTTAAATTACAGTATAAGGATCAGCAGTAATGTTTTCAGTTCAAACTGATTTAAGCACGTGTTTAACTTTGTTTAATAGGGAAGTACAATAGTACAAAGTAAAGTTTGGCAATAATTTACAGTAAAAATTGGACAGATTATTAATTAATTGTATTATCAGGTTCTCAGTAGTATACAACACAACATGATTAACAGTCCAAAAATAGATAAAAATAATATATTTCTCTAGAAACACAACACTAAGCTACACTGTTGCTCGGTTAGATTGTAAATGAGAGTGTAAACAAAGACATTAATACTCATTACAATTTTTCAACTAATGTCTCAATTCAAATAAAAAATAGTAATGTTTAAGAATGTCTTAACTAGTGGTTTATTAAGGTCGTAAGTACTGTTATTTGTGGCCCTTACTGTAAAATGTTACTAATAATAATCACATTTCAGTGCAGATTTCTTTAGTTCCAGTGCTGGGGGTGTAGAGCTCAAACACACCACAGGTTTATTAAAACTGTTTAAGGAGGGAAGTCACGCAGACAGTGCTGGACTCCAGCCTGTGGGCCTGAGGCTAAATATAAATATATAAACTGTGAAAGAGTTTCACTTACCTGTAGAAGGTAACGTCTGTTTCTGTTGTGTTTCTGCAGGCCTCACAGGTAGCCATCTCGAGGGAAAGAGTGAACAAGGCAACTGAAGTACTGAAGTGAGGAGGGCTGGAGGTAAGGTCTGATTTATAGTGGGTGAAATTGGTATTGGTTGTCCTCGATGTGTGATAATGGGGCAGTTAACTGGTGGAGTAATGGGGCAGTTTTCACCACTGCAGGCAGTGTCTGAATTAATTTACATCTTAACTCAAACAATTCATTCAGTAGGGTGAAACTGTCTCTTTTAAAACACCATACAGGAGATTCTCTGAATCAGGTGCCCTTTAAGTCCCCCAACATTACTTCAAACAATACTTTTAAACAAAATTGCAAAAAAAAAAAAAGTATTATCTAGTAAAAAGCAAACATATTTACATGTCCTCACTGACTATCTTCACACTATCAATAAACATCAGACAATTAATAACTGCAATTAATGCCAAATTTTAGAACTTTAGCTTCAAATATTACCATATGTTATATATGAATTTTCGAAAGATAATTTAATTCTATATAAAATTGCAATTTCAACACGTCCGCCAGTTTGTTTTCAACAATCAGTTTCTATTACATCATCATTGGGAAAAGGCATCCCACATCTTACTTAAAGTTTCACTTTAAAAATAAAAAAAATTGTCAGATGATGATTATTGGACTCAACAGATTAACCCTGCTATATAAATAAATTATATTAAACAATTGTTTAGGGAAATGACCAATAATGCTGCAAAAATTACAATTTTAGAATGTGGAGTAAAAAAAAACGGATTTATTGATTGTTAGCTAAATTTTAACCCATCACACTCAACCCTGTCACACTCAACCCCTTAACACTCAAACCTGTCACACAGCATGTCACATTTAATCTCGTCACACTGTCCCCATCACATTCAATCCTGTTATATTCTACCCCATCAAATTCAACCCTGTTATATTGTACTTTCAATCCTGTCACATTCAACTCTGTCACATTCAATCACATCACATTCAACCCCATCACATTCAATTCCATCACATTCAAACCGGTTACATTTAACCCCATCACATTCAACCCTGTTACATTCAATTCAGTCACACTTAACCCTGTCACATTCAATTCCGTCGCATTCAACCCTGTTACTTTTAATTCCATCAAATTCCACCCGGTCACATTCAATTCCATCACATTCAGCCCTGTTACATTCAATTCAGTCAAACCCATCACATTTAAGCCTGTCACCTCATCACAATCAAACCCATCACATTTAAGCCTGTCACCTCATCACAATCAAACCCATCACATGTAACCCTGTCACCTCATCACAATCAAACCCATCACATGTAACCCTGTCAACTCATCACAATTAAACCCATCACATTTATCCCTGTCACCTCATCACAATCAAACCTATCACATTTAACCCTGTCACCTCATCACAATCAAACCCATCACATTTAACCCTGTCACCTCATCACAATCAAACCCATCACATTTAACCCTGTCAACTCATCACAATCAAACCCATCACATTTAACCCTGTCACCACATCACAATCAAACCTATCACATTTAACCCTGTCACCTCATCACAATCAAACCCATCACATTTAACCCTGTCAACCTGCGACCTGACAACCAGAAAAGGTTCCCATAACATGCTTAGCAGCCAAACTGTGAGCATTTAACTATAAGTGATCAAAAACAAGGGACATCTCATTATTCGAGGTCTACAAGAATGTACTTGAATATCTTTTTAAATACAGCAGCAAAACTGTCTTAAAACAGCTTTCAGTGTGAAAGAAATGTCTAGTACTGATTGGGATTTCCTGCCTGAGGTGGAAATATGTATTTTATCAAAGGGTTAATTAATCAACTATCAGATGTTTTTTTTTCTCTCTCAAAAAAAAAGACCCCAAAACACACCTGTTTGTAATATTTACCCACACATAATATTCACAACATATCAGACTGTTATCCTGTCAAGGTTTAATCTGTTTTTTTTTTTGTGCATTAGTTGGCTTCTGCGCTTCTATTTGTGTGGTGTGCCAAGAGAGTATAGTGCCCTTAGACAGCAGAATCCAGCAGACCTTTACTGTCACATTTAATCTCGTCACACTGTCCCCATCACATTCAATCCTGTTATATTCTACCCCATCAAATTCAACCCTGTTATATTGTACTTTCAATCCTGTCACATTCAACTCTGTCACATTCAATCACATCACATTCAACCCTGTTACATTTAATCCCATCCCATTCAACCCCATCACATTCAATTCCATCACATTCAACCCTGTTACATTCAATTCAGTCACACTTAACCCTGTCACATTCAATTCTGTCGCATTCAACCCTGTTACTTTTAATTCCATCAAATTCCACCCGGTCACATTCAATTCCATCACATTCAACCCTGTTACATTCAATCCCATGACATTCAAACCTGTTACATTCAACCCCATCACATTTAATTCTGTTACATTCAATCCAATCACATTCAACCATGTCACATTTAATCTCATCACATTTAATCCCGTCACACTCAACCTCGTCCCATTCAATGCTGTCACACTCAAACCTGTCACACTCTATCCCAATCACATTCAACACCATCACAGTCAAACTTGTAACATTTAATCCAGTTACACCCAAACCCATCACATTTAACCCTGTCATCGCACCACAATCAAACCCATCACATTTAACCCTGTCAACTCATCACAATCAAACCCATCACATTTAACCCTGTCACCTCATCACAATCAAACCCATCACAGTTAAGCCTGTCACCTCATCACAATCAAACCCATCACATTTAACCCTGTCACCTCATCACAATTAAACCCACCACATTTAACCCTGTCACCTCATCACAATCAAACCCATCACAGTTAAGCCTGTCACCTCATCACAATCAAACCCATCACATGTAACCCTGTCAACTCATCACAATTAAACCCACCACATTTAACCCTGTCACCTCATCACAATCAAACCCATCACATTTAACCCTGTCACCTCATCACAATCAAACCCATCACATTTAACCCTGTCACCTCATCACAATCAAACCCATCACATGTAACCCTGTCACCTCATCACAATCAAACCCATCACATTTAACCCTGTCACCTCATCACAATCAAACCCATCACATGTAACCCTGTCATCTCATCACAATCAAACCCATCACATTTATCCCTGTCACCTCATCACAATCAAACCTATCACATTTAACCCTGTCACCTCATCACAATCAAACCCATCACATGTAACCCTGTCATCTCATCACAATCAAACCCATCACATTTATCCCTGTCACCTCATCACAATTAAACCCATCACATTTATCCCTGTCACCTCATCACAATCAAACCTATCACATTTAACCCTGTCACCTCATCACAATCAAACCTATCACATTTAACCCTGTCACCTCATCACAATCAAACCCATCACATGTAACCCTGTCATCTCATCACAATCAAACCCATCACATTTATCCCTGTCACCTCATCACAATCAAACCTATCACATTTAACCCTGTCACCTCATCACAATCAAACCCATCACATTTAACCCTGTCACCTCATCACAATCAAACCCATCACATTTAAGCCTGTCACCTCATCACAATCAAACCCATCACATTTAACCCTGTCAACCTGCGACCTGACAACCAGAAAAGGTTCCCATAACATGCTTAGCAGCCAAACTGTGAGCATTTAACTATAAGTGATCAAAAACAAGGGACATCTCATTATTCGAGGTCTACAAGAATGTACTTGAATATCTTTTTAAATACAGCAGCAAAACTGTCTTAAAACAGCTTTCAGTGTGAAAGAAATGTCTAGTACTGATTGGGATTTCCTGCCTGAGGTGGAAATATGTATTTTATCAAAGGGTTAATTAATCAACTATCAGATGTTTTTTTTTTCTCTCTCAAAAAAAAGACCCCAAAACACACCTGTTTGTAATATTTACCCACACATAATATTCACAACATATCAGACTGTTATCCTGTCAAGGTTTAATCTGTTTTTTTTTTGTGCATTAGTTGGCTTCTGCGCTTCTATTTGTGTGGTGTGCCAAGAGAGTATAGTGCCCTTAGACAGCAGAATCCAGCAGACCTTTACTGCCCAGTTTACAGTGTCAGCGCATTCCACATAGTAAACACCAGCAGGAACACAAACAAACTGCAATGTAGCCAAGCACAATTTACACCCAGTGCTTAAAAACATTTATATTAATCACTGTAACATTAATAGACCTTTTAGACATACATATGTATGATAACATTATTTCTTTATGGAATTTTAACCCAAAATGGCCCACGGTGAGGTGTGTGTGAAAGACCTGTGGCCTACACTGTAACTCTCTAAGTGACTCAAACTGATCGTCCTCAGCGCATCACAGGACAGTGTGTAAATCTGTGGTTATGTGACCTTATTTACAGAATGTAGGAGGGACATTCCAGGATTTTTGTACATTTCCTGTCCCACCACTTAAATTTCAAATATACATATCCAAAATATCTAAATGACTATTTTTTGTGAAAAAGGAAATTGTTATAAGACAAACTGTAAAATATGGTGGAAAAATAAGCTCCTTAAATATTATTCAAAAGACCGAATACCTTAGGACCACCTCAAAAAAATGGCCGTTTTCTCTTGTCCCACACATTGGGTGACCAACTCCTTTGGCAAATTTAACAATTAAAATAAGCTCTAAATAAATGACTTCCTCTTGTATATTGTTGATATGAATCTCCTTTAATTATGAAAACAACTTCTTTGGTCTACATTGTTTTGCATGTTACAGTTTTTATGCTATTAAGTTGTGTCCCACAACATGCAGTAAACCACAACTTCGCGTGATTTGCAACCCTGTTACTGTAAGTTACCAAATATATTGCATAATCTAATTTAAAAAACTGCTTTGATACCTGAGCTTGACGAATCAAACTTTTTGATAGTCTATTACCTGTATTTAATAAATATATGACTAAAAATGATCAAATTGAAGATCAAATTTTCAGTGATCTTCAGTGATTTTCAGTGACCACCCCTGAAATGTACCAAAATACTGGAATGTCCCAAGAGTGCTGGGAGCTAACACATTTTGGTCATTACAATGTTTTCTAAATGTTACAGGTAACATTCTTAGGGTGTTCAATGTGTCCAGTTTTTTGGATGTTTTTAGAATGTTTTTAATAATCGTTTTTATATTCATAGATTTTATCTATCTAGGAACGTCAAGTGAGAAACATAATAATAATTCTAATAACGTCCTGATGCAAATCAGTATTACATCACATTTTTTTAGAACATTCCTGGGACATTAATTCTGTGACATTACAGGTTAACCTTTTAGGCACCTTTTTATAGCGTTCTCTGTTTGCTGTGTTCATTATTGAGAATAAACTAAATCATTTAAAAATATTTTTTACTCCATGTGGTGTGTTTCATTACATTTATTACATATACTACCAGATTCAATTTGCACATGGTTGGAGGCTAAATGATTATATAGAAAATAATGAGTTTTCTTTCTTTTTAGGTTTTTCATTTCTCATTTTCAAATTAAATTTTCAGGAAAAAATACTAAATTAATCTTCTCTCTGTCCTTTAAGTGTTAATGTTTGCATCTTGTAAGAAAAGTATGAAGGAGAACATAAGTATAAATACGTAAATGCACATATAAATGAATGAATAAGTAAATAAATACATGCATAAATGATTTTATAGATTAATAAAATTAATAAATTAGTAAATACATTTTGTCATTACAAAGGACACATTAAAAATTAAATCAGGAATCTATTTCCATATTTCCAGAAATTAACCTTTATTTGGGGATGTTTGTTTATTTTTTTATTTATTCATTCATACATATAATTATTTATTTTTATATTTATTCATTAACAGGTCCTTCACAAAAAATAGCATATTGTAATAAAGTTAATTCTTTTTCATAATGAAATTAAAAAAATAAACTTTCATATATTTGAGATTCATTGCACACCAACTGAAATATTTCAGGTCTTTTATTGTTTTAATACTGATGATTTTGGCATACAGCTCATGAAAACCCCAAATTCCTATCTCACAAAATTAGCATATCATGTAAAGGTTCTCTAAACGAGCTATTAAGCTAATCATCTGAATCAACGAATTAACTCTAAACACCTGCAAAAGATTCCTGAGGCTTTTAACAACTCCCAGCCTGGTTCATTACTCAAAACCGCAATCATGGGTAAGACTGCCGACCTGACTGCTGTCCAGAAGGCCATCACTGACACAGAAAGAAATTTCGGAGCGAATAGGTTGTTCCCAGAGCGCTGTATCAAGGCACCTCAGTGGGAAGTCTGTGGGAAGGAAAAGTGTGGCAGAAAACGCTGCACAACGAGAAGAGGTGACCGGACCCTGAGGAAGATTGTGCTTCTGCGGAAGCAGTGGACTGAGTCTGGAGTAGAAACATCCAGAGCCACCGTGCACAGGAAATGGGCTACAGGTACCGCATTCCCCAGGTCAAGCCACTTTTAAACCAGAAACAGCGGCAGAAGAGTCTGACCTGGCCTACAGAGAAGCAGCACTGGACTGTTGCTCAGTGGTCCAAAGTACTTTTTTCGGATGGAAGCAAATTTTGCATGTCATTTGGAAATCACGGTGCCAGAGTCTGGAGGAAGACTGGGGAGAAGGAAATGCCAAAATGCCTGAAGTCAGTACCCACAGTCAGTGATGGTCTGGGGTGCCATGTCAGCTGCTGGTGTTGGTCCACTGTGTTTTATCAAGGACAGGGTAAATGCAGCTAGCTATCAGAAGATTGTGGAGCACTTCATGCTTCCATCTGCTGAAAAGCTATATGGAGATGAAGATTTCATTTTTCAGCACGACCTGGCACCTGCTAGGGCTGAACGATTTTGGAAAATAATCTAATTGCAATTTTTTATCTATAAATTGCGATTGCGATTTAAAATGCGATTTTTTTTGTCTTCTCAAGTATTTTTCAACAACAGAAGCAATAAATCAATCTGTTTAATAATAAACAATGTCAGATTTATTTAAAGCACAGATAACAATAAAGCAAAAAAATCTATGCTTTTCCTTTTCACCATTTGTTTTTTTTTATAGAAAAATAAATACATAAATAGCTTTTCCTTTTCACCATTTTTTTTAATTAGGAAAAACAGTAGATTGTTAACTTACTTTAACTTACTGCTCTCCAGCTAGTAACATCATGAAAAATTTAAGTGCAAAAAACATAAAGAGAATCTGCTTTAACCAACTCGTTATTTTCTGTATTTGAAGATGCAGCACTGGTCGTTGGCATTTTAGCCTTGCAAATACCACACGAGGCTTTGTGGTGTTTTTAAATGCTGAAAAAGGTTTGTAGTGTTACCTCGCGTCGTAGCAACAGTAGCAAGGCACGTTTAGCACAGTACCTGACGTTGAGCAGCATCTTCTTTTTTAAAGCCAAAGTAATTCTACACAACTGTTGTGTTCTGTCGAGCCTGAAGCCATTGTGCAACAAGGGCGTTTTCACACCTGTAGTTCGTTTCTAATGAGTTTGTTTACTTGGAGCGTTTTCTCGCTCTGTTCGGTCTGGTTTCCCACAGGCATAAATTAGGGGTTCACCTAATACCCCGGGGGTTCAGCCACTGCCCCTCGGTTATCAGTCACTGCCCCCGCCGCGGGGTTCAGCTAATGCCCGGCGGCCATCAGCCACTGCCCCCGCTGCGGGGTTCTTCTAATACCCCGGGGGTTCAGCCACTGCCCCGCGGTTATCAGCCACTGCCCCTGCCGCGGGGTTCACCTAATACCCCGGGGGTTCAGCCACTGCCCCGCGGTTATCAGCCACTGCCCCCGCCGCGGGGTTCAGCCACTGCCCCCGCCGCGGGGTTCAGCTAATGCCCGGCGGGCATCAGCCACTGCCCGGCGGTTATCAGCCACTGCCCCCGCCGCGGGGTTCAGCTAATGCCCGGCGGGCATCAGCCACTGCCCCGCGGTTATCAGCCACTGCCCCCGCCGCGGGGTTCAGCTAATGCCCAGCGGCCATCAGCCACTGTCCACTGTTCAGGTAATACAGTACAGGAGTGGCTGAACCCCGCGGGGCAGTGGCTTAACTCCGTGGGGCATTAGCTGAACCCCGCAGCGGGGGCATTAGCTGATGGCCGCGGGGCAGTGGCTGAACTCCGTGGGGTATTAGCTGAACCCCGCAGCGGGGGCATTAGCTGATGGCCGCGTGGCATTAGCTGAACCCCGCGGCGGGGGCAGTGGCTGATGGCCGCGTGGCATTAGCTGAACCCCGCGGCGGGGGCAGTGGCTGATGGCTGCGTGGCATTAGCTGAACCCCGCGGCGGGGGCAGTGGCTGATAACCGGGGGGCAGTGGCTGAACCCCGCGGCGGGGGCAGTGGCTGATGGCCGCGTGGCATTAGCTGAACATCAGGGTAGCAACAGGACAGGGATAGTTTAAGTATTTACTGTTGCTGCTAAAATACGTGCCACAAAACATAGTTTAGTGTCCATAACTCCACTCTCTCATCGTAACGCAGCTTGACTGACAAGGAGGGTCCGCATCAAGCACTTCCTGTGTGTTAGACCCTCCCTTTCCGTCAGAAATCGCAGTTTGTAAAAGTGTTTCAGCGTTTGTAAAAGTGTTTTAGCATTTGTAAAAGTGTTTCAGCGTTTGTAAAAGTGTTTTAGCGTTTGTAAAAGTGTTTCAGCGTTTGTAAAAGTGTTTCAGCGTTTGTAAAAGTGTTTTAGCGTTTGTAAAAGTGTTTCAGCGTTTGTAAAAGTGTTTCAGCGTTTGTAAAAGTGTTTTAGCGTTTGTAAAAGTGTTTCAGCGTTTGTAAAAGTGTTTTAGTGCTGGTAAAAGTGTTTCAGCATTTGTAAAAGTGTTTCAGTGCTGGGAAAAGTGTTTTGCGTCTTGTAAATTTGTTTTAAGTTTTGTAAATGTGTTTTAGTTTTTGTAATTTTGTTTTCTGACATGTTAATTTGTTTTGCACTTCAGGGCCACCGTAGGAGTGCGATTACTGTTTTTACACCTGCTCAATCGAACCGCACTAAAGTTCCAGAGTTCGTTTTAACCGGACCAAATAGTGCTGGTGTGAAAACGCCCTAAAGTGCGCTGTGTTGACTTCACTTCTCCACCTCCCTGCCTTCTGCTCGGGTATGCTCCGCTCGTCCTCGGGTATGCTCCGCTCGTCCTCGGCTTGGCTCGCTCTCAAGTCACGTGACCAGTCAAATCGCAGCCAGTGCGGTTAGAGAATCGCGTTTTAAAATATCGCGAGATGCAAATGCAATTAATCGTTCAGCCCTAGCACCTGCTCACAATGCCAAAACCACTGGTAAATGGTTTACTGATCATGGTATTACTCTGCTCAATTGGCCTGCCAACTCTCCTGACCTGAACCCCATAGAAAATCTGTGGGATATTGTGAAGAGAAAGTTGAGAGACGCAAGACCCAACACTCTGGATGAGCTTAAGGCCCCTATTGAAGCATCCTGGGCCTCTATAACACCTCAGCAGTGCCACAGGCTGATTGCCTCCATGCCACGCCGCATTGAAGCAGTCATTTCTGCAAAAGGATTCCTGACCAAGTATTGAGTTCATAACTGAACATAATTATTTGAAGGTTGACTTTTTTTGTATTAAAAACACTTTTCTTTTATTGGTCGGATGAAATGTGCTATTTTTTGGGATTTTTGTTTTTTCTTTACTTTTTTGCCAAAAGCATCTATATTAAAACAATAAAAGGCTTCAACTACTTCAGTTGTGTGTAATGAATCTAAAATATATGAAAGTCATTACAGAAAATAATGAACTTTATCACAATATGCTAATTTTTTGAGAAGGACCCGTATATGTGCATTTTTTTTGTCATTTTTCGTCATTCACCCTGAGTGCACCGTAATCTGCTCTCTGGCAGCGGAGACTCGGCATTTATCGGCAGCGCTCGGAACCGCTCGGCGAGTTGCTGCGGCGCCAGACGTCATCGCCTCTGAAGGCCTCGCTGGTTTCAGTCATAGAGCGAGATCGCGATTACAGTACGAGCGTAGGCTGCACCCTGCCCTGACCCGGTCCAGCAGATCCTTACACCTTTAACTCAGCGAGGTAAGAAGCTCTGCCGCCGCCCGAGGGGACCTGTATAGATATAGAGCGGTTTAACACAGCAGCAGCTGTGTGTGTTTAAGCGTTTCTGCAGAGCTAAATCATAATTACGGTTGGTACAGTTTACGGCATTAGCAACGCCGAGGGGCCCGGTCACCGCTCACCATTCACCAGCTTACACTCACCTTCAGTTCGGAGTCTGCAGCTTATTGTACTTTTTTGCATAGTTAATAACGTTATTTATTAGCGCTATTTAATTAGCTAACCGAATATAGCAGTTAAGCATTGTTATTTCGAGGCGAGCGTTAGCAAGGTTAGCTAGTTAATGCTCCGTATGTTTTTGCAGTTTTGCCCAGAACACATAATACTAACCTAATTTAGGTTGTAGGTAGCTATAGCTGAACGTTACGCCATTTTAGCTAACCGTTTAGCCCGTTCAATATTAGCTAGTGAAGTATTTCATAAACTATTGACAATAACAGTATTTTCATGAACGAAATCAACGTATTTTACCGTCTTTCACCGTCTGCAAAGCAGACTAGCTGTGCTATAGCTGTGTAGAGGTGGGTAACCCAGGTCCAGAAAATAAAAATCCATCCCAGGGTTTTGCCTGGGCGGCTCTTTGTTTAGCTAAGCTGCAGCAGAGCCGCCCAGGCAGTTGCTACAAAACCCTGGGATGGAGTTTTACTCGTTAGCGCTGTAGCCACCCGGGTGGCGGTTTAGCTGCAACAGCTGTAGGTTAACTAGGTTAGCTCGGTTGTCGATCTCCTAATCATCGTAAAATACACTACTGTCCAGCAAAATTCATACAGAGGAAGAATGAACGAGCTGTAAAACGTAGCTCTCTAGTCCTTCACTGTGTCTGCAGGTCTATATAAACGTTCAAATCGATCTTTTTCGTCTGCAGTGACAAACAGCTATGTTCGAGGAGCCGCCCAGCTCTCCTCTCTCAATGAATTTAGATAAGCGACCTGAAAACAACCACATTCATCGAGGCTTTCCATTAAATTACAGTGTGTATAAAATATTAATACAACTCTAGGCTGGATATTTCAAATATCACATCGAGAGTAACGTCTGAATATCATTAAATGGGCATTAATTAATCTCAAAAAGAATTTCACAAAATGCATTAGCACAGTGTACAGACATGGCGAAGATAGCTAGTAAAAAAAATAAATATGATTAATAATAATATACGGTGTAAACACAAGTAAAATACATGTATAACTATAAAACACCTGTTTTTATAGTTTATATTTATACAATGTGTAGTATAGTGTAACTATACAGTCCAGTGTAAGCAGTACAGCAGGTAAAGTCTCTGTACATTGTAAACATTCAGTGAGCTAGATTTATGTTAACATGTATAATTCTCTGCAATCACACTCGCAGTTTCTGTAGGAACTGCAATCTAGTTGTATATGAGTTCTGTAGTCAGTGTCTAAAGGGTGGATATTAATGAATGGATGCATTGCCAGTATTTGCCTTTAACAAACAAACAATTCCTGTAAAAACAAATAGAACTGGATGTTTGCACCCATTAAGTATTGTGGAATTATTATAAAGGACCTAAAGAGTCACTCTGGTTTTAAAAATGCATTAGTAGGTGTAGATCAGGTTAAATGTTTGCCTTCTTATGCCTACCCTGACTGGGTGTCAGCAGCTGCGTTCCCTACCAGAATTCCTCTAATTCCATTCAGACTTAGTGCCTTTATAATGATGGGGAACTGTTCAGCTACTAAGTGAACCATTTTTTGGTGTTGTTTTTTGTTGTTGTTTTTTGGGGAGGGTAAGACTGAAATTAAATCCTCAGATATACATGATCTCAGCTCTGCTGTGTCATTCACTATCACCATGACATGCCCACAGAGCAGTTGATCGGCTGCAGAGCTGCTTCAAATGAATGAAAGAAATAGTGGAATGTTTTTGTGCTTGGCCCTAATTAGCATGCATGGCTTGTGATCTGTACATAAAAAAAACACACTAAAACCCACAAGTGGTTTGTTTCTCCTCAGAGGACATGAATGAGGTGACATTTACAGTCAGTGTGTGAGCTTTAGTTTCTTCAGACGCTCTGAATTGCAGTTGCTATTCACATTTTGGGCCTATTTTGGTAAGAGAGCCTTGGATATTATATTCTGTTACACCTATGCAGTCTGTTGTTCATGTGTTATTTAGGTATTTAGCAATGATATCAGCCACCTACCCAGACCAGTGTCTGATAGAGGAAGGACGTCCAGTAAGGAATGCTCTCCTCCCTTTTCCTTTTCCTCTGGAGCTGATGTAATGCACACCGACTTTAAACCTCTCCTCCAATGGGTGTGGTCCCAAAAGCTAAAGCACTGGAACTTGGGGTCCTTCTCAGGGGCCCTTGGGATCAAGCTGCTTCCTCTTGCACAGCTGTGCATTGTAGCTGACTCAAGTCTACACCCATAATATCCATGCAAAAAAAACTCTTTCTGCCTTTCTGCTCAGGTGAAATGGTTGTAAACAAAAAAGTTTTAGTATCCATGACAGATTTTTTTAGTACACATTTTAACAATTAATGGGAACGGTTCTTTGAGCAGTGCCACAAAAAAAACATTTTGTTACAGATTTTGTTTTTAAATTGAAGTTTGTGTGTGTGCAAATTATTTTAATGTAAACCTGTTTATTGAACTAAAGTGGTTCTTTTATGACATTGCTCAAAAACACTTTGTAGCACCTAAGCCTTTCATCATGATTTATTTTTAAGGTGATGTACTCTCCCACAAATTATTGCAATAAACAGTAGTATTGTCATACTAACACCATCATGTTATGACACTGATATAGTGAAAATATAATGATAAAAAAAATAATAATCCAGTTACATTCAAGAAGTTTAATTATTATGAATATGCAGACATTGTAATCGCCAGACTTTCTGGACTTGGGATATTGGGCGGTGTAGGAAATGAATAGATTGTATTAAAGTGCCATCATGTAGGTCCACTTTGGTTTCATGTGACCTCCTGCTGTAACCCAATCCATCAACCAGGTGTGTTCCTTAATCAGGGGACTCCCTGATCTGTTTCATTTCTGCATTTCCACGGTCAGTGTCTGAGCGGCTAAGTGTGCTTTTGTCTTTTATCAGCAATCCCACGTGATTCACATAAGCGTATGGACTAACTTCATCTTCGTTTTGGAGTTTGTTTAACTGTGTGAACTCAGTTGGTAATTTGTATTTGGGTAATAGTAAATGGGTTATTTTGTATCAAATATTGCAATGCTGGGCAAGCTCTACAGAGCTTTGAAAAATGCTTAATCAAATATTAATGAAACTTAATGAGTAATGGCTAAATAAATACAGTTGCTGAATCACATTCTCCAGCAAAACTGTTGTAGACTCAAGGTTATATTCATTAGGTTAAACTGGATTTGGTCTTTGTCTGATCTGTAAAGCTTTCCCAACATCACAACACATGATGCATGGTCTTAAACAATCTTTGAATTAGTTTCGCTAATTAAATGATGTAATCTTGTGTCCTGTAACCAACACAGGCACCTGTTACCATGTCCAAGTTTATTAAACCCAAACTTAAGGTAAAGTGTGTGTGTGTTGTGTTGTGTGTTAGTTGGGTATGGTTTGTGGTGGTGTGGCTCTGTTAGAGGGTGTGGGACCTATAGAATGCTGCGTAGTTTCTGGAATGTTTGACAGCAGGACGGAAGGAGCCGAGCGTAAGCTCATTCCTGCCTGCTGATGCTGTTCTTGCTGAGAAATCGCATGGGCAGGGCAGGGTCTTGGCTGGCTCCC
The DNA here is from genome assembly GCF_023375975.1 of Astyanax mexicanus. NCBI lineage: Eukaryota > Metazoa > Chordata > Actinopteri > Characiformes > Acestrorhamphidae > Astyanax > Astyanax mexicanus. Next base: position 38,757,012 of record NC_064424.1, read on the forward strand.
CGGCACGGCCTTACCACTGCAGCGGCGATGCGTCTTCTGTCTGTCTGCACTGCAGTCATGGCCGGAGAGATGGAGGGACACGTGCGGTTGTGGAGTGGAGTGCTTCTCTGATGCTTCTGCATAGTCATCTCTCCTAAGGCTCATCTGCAGCTTTCATTTGAATTAAATTGGGCTAAGCCTTTCTATACGCAGTTACCAATTACAGACTGAGGTTGGTCAGTTGTCGTAGATTTTTTCATCTTAGGTAGGTCCCTATGGATTCCTTGATAGACATTTAGAGATTTAATGCATGCATATTAATGATATTTCTTTTAAGACTTCTGTGTGTTGCATGATGTGTGGGTGTTTTCTGCATGATTTTGCAGTGTATGAGGAAAAGTGATGAGTTTCATCAGATATCTGCTGATTCTTTTCAATTCCGAACATGGCAGCTAAGCCTATTTTGGACTAAGTTTGCGTGGGTTAAATATTTAAACATTTTTTTCCACCTATGTTGAATTGGTGTAGATCACTGTTGCTGTGAATATCGCATGCAGAGAACCTATACCAGTAAGGGCTTATCTTTAGTCATGTATAGTCATCTAAAGCTTATAGATGTGCAGCCTTTCCCAAGGGCTTGTGTTTTTAAAGCAGTAGTCCTTAAAATTTCTGCAAAACCAAATATATTCCATCTGTTCTAAAAACAGAGTGGTCTTGCAGGTTTTCCTGGGAGTTTTTGCTTGTTTCCTAAGCAGCCACAAAGCTGCGAATGATACTAATACAACAGATACTGCGAACATGAATATACAGCAAACTTAGATTTCACCTGCTCATTCACACAGCATTGCATCAAAGAAACACAAAATTAGAACCGAAGGGCATCACAAAGTCCTCGCTAAAATCAGATTCATGCACTCTGAAAGGTGGCTGCACCACAATGCTCGTTTTAGAAGTACTTTTTCCTAATGCTCAGTGCAGTTCTTTAACAGAAGATTATTTCAGGTTGTCCACAGCGATATGTGGCTGTAAACACAATAGAAATCATATGGCTGGGCAGCCTAAATTAATATAAACTCTGGAAAATGGCCTCACTGTCTTGTTTTTTAGTCTGTTTCGCCTCTCTGTATAGTTGGACTTTACTCAGCTGGAGAGCTCAGAGACAGCCCACCCATTTCCTGGACATTTCTCAGGCCCCTATCCTGCTCCATTCTGTCTCCTGGCCCTCAGTAACAGATGTGTTTCCATGGAAACGTAAAGGGCTATGAACAGAACTTGGGCTTGTTTCCCACTGATGCTGATTTCCCAGTGGGAGCGGTGGTTTTGTTGAATGCAGGATGTGATATGACGTTGTTAGGAGGCCTTGTAGGAGGGGAAGCTTTTTCAGAAAGAACTTTCTCTTATTACTAGCCATATAGTGTGTTATTGAGTGTGTTGTATTTTTGCATCAACTAGTTCCTGTGCTGTATGCTGTGCATGCTGTTATGCTGAAAAAGGTTTCCTAATCACAATGTGCACATTTGCGTTGTGCTGGTGAATACTAGAGAAACCTTTTCTACAGTATCTACTAGAGGTGCTCAGCATCTGCCTAATATCATTTATGTTCCACCAGTCTTGGATAGAGAGCATGTTGTTAATCATGACATAATTTGACTTCTGGTGAATTCTGTTTGAAAGTTTGTATTTAAACATTGCAGTAGATCAAAATTAGCTGATTATTCTAAAATAGGTTTAGGCACTTTGTTTTTGTTCAGTAATTTATAGAGTTTATACATAAAACAAAAAAAATATGTTATAACACTAAGACTTTATAACACTAACGCTTTTGTTCTATCAAGACTATTGTATAAAACCCTTGTTGAGCAAACAAACAGGGATGAATTGAGCTCACTATCTGTACTGTTGATTTTTGGAGTGAACATTCACGTTTACCAGTATGCTGGTCAGTCACAATGGAAAGAAGAGAGTCTGTTTGGGAATGGTAAACTTTTTCTGCTCCAGTTGAAGATGTAGTAGACACTTTTAAGGAATGTTGTCCACATGCTGCCCTGTTAGTGCAATTGTGAATATTTTGTGCATTGTCCTCTTGGCATAAGCACTATATTTCTCTGTAATGCCAATCCAGGATGTTCTAGTCTCAATTTAAAACATAAATGTTTATATATGTTTAACATATAGCCTCTGTGTTAGCAGTATCTGTATTGTACCACAGTTGTTATATCAGTGTATCCTTAATGCCAACGTGGTTTAGGATCATAGGGCATCTCACGATGCGATATCACATTACGTTGCCAGTAATATTGATGACATCACAATACGGTGAATCTGCAATACTTGATGTATCACACCACAGTTCTCTGCGATACTTTACAGAGTCTGTGTTACTGAAGAGGATACAATACTGCTAAATAAACAAATACCAGGAATTATGGATTGATTGGTGTCAGTTTAACAGGATTTCACAACTAATATGAAACAGTGTACCAAAAAGGTCGGATCTTAGCTTACTTGTGTTGCTTTAACACATAGACACAAGTTTCAATACGTTAAAATATGTAAATGCAAAAAAAGTCAAATATCTATATTTAACGGCACACATTGAAAACATAGCGCAAGTGTAAATGATACGACATATCAGCATGATGAAATTTTGTCCCATCTCTAAATCTTTATGATATTTCTGTTTTATATATATATATATATATATATATATATATATATATATACTAAATAAAGCGCTACCCCTGCTAATACTGATGTCGCATTCGCTCTCCCTCTCTCTGCTCCACTTAACATCCTTCTGCAGCAATCTGTGTCACACTCTTGGGTTTATAAATATCTCTGCTCCTTTCTGTGAGATGGGTAAGAATGTCTTTGAGAGGACAGCCTCATTATCAGGACAGGTTGGGAATAAGCAGCATGTTATGGGACAGGCCTGATTATCTGGACAGATGGGGAATAAGTGCCATGTCTAAAAAATGGCAGAGGAGACACAGTGTGGGTCAGTTGAGACATAGTTGAACTTGAATGTGTTTCTAAGTTGTAGTCGGTGTAATGGTGTAGTAGGCCCAGCTAACTGCACTTACAGCTGGCCACTGAACGGACTGAGGGTGTGAGCGTGAACTTTGCCTGTGTGATCATGTGGTTGGAATGTGAGGGAGGGATCAGGGCAGCTGCTCGACGCCGAGTTGTGCGAAAACAAGTAAATGCACAGAGCAGGAGAGGGAGGAGAATAGTGCAGGGCTTTGCTGTTCAGCACTTAATGATGAGGCTGAGGCAGAGCAGGCACGAGTGCAGTAGAATGCTGGAGTAGAGGGAGGGAGGGGAGGAACAGGGCGAATGCGTAGGAGAGAGAGCGAGCTGCTGTTATCTCTGCTGTGCACACCACTGAGGGCTCTATCTTTTACCACAGCTGCAGCACTTTAGCGCCTTTCGTGCAGGTTTATGCTCTTGTTCTGGTGAGTTTTTATGTTTTTCCCCCAAATTCCATGTGTCTTTTTTAGTCATTACTTCATTACATCACTTTGTTGAGTTCTAAGTGATAATCTGTGAATTGCACAAAATAATAGTGTGTATAATTATGTAAAATACCTTGTTTCAGATTTGAGTATTTTTAAATGGTCTGAGGAAACCTCGTTGATGTTATAGCTGACTCTCACAGTGAGGTGCGGTCTCTATCGAGCAGTTGTCAAAAATGCAGCATCGTTCCTTTTTTTGTGATGTAATTTCACCTCGTTCTGGTCAGTTAGGCACCCTACAGGCCTATGACTGAATGGCGTTTAAAGCCTGGTGGATGCTGCTGTGTCGGCTAGCTGTACATTATTTTGCTCCTGAACATGGCTCTCTATCCCCACTGAGAGCCATCAGGCAGAATCCAGTTGAAGCCACTCTAAATCCCTTGGCTGATTTAAGCTGACAGTGAATTGGGGACTGGTGTGAAGGGATGGGTCGTGTGGGGGAGGGGACCCAGCCAGGCAGCCCATCTGGGCGGGATCAGGGTGGGTCAGTTTAAAAGTAAAGAGTAATCTGTCTCACACTAATGCACACTAATGTTTTTCATCATGTTTTTCAGATCATAACTCGCATCTGGGTGTTTTGTTGTAGTTGTTGTTCTTTATGAATAGTACAATGTAGATAAAGCTGTTACTATTAATCATATGCATAACTCGGCAGTAATTTACCAATGATTGAAAGCTGTATACAATATTTTAAAAAGAGATAAGCAAGGTTGAGAAAGTATTATTAAAAAAACATTATCTGAGCTGTTTATTCAGTTGTTCAAGTCCTGAGGTGTCTTGTACAGAGCTGCTAAAATATTTCTTACTTAAAATATTATTTTATTTGATTATATGTTATTTGATTACTCTAGCAGTAAGTTAATTAGAGAAATAATGGCAGATGAAATATTTTGGCTAATAATATTGATATTGATATTGATATATATAATTTTTATATATTGTTTATATATCAGTAATGTAAACATATAAAACAAAGTTTTTTTTTTTAAGAAGTACAATATTAGCATGTTGTAGACTTACATTAGTGGCTATCCTGGTATGTTATCCTAGTTAATTTTAGTCAGTCTATTGATTGTTGTTGTCTCTGCACATCAAAAACAGAAAAAGTGTTTAAACTGTTTATTCACCAGTTATACCCCATTTATGATCATGATGATGGTGGAAAAGATCGTTAGAATATACTTACAACAATAGAGACAAAGAGCCACCAGTGTAATTGGCTAAAAGCCGTTTTATGCTCTTCCATTTGTTTCTTTTATTGTCCGAGTTCCTTCTTAGTCAGGTGCATATTGCAGTGGTTTGCCTAAACTATTGGACACCTGGCTCCAATCAGTTTGGAGGTACTGCTGCGTTCCATTCAAATCTTTCTGCAATTGTTCACAAAATTAGTTTGAAATGAAATAAAATGAGTACAGAAGGCTTTGTATCTGTATTAAACTTTGAGCAAAAATTCGTCTTAAACCTTATGTTTCCCGCCTCTTTTGAAATGCGTAAAGAAAACTCACAGTGAACTTAAACCTTTGAGTGTGGTGACCATAAACTGTCATTATGAACCTGAGCCCAATTTAAACCCGACATTGTTTTGAGAAGCAGAGTGTTAAAACTGGGCTTTTTAAAAACATTTTGAATGAGCGAAATCTGTTCAGAATGACGTTAATTAACATTAAAACACTAAAGAATAGTCTTTTTATTCAAGAAAAATGTTTATTAGGAACAGAACTCAAGATTAGAACACGAACCATACAAACAATGATCCACAGGCCCAAACATCGGTAAACTAGGCTACAAGAATAAAGTCTGAATCATTTTCCTCTTATGTAATATAATAAATAACAAGGTTTAAGAATATAAAACGCTTCCTAAACAATCATTTTAATATTTAGCATTTAGCTTACATCTAAAAACACACAGAAATCAGCAACACATCTTTGAACTGCAAGTCAAGTGCTTAATGCAGACAAGTGGAGGATCTCATGTGCACGCTGCGCAGGCCAGAGCTGCCTTATTATAACATTCTCTTTATACTTTTTTTTAAGAACGGTTTATTTTGTTACTTTGCTATATTGTAATTATCACTTCATAGTAATATATTTATATAAAATAACAATAGCATTAAAAAACAGACATCACAGACCATTTTCTTAACCCGACCGACCCGGCCTGAGGAAAGTGGTGAGAAATCTAGACCCGGCCTGGCCTCGGGCAAAGACTCCACACATCCTGCTGTGAAATAAAATTATTATATTACTGTTTATATTATTGTATATTTGAAATCAGTTCATTCTGATAGCTGTAGGGCAGATCTTCTGTGCATCCCCCGCTATTGGACTTCTCCGTCTACTCCATTAGCTACACATTAGCAGGTGATGTGGTGAGATATCTATCTCCTAGATGTGTCCTGGTTTTAATGGTCAGCCACTCCCTTTACTCTCTTGCTTTTTACCTCTACTGTCCTTGGAAATGAGTCTAGTTGCATTATTTATACTTGCTGCTGACTTGGCCAATCTCTGCCTGTCTTCCAGTCTCTTTTTTTTTTTCTCTTGTTCGCAGTGTTTTGTTTTTCTCTTTCTTTCTTCCTCTCTCTCTCTTTTTTTCTTTCTGTTCCACACTTTGTTGCTTTGACAACAAGTTTTGTTGGTAGATTTTAACATCTTGTCTACTTTCCCGAAACCCCCCTCCCCCCCACACACACACATCTACCCCCACCCTGCTGGCTAGTATAACAAAGGACTGTATTGATTTGGCCCAGCAGTTTTGGTCATGGGTGCTGGAGAAGCATCTCTATGGCTGACTTCAGGGCTGCCCATTCTTTTTGTTGTTGCTGTATGCTGTGGGGCATTGACCTTGTGATTGGGAGGAAACATTGTGCTCTTCCTATTCTGATTCCATTCACTCCTTGTTCTCTTTCGGTTCACTGATGATCTTATCTCAATACATTTTGCATTAGGTGTCTTGTGTTTTTTCCCCAATGATGTGGGCTGCCTACTCCCTGTATTTTGTGTTGGTTGGTTTGTAGGTGGACAGTCATCCAATATTATTATGTTATTAATTTGGTGGGCTGCCTTTTCAGGAGAAAATAAATGAGCTGATTAACTTGGTTGCCTCTAAAATACTAATGTTGTGGCATTATTTGCAGCAGCACCAGCTTCAGGCTCATTACTGAAGACGTTTAAATGAACATGCACGAAATTCAACAATTTAATTTGTAATGTATAATGAGTGACATAGCCTGCCTCAGCTTCCTAGGATTGGTTCCAAAGTCTGAGTCATCCTTAAAAAGTAAAGGTTTCTATAAAGAAACCTAACCATGGTTCAGATTTAACTATTATATTGATTTTTTTTTTTCTGGGCTGTAGTTCTAAGCACCATCACACACGCCCGTCACGATAACTATGTTATTAACTTCAGTAAATGAACATGACGTCATTTTTGCTGCCCTCGATATTGCCTGTTATTTCTATTGGGTGACATGACAAGACCATGTACACCATACTTAAGTTAGTATGTTGACTTTACTTACATAGAATTTCAGATTTTATGCAATTCCTAACTATCAAAAGATAGTATAATAGCCTTACTTTGATATTATATTGTATGATAGGAGATTATAATTCTTAGTAATCCCACAGTGGGGTAATGAATTGTCGTGACAGGCCTAGCTCTTACCAAACTGTGAAATGGCTCACCATTTGTTCTCACCTGTCTGTAAACCCCTCGAAAAGCTCAGTGCTACTTTCCTGTTTTTTTTGTGTGGCTGTAAAGACCAGCTGCTAAAGGTTGGATGAGTTAACACTCTCTGTAATCATGGGGAATTTTATAGCATTCTGTCAGTCACCCTGACATCTGTCCCGTCCCTCCAGAAATACAGGCTCCAAGGGTCCACATTCCCAGCAGTCCACTCAGTCTGGTGCTGGGAGGGTCCATTCTCTGGAATACCAGTAACGGCTCTGTAATATAGGCGTGGTCCTATTATGTTTAACTGTGCTGCACATAAATTCATATTCTGACCCTTATTGGTCTCCAAGCTCAGTTTATGGAATAGCCCCTTGGGCAGGAGTGGTGGTGAGGTATCAGGAGGGGGTTGCAGCATGTGTTGGTGGGGGTGGTGTGTCGAGTTGGCTCACGTGGGGCTGACGGCAGCACTCTCTTTGTGCCTGTTTATTCAGAGGCATGAGGAATTTCCGCCTGGACCCCTCGTGTGCTCAGCTGTTGTGCACAGCATCTCTCTAGTCTCGGCAGGAATTGATCAGAAGTTCTTTTACTCATTCCGAAGATGTTTTGTTTTTAGATCTAACGTAAAGTAGGACTAAGCAATATGGCCAAATAATATAATCGCAATATATGTTTAAATTTCAGTATATACAATATAATTCCCATGTCAATATGAACAGTACATAATGCACTGATAGAGCTTGGCAATACGGAAAAAATATTTTAATCACTGTATTTAGAGACATTTTATGAAACACAGAATTTATCAGCGATGCATCAGTGATGCATAAAATTAATATGCTCAGTTTGTGTATTTCAGAAAATGGATATCAGTGGAGTGAAAGTCCTGGAGACGGCCGATGACATCCAGGAGCGACGGCAGCAGGTCCTTGACCGCTACCGTCGCTTTAAGGAGTTGTCGGCCATGCGCAGGCAGAAACTGGAGGACTCCTACCGATTCCAGTTCTTCCGCCGTGACGCTGATGAGTTGGAGAAGTGGATTCAGGAGAAGCTGCAGATCGCCTCAGACGAGAGCTACAAGGATCCAACTAACCTGCAGGTGTGTGGCTTAGGAACATGAACATGTGTACATATTTAAAACACTCTTATTAGAGCACACTGAAACATGTGAGCAAAATACAGTGACTTCAGATACTACCACTACTCACAGGAGACTGTGCTTATACAGTCAAACTACAGGTAAAAATATAACATAAGCATTATAAAGGGGTGCATTATTACCAATTTCAGTTTGTGAGTAAACTGTCATACTGTGTACGTATGTCAGGCATATTACAATGTTGTTTTCCCTCACTTAACCAGTCACACTTTAGACCCAGGATTTTTTAATCTGTTTAATAAAACACTCTTTTACAAACAGCCTGAGCAGCTAAACAAGTTATCAGGACCCTTCATAACTAGTAGCTAAATATTGCAAAATGCAGCACCAATAGTTCTCAGTGACCTTTGCTCTATAACTGCTTCTCCCATGATTTAAAAAATGCTTTATGAACATTCTCTGTTGTAAAAGGCCTTGGGTTTTATTACTACACAACACACATCATGAGTTCTTACTCAGTCCTCTCACTGAACCTATTCGTAAAACATAAGATAATGAAGAAAGCATAAACTAGTTCGGTACCACTTTAAATTAAGACCACCTTTATAAAGGGTTTATAATTGGTTTACAATTAGTTTATTAATGGTTACTAATTAGGTTGTAAATGCCATAAAATCATTAATAATCAGTTATAACACATACATAGAAAAGGCAACGATATAGGTGGCTGTGGGTTCAGTATTTGGCAAACAACAAGTCATTGTTGCCCTTTGTACATATGTGTTAAAACGGATTATTAATGCTTTTTAAGGCATTTACAACCTAATTAGTAACCATTAATAAACTAATTGTAAACCATTTATAAACCATTTATAAAGGTAGTCTTATTTTAAAGTGGAACCATTAGTTCTACTACTTTAAATGAAATGGGGCTGAAGCGATGGCACCTACTGAAAACAGTGTCCCAAACTACACACTACCACAGTAAATAGTGTGTTAAAATAGTGCCAAACTAACAATATACAGCTGTTTTTTTTTGTTTACTTCAGTGACAGTGTACAGATAATTTTATACAATACCACATTTTATGGTGAAGTCTAGTATGTAAGTACAAATATATAATACTAATATATAAGACATAAAACAGGCTATCTTTTTTTGATTGCAGAATAATACCCTGATGTGTGTACCATGTGTTTGTAAAAAAAATATTGTTATATAAGGAAAATATTGAGAATAAGTATTAAGTATTTTCCTTACGGTTGAATTAGTTTATTTGAGATTGCACGCTTACACAACGCCTCTTAAAAAAATTATGAATCAGTCACTCAAATGATCAGCTTGTTTGAAAAATAATCAGTAAAATATTTGCAAATAAAAAATAAGGTGCAGCCCTATGTTTGAATATGAAAATATTGCTTGTGGAGTGTTCTGGGTCTGATCCAGTTTGTCTGTCTTCACAGGGAAAGCTTCAGAAACATCAAGCCTTTGAAGCAGAAGTACAGGCCAACTCTGGTGCCATCATCAAGCTGGACGAGACTGGCAATCTCATGATCTCTGAGAGCCACTTTGCATCTGAGACCATCCGAGTAAGAGACCTTCACTCAAATCATGATCAATGAGTCTTAGCATAATCAGTGACTGGGAATGTTACTGGACAAATACCTGTATTTTATGTTTGTTAATAAACATTTTAATTTATTAAAGTTTCTTAATACAAACAAATATAAAACTCATGTATGATACTCATGTAACCATCCAATGTTTGACTCAGTCCTTCACGCCTTACCGGACTGCACAGAGACCAATTGTAAAAAGTGTCAATTATGGAAATTATATCCAAGTAGGTGCTTTGGGTGCTGTGATCTTTTCTTGATTTCTTTTTCCTTCTTTGGACTTTCTTAACTTATTGGATTTTGCTAGACATGCAGTAATTTCCACTCTTTTCAATCTTGTGTCTTACAATTGAACTATTAGACTTTGTGTTTTATTCATCACTGTTTTGAGTGGTTTGGGCTTTAGAATGTTTGTTTATCCAGCCAATGCTCAGAAAACGTATACTGTTTTGCCCACTAGAGGAAAAATCTGTTGTTGCAGCAAATTTTCTCAGATATCTTTGTTCATTCTCAGACTCGTTTAGAGGAACTGCATCGTCTCTGGGATCTGCTGCTGCAGAAGACCAAGGAGAAGGGAGTGCGACTGCTGCAGGCCCAGAAACTAGTGCAGTACCTGCGGGAGTGTGAAGATGCCCTGGACTGGATCACTGACAAGGTCAGAATACAAAGATGTAGCACACTTTTAGAATGGGTATATATAGGGCTGGGCAATAATTTGTGAGAATGTATTATGATAGTAAATGTTATAATAATGATATAATTGTTTTAAACAAATTGTCAGTATATTAGTATCTCTCAGAACCCATCCTAGGACTGCATTAAACCAATAAGTACATGCTGACGTACTCAAAAAAACAGTGATTAATCCAGCTTGTAATACAGATAACTTTGGGACCAACACACTCCAGGCCTACTGGTTTAGCTGTTAGCTAGCATTGAGCTGATAGCTACATGCCGTTATTCTGAGCTCAGTAACTAAGGTCTTGAGTAATCTGTTGCCATGTCATCATTTTAAATCATTTTATTTTTATTTTTTTTTATCCATCTTGGTAAACCATAGGTAATTAGTTGTTAGCCAATTGCTAATCCACAATTTTGGGCTTCATACTTATTGTTTAACAGAAAAACAAGGCCTACATTAAACAGTGTGCATTGTCTTGTACAGGAAGCTATCGTCACCTCTGAGGAGCTGGGGCAGGACCTGGAACATGTGGAAGTTCTGCAGAAGAAGTTTGAGGAGTTCCAGACAGACTTGGCAGCCCATGAGGAGCGTGTGAATGAGGTGAACCAGGCTGCAGCCAAGCTTACTCAGGAGAACCACCCCGAAGCTGAGCTCATCCTAAAGAAGCAGGAGGAGGTTAATGCAGCCTGGCAGAGACTGAAGGGCTTGGCTCAGCAGAGGCAGGGAAAACTGTTCGGAGCTGCTGAGGTGCAGCGCTTCAACCGGTATGTCATTGTAGGGCAAGATTTCCTGACTCATTGTAGCTTTTCGCATTTATCATATTGTATATTTTATTTGTAATAATTATGCTGAATATAATTAGGTGGAATAGCAGTTACATTTAATAGTCATATGTAGGTTTGTTACAATAATTATATATCATATGGGCATCAGTAAGGAGCTCAGTTAGAGCACATTAATATGAAACAGGTGTTATTTTGACTGTATTATATTTGAATATATATATTTTTTTATTCTAACACCAATGTCTGAATATTCTTGATTATTAAAAGTTGATGTGTAAAGTACTAAAGTAATGTATAAATGTACTTTTATTATTTTACTGTGTTATTGTGTCAGTGGCACGAAATGGTCTTTCACAGACATAATATTGTCCAAAAAATATTGTGACAGATCTAGCCATATTATTGCAGACTTTAGAAATGTATATTGAATTAAATTGGTCAGTTTCTGACCTTCCTTCATGGTTTGTAGAGATGTGGATGAAACGATCAGCTGGATAAAGGAGAAAGAGCAGCTGATGGCCTCAGATGATTTTGGACGTGACCTGGCCAGTGTTCAGGCTCTGCTGCGCAAACATGAGGGGCTTGAGAGAGACCTTGCAGCCCTGGAAGACAAGGTCAGTCTCCAAACTCATTAAAACCTCCGGCAGTGTTGCTTACATGGTTTATCACATTTTAAACAGTACACATCTGTGTTATTTTCTTATCTAAAGCAAGTTCTGCTCCTTCTGTGTGCTCAGGTAAACACTTTGGGTGGAGAGGCAGAGCGTCTGCAGCAAACCCACCCCCAGAATGCCTCTCAGATCCACCTGAAGAGAGATGAGCTCATCACCAACTGGGAGCAGATCCGCACGCTGGCTGCTGAACGCCACGCCCACCTCAACGACTCTTACAGGTATGCATTTGGTTTTACCCAAGACTTACGATTCCTCCACATTTATCTAAAGCTGAAAGCAAATGATCTGTGTTTACTGTGACTGTGCATTATCCCCCAGACTGCAGCGCTTCACTGCAGATTTCAGGGACCTTACCAGCTGGGTTACTGAGATGAAGGCTCTGATTAATGCTGATGAGCTGGCCAACGATGTGGCTGGGGCTGAAGCCCTGCTTGACCGTCACCAGGAACACAAGGTTAACCTACACTCTCTAACCTACCTCTTTTTAAGAGATTCTAATTTTAACGCTACTGCCTTGTATCCTTATATCTCCAAAGTGAAAGGAGCCTATACCAAAAGTTTTTTTTTTTATAGGGTGAGATTGATGCCCACGAAGACAGCTTCAAAGCCACAGATGAGGCTGGACAGGCTCTCCTGAACACCGGACACTACGCCTCAGAGGAGGTCAAGGAGAAGGTAGGACAAAAACCTTACCTGTGAGTAGGGCTGCACAATAGTGTATACTATATTGGGGAGATATAATCTACCTCTGATAGAGGCATCATGGAATATTTTAACTGTGAGAGGTATCGGTTCCTATTGTATCAGTCAAATTGTGACATGATGTGTTTGATATAACTAGCCTTACATAGCATTGTGCACACTAAAGCGATAATGCTGAAACAATGCATTGTGCAGCCCAAATTAACAATGATATCTCACATGAGGAGGACCGCACATTTTCATTGCTAACATGTTTGTTTGTGTGCAGCTGGGTATTCTTACTGAGGAGAAGGAGTCTCTGTTGGAGCTGTGGGAGCTTCGAAGACAGCAGTATGAGCAGTGCATGGACCTGCAGCTCTTTTATAGGGACACTGAGCAGGTTGACAACTGGATGAGCAAGCAGGAGGTGTGTTTTACCTTACTGTGCTCTTTAAGCCTGACTGTCAACAGACAAATGAATTAAATGTGGTTATATACCGTATATAAGAGTCTCGTTAACCATGTTGCCAGGTTATATGTAAGAGAAATGTAAATGATTGAGGTAATTTGACTTTTTTTGTTTCCTTTAGGCCTTCCTTCTCAACGAGGACCTAGGCGACTCTTTGGACAGCGTAGAGGCCTTGCTGAAGAAGCATGAAGACTTTGAGAAATCCCTTAGTGCCCAGGAGGAGAAGATAACTGTAAGAACTCTCACATCTCTCCTTTCCTTCTATAACTTTGATATAAAACATCTTTCTTTTACATCTTAAAATATTTGATAACACTACTTTTACTGGAATATTTAGGCCCTGGATGAATTTGCTACCAAGCTGATCCAGAACAACCACTATGCCAAGGAAGATGTTGCCACCCGCAGAGACGCAGTAAGCAGTTTTATCCCAAAATGTTCCCCAATTGTACACAGTTGGCGTTTCTCTGACCCTGTATGCTGAGTAGTGCTGAGTCATTGGGGATATATTGTGAATATACTGAATGTGTGTGTTTCAGTTGCTGAGCAGACGCAACGCTCTTCATGAGCGCGCTCAGTCCCGCCGTGCTGCCCTAGAGGACTCCTTCCACCTGCAGCAGTTCTTCCGTGATTCTGACGAGCTTAAGAGCTGGATCAACGAGAAGATGAAGACCGCCACTGATGAAGCCTACAAGGTGCATTCCCTTTTGCTTGGCTATATTATATACTGTATATTTACTTATATTTAATTAAGCATGTCACTTATTTTCTTTTTGTTTTTTTAATGCTTGATCTAACAGTTATTTATCACACTAACAGTTATTTATCTGTGTACACAGGATCCCTCTAACCTGCAGGGTAAAGTACAGAAACACCAGGCCTTTGAGGCAGAGCTTTCTGCCAACCAGAGCCGCATTGATGCACTGCAGAAGTCTGGCCAGGAGCTGATTGATGGAAAGCATTACGCTTCTGGTGAGGTGGCTACACGCATGGATGAGGTCAGCTCCCAATGGAAGAAACTTCTGGAAGCTACTGAGCTCAAAGGTAATGAGCTGAACTGATCAGGCTGAGCATTTTACATTCCTGTTTTATGCAGATATTTGTTATTAGTTGTTATTTGTATTATATTATCTTGATCTTGATCTTAAAGATGTGTTGTGCCATCAGGAATTAAGCTGCGTGAAGCCAACCAGCAGCAGCAGTTTAACCGTAATGTAGAGGATATTGAGCTGTGGCTCTACGAAGTGGAAGGCCATCTGGCATCTGATGACTATGGCAAAGACCTGACCAGTGTTCAGAACTTGCAGAAGAAGCATGCTTTGCTGGAGGCTGATGTAGCTGCCCATCAGGTAAAGATTGATTAGTAAAATCGAGTAAGCCTGACAGCTCTGCCCAAATTAAATGTTGAATTAAAGTAGGTGTGCCTGGCGTCTGAATCTGCTATTTTTGTGTTATCAACAGGACCGTATTGACGGCATTACCATCCAGGCCAGGCAGTTCCAAGAGGCTGGCCACTTCGATGCTGATAACATCCGGAAGAAACAGGAGGCTCTGGTGGCACGCTATGAAGCTTTGAAGGAGCCTATGGCCGCACGCAAGCAGAAGCTGTGCGACTCTCTGCGGCTGCAGCAGCTCTTCCGCGATGTGGAGGATGAAGAGACCTGGATCAGAGAGAAGGAACCTATTGCTGCCTCCACTAACAGGGGTCAGTGATTCATTCAGGTTCAAACAGAAGCTTTAACCAGACCACAAGCAGCTAACAGCTGTAGTTCATAAACTCTCTTTGTCAATCTCTTAGGTAAAGACCTGATTGGGGTACAGAACCTGCTGAAGAAACACCAGGCTTTGCAGGCTGAGATCTCTGGTCATGAGCCCCGCATCAAGGCTGTAACTCAGAAAGGCGAGGCCATGGTGGAGGAGGGTATGTGCTGCTCTTTGCTCTGAAATAAATGCTTGCTTACTGCTACTGTAAAATCACCTTTAAATCCAAATGTATCTGTTTGGGTCTCTCTCTTGCAGGCCACTTTGCTGGTGAGGATGTGAAGGCTAAACTGGGAGAGCTGAACAATCGCTGGGATACTCTGAAGGGAAAGGCAACCCAGCGCAGGCAGGACCTGGAGGACTCCTTGCAGGCCCAGCAGTACTTTGCAGATGCCAACGAGGCTGAGTCCTGGATGAGGGAGAAGGAGCCAATTGTAGGCAGCCCTGACTATGGAAAGGATGAGGACTCTGCTGAGGTGAGTGTAGATTCCAGTGTTGAATAGATTCATATTTACCTACAAACATGTTTAAGGGAGGTTTGAGATCATCCTTCCTTTTGAAAGGAAGTCTGTGAGTCTGTATGCTCATCCAGAGTATTACTCCTCCTCAGGCCCTGCTGAAGAAACACGAGGCGCTGATGTCTGATCTGAGTGCCTATGGCAGCAGCATACATGCCCTGAAGGAGCAGGCTCAGGCATGCAGGGTGAGTCCTCCTTTTCTTTTCAGCAGAACTTCACAAAATCAAACAGACCCTAGAAGAAGGAATATTAAAGGAGTTTAGTCTTACTGAACCTCCTGCTCTCACTGTTTTATCCAACAGCAACAAGTGGCCCCCACTGACGATGAGACCGGTAAGGAGCTGGTGCTGGCTCTTTATGACTACCAGGAGAAGAGTCCTCGTGAGGTCACCATGAAGAAGGGAGACATCCTCACACTGCTCAACAGCACTAACAAGGTACCTCTTCTGATCTTTAAACAAAAGACTTGATGCTGCATTTCATTTTCCTGTTAAGTCAAATGCCAGAGCCTGAGGATAAGGTCTCATTCAATTTGAACATTAATTAAAATAACATAAAATTCAGTGTTTTTTCATTATGTTAAAATGGTCTGCAGTTTATATTAATACTAAAGTGATTCAAACTATGAAGAAAAACATATGGAATTATTTTGTGAACAAAAAACCTATAATCAAACCAGAATATGTTTTATATTTTAGATTCTCTAAAGTACACACATCTTACTTAGATGACAGCTTTGTAAAGTACTGTATTCTATTTCAAAACTAAAAGTTCAAAAACTAAGGTTTACCAAACTGTTTTGACAGTGTTTGGCTAGTGCTTTATCGTCCCAGGTTAGCACTGTTAGCGATAATACATTATATAACCATATAACCACAGAAACTAGACAAGGTTCTGCATATGACAGGTTTAGTGACACAAATAGCTAGAAGTGCTAATGAACTGTCTAATACTACTGATTTTAACACTGTTGATGTACATTGCAGCCATCTTGGATTCAGATTTTGGGTTAGTGAGGCTCTCCCAGCTTGTTGGCGTGTTTTTGTTGAAATTTCCTTCTTAGAATTTGGAAATTCAGACATTAGCGTTCACATGAAATGCAGTAAGAGCTGCAGAATTGATTAGCCTCAGTAACACTCAGTAAACGTGTGCAAAATTTCCCAATTCCTCCTCAGGACTGGTGGAAGGTGGAGGTGAATGACAGGCAGGGCTTTGTGCCAGCAGCCTACGTTAAGAAACTGGATCCAACACAGTCGTCCTCCCGTGAGAACCTTCTGGATGAACAGGGCAGCATTGGTCTCCGCCAGGAGCAGATTGAGAACCAGTAAGCGACACCCTCAGTTTATTTGTGTTCAGGATTTGTTTTGTATTATTGTTTAGTGTGCTACATCAGTAATGATCAGCTTTTATTATTATTAAAATCTTTGACATAAAACCTAACTACTTCTTTGTCCTGTAACAATCAACCTCAGTAAGCCAGCTGTAAAAGCAAACAAAAAAACAAAACTAACTGTTCTTTTAGCCTAACCTCACTGCTTTTCTATATTTCTTTTCCCCCTATTTCTTTCCCTTTCTTTCCCTTCCTTTAATCTAATCACTAATGCCTGCATGCGTGTGCCCAACTTGCCTTGTGGCAGGACTATGGTCACCAAGGAGGTGTGCAGTGTGTCTGTGCGCATGAAGCAGGTGGAGGAGCTGTGAGTAGGACCCAGACCTCCATTTTGTGCTGTCCGTGACTGACCCAACACGTTTTCATCATCGCCTTTTCTTTCTTCATCTGCTTTCTAGTAGTTGCTTGTGTAGATGCTGTGAATCTACTGCCTCGTCCTCTCATTGTTTATAGTTCATATCATTAATTTATCATTCTCTCCTCTGCAAGTCATCTCTTTCCTTTCCTCTTCTATTCTATAAAGGAGTAGAAGTCACATTTCTTGTTCTCAGAGTCTTGCCTAATGTTGACACATTGGCATATAGTAGTCTTTGTCATTTTTTCTTCATCCATTTTTCCAACACCAGTTTCATTTAAAAGCTTCACTACTTGCTGGCTTTTTTTACCAGCTTAATCTGTAATTCATGCTGGTGGTTATCACTGAATTATATAATAGTTGCTGGGTTAAATGGCCCATATTCTACATTTTCTTGCTGTATAAGGTTTTAAGTGGTTCAATATAGCAAAAACTAGTGTAATTCATATTCACATGACATTTTACCTTTCCTAAAGTTTGGGTCGGATATTGCACTGGTGGGTCAATTTTAAGGTTTCTGTTTATATCGTGCCAGGACATCACTAAGGACAATAAGCTTAATTCCTAAATAAGTCGTAAGTCAGTTTTACACACAACATAGACAGATTCACAAATCCATTTCACTGATGTATTTTGTATTTTATTTGGCGGCCATATAATCAGCCTCATTTGACACCATGAAAGCATTGGACCTAAAACAACCTTATGTATTTAATTTTCCATATTTGGACTGTATCTATGGATAGAAGAGTGAAGAAAATGTAGTTTTTTCATTATATGGGCCTTTTAACGTTGCCGATTGGTGCTAAATCCAGCAAGACCAGCGCTTAGGTCGGTGTTCTTTAGTCCTGATTCTGGAGCCCTCCTGCTCTGCCCATTTTTGAGGACCAACTGCTACTCTAATGGCCTTTTTAAAGAAGTAATTTGTTGAATGATGTTTTTTGGAAGAAGGGAACACCGTAAATGATCAGAGCAGGGAGCACCCCAGTACCAGGATTGAAGAACCCTGTCTTAGGGGGAGGATCAGTTAAAAGTGCCAACCAGGTTCTGATTGTTCTCTGTGTGGCTCAGGTACGGCACCCTGCTGGAACTGGGTGAGAAGAGGAAGGATATGCTGGAGAAGAGCTGCAAGAAGTTCATGCTATTCCGTGAAGCCAATGAGCTGCAGCAGTGGATAAATGAGAAGGAGGGAGCTCTGACTAATGAGGAGGTGGGCTCTGACTTGGAGCAAGTGGAGGTGTTACAGAAGAAGTTTGATGATTTCCAGAAGGTATGTAGCTGTGCAAGCACCTGACAGCAGCTTATACACTATATTCTACAAAAAGTATTCTCTCACCCATCCAAATCATTTAACTTAGGCTCCAATCACTTCCATGGCCACGTGTATAAAAGCAGCAACAAGTTCAGATGTGAAATTTCCTCACTGCTAAATATTCCACAGCCAACTGTCAGTGATATTATAACACCGTGGAAGCACCTGGAAACAACAGCAACTCACTCTGTCATAGTAAAATAACAGAGCAGGGTCAACTTTCTGCAGAGTCCATCACTACAGAACTGCAAAGTTTACGTAGCTTCAGATTTGCTCACAAACAGTAGAGCATAGTATTCCATTCCACAAGCTCCACCCAAGCCTCACATCACCAAATACAATGCAGGCAAGCGGATACATTTGGTGATATAGTGTAGTTTTATATGGTTCTAGTTTGACTACTCTGCTGAACAGCTTGTCATGGGATGTTTCACTGTATCTTATTGTGCTTTGCCATCAGGATTTAAAGGCAAATGAGTCTCGTCTACGCGACATCAACAAGGTGGCATCAGAGCTGGAGTCTGAGGGTCTGATGGCTGAGGAGGCTCCATTAGTACAGGCTCAGGTAAGAAGCATTTTGAATAGAATTATATATTATTAATATAAAATATATTAACAATAAAGTAGACAAGGCACATATAAAACGAACATGAAGCGTGTGGTTATATATAAAGCTAATAATACAATAGAAATGTTTTAAGGAATGAAGTAGTGATATACACGCACTTTGGAGCTACATAGTTTTTGCATGACCATTACAATATTAGACACTTTTGAATTTGCTTTGTTTTGTAATAAATATTGATATATTCCATACATATAATGTACATGTACTGCAGAAATGTTTTTAACTAATGAATCCACTAATTTCTAGGACATATATATGGAGGCCTAACTCTATTTAATGTTTTTCCCTCCCTCACTTCCTCATTCACTCCCTATCCTTCACCCTCTCAGCAACAAGAGATGCTGGGCTCTGCTCCTGGCAAGGTCTTTGTCCTGTTTTAAGTTAATATACTGCATGGGGTGCCTGCATGCCAAACCACATACTGTTATTACACTAAATGTGAATACACCAGACTAAAATGCCTCTTGTACTTTACAGGATGAAGCTGATTCGAAATCTGCCTCTCCATGGAAGGTAAGCAGTCGGATATACTCACCATGGATATGATAATGTTTCTAATGTTTGGAGTAGCTGAAGTTTTGATTGTGCATGTGAATTCTGGTGGATTTTGGGGTCTCTCTCACTTTTAATCTTTATTCCGGTGGTTGGTTCTGTTTGTGTGTGTGTAAGGTGAGAAAATGAAAAACTTTAAACTAACTGGTGGTAACTTCTATTGACTGGTGTGATTCTTCAATTTTGTTTCCTTCTGTCCTTTCTCTCTCTCCTTCTTCTGATTTTTCAACACGAACTAGTCCATTCGCATGGCTGTCCAAACGACGGCTAACTTTAATACCATTAAGGTAAGCCCCTCGTACCCTTCTCTATTGCCCCCACTGAAACTACTTCATTCTACTCACTAAATCCTTCATCTTGTCCCATTGTGAACAGAGGACTAACCCCTCACTCATCCTTCGGTCCCTTTTGTGTTGTTCTACCATTGCCTAAAGCAAATGTCCGTACTTTCTTAGCATTTCTGGGATTTGGAAACCTCTCTCGTTAGAGTGGATAATTGCACAGAGCATGTGGAGAAACGCTTTTAAACTGAGTGGTCTTGGTTCGGTCTCTTATCATAGAGGATGAATCTGCTGCTCGGTCATGTTAAGTCAGAGAGTGAGGGAGAGTGAGTGTTGAAACTGCTGAGCGAAAAAGTCTTCATATGGTTGTCAGTTTTGTCAGTGTAATTATTGTTTAGTTTTTAAACCTTAAATTCAGGTAAATATTGTGATTTTTAGTTTAAGGAAAAAGTGTTTGTAATGCAGGTTAATGTAAATAAATAAATCTCCTTGTCAAATAATATTCAATTTATTTTAGTATATATTTTTTAAATTTATGATTAAATACTAGTCACAGCTAGGAATGCAGTCTGAAGGCATTCTTTGTTAAGCAATAAAAAACACCGGCTAGAAGAGAAGATAGACGGTCACAGAGTATCTAGTTAAGAGAATGGTCTGTACAGTACTCAGCTAAATATATGTAGATGTATGCGCTTTTAGTAAATCTGTAGCCA
The DNA here is from genome assembly GCF_023375975.1 of Astyanax mexicanus. Lineage (NCBI taxonomy): Eukaryota > Metazoa > Chordata > Actinopteri > Characiformes > Acestrorhamphidae > Astyanax > Astyanax mexicanus. The sequence goes on from NC_064424.1 coordinate 38,777,694, forward strand.
TAAAGTTAGAAGCCCAGTATGTTCATAAGGTATTTGTGTCTGTTACAAAAAGCTCCATAGTATCCATATATTGTAAATGTATACATGCATTATGTGTACAAACTACTCTACCTGACACCCCTGTATAAAGAATAAATATATTAGGCTTAGGGAAAGCAGGGCTCTCTCCACTATTAAAATGCTACTGCTTTTACTTTAGAGGAAAAAATGATATGGACTGCAGCTTTAATCCTACTTAACCCTGCTGTGGACCTTCAGTGCGTTGGTCCAGTGTTGTCTGCCCATCTTGTAATCGCATTATCATTCTGTTGTCTTCATCTTGTTCTACTGATAAAGACCGTATTTGTCCTTATGCCCTAACATGTAATGGTCAGTTGTAATATTTGTGTTGTAACACCTGTTTTTTTGGTTGTTGTTGTTGTTTTTCTGCATCTAAACATTTTATGTCACCATAAACCCGTTTTCTTCACACTAAACTGTTACACTGCGTATTTGCCAAGAACTGTAATATATATTTAGTGAATGTGTTTGCATTCACTTCATAATCTACTCAATGCAGAAAATTAGAGTTTTTGTTTCAAAAACGGCCAATAATCTCACAGAAAAACTTCACAATATAATCATACATTAGCTAGAAGATCAAATCCTTCCTTCAGTTTTGGCGTCACTCTGTGTCAGACTCACACTGAGACATCCCAGAATTCTAAGGTTAACAGTTTACATTTACTCTAAAATCTGATTACTGAGCTGACCTATATTTCTCTTAATCAGATTTATTATCTGGTTTGATTTAAGAAATGATTTAAGAAATCATGCTGCTTACATGACTACTACTATGATAATCCGATAACTGCAGTAATAAAGCAATAAGATAAATAATTAAAAACCTGCAAGAGACGAGTTCAAGAAAACATCGCAGTCATTTTTATGATCAATAATAGCTGGAATGTTATGCTTTCAGGAGTTGAACAACCGCTGGAGAGCCCTGCAGCAGCTGGCTGAGGATAGAAGCAACATGCTGGGAAGTGCCCATGAAGTCCAGCGGTTCCACAGGTGTGTCTGATGTAGCATATTCTTCTAAAGACGTTTTCTCTTATATTTTGGAGATTTATTTTGGTATACAGTGCAAAGAAACATAAGTTCATTAACAGAGAGGAACACAAACACTGTCTCCTGCAGAGATGCTGATGAGACTAAAGAGTGGATCGAGGAAAAGAACCAAGCGCTGAACACCGACAACTACGGCCACGACCTGGCCAGCGTTCAGGCTCTGCAGCGCAAACACGAGGGCTTCGAGAGAGATCTGGCTGCCCTCGGAGACAAGGTACACCCAACTGCAGACACTGTGTACACTCAGAACCCTTCCACATGCTCCTAGCTCGTCACCAATATGTTTTAGGTTAAATTACCTTGTGCTTCCTATTCTAGGTGAACTCCCTGGGCGAGACGGCAGAACGTCTGATCCAGTCGCATCCTGAGGCAGTGGACGACATCCAGGAGAAGTGCACCGAGCTGAACACGGCCTGGAGCAGCCTGGTAGGCCGCGCAGACCAGCGCAAAGACAAACTGGGCAACTCGCACGATCTGCAGCGCTTCCTCAGTGACTTCAGGTGAGCATGAGAGAAGAGTTAAGAAAGATGTGGATGAGCATGACACAGAAATATGCACACTGTTTATCGTTTTGCATAGTCATGCACTCAGAACAAAAAACTAACATTAGCTTTATATATACAGAAAATGTATACAGACTCGTAAAATTTGGAGAATAAAAATTATTCAATGTTTTTAACAAATAAAAAGCATCTCTTTTTTATGTCAAGGGAAATCTTACTGCGAAAATACTGAATGAGAATTAAGTACATAATAAAAAGTATATAATAAAAGTAGTGTAATAGAGATATTATCTTGCTAACTTTTATGTGCAATTTACAATTATTATGTTATTGACTTATTGTGCGTAATTTCAGTGGCATTTAATGGTCTTAAAATGACGACAATAATATCTTTTATCAAAAATATATATATTTTTTTTCCGTGACAGAACTAGTGGTACGACAGTGCTTCTCATTCCAAACCTTCTTCTCGCTTCACCCTAGAAGCCTTTCCCCACATACACTCTATTCTAAAGGCTGCCTAAGCTTTAACGTCCACACAAACACAGAGTGGGATATTTGGATATTTTTGACGGTTTTGCTTTTTTTATGTTCATTTTTTCAAGTGTTTGAGGGGATTAAGTAGAGGGGCTCAGACCGCAAACATCACAGCCATTGGCTGGCGAACTAAAGTGGAGCTTCTGGGGAAAATGCGGCGAGGGCGAATTCCATAGTGAGACATCTCACTCATGCAGTCAGAGAACCAGAGTTACACTAGTAACCGAACATCATGCCAATTTTTTAGCTGAAGTAATTAGCAGGAACTGAAGTCAGTGAAGTAGTTCTGAGGGAAAAGTGGAAAACTGTTTTCTGACTGGTAGTTGCTGTCCCACGTTTATTGTTTAGCTGACAATGTGTGTATATCGTACACAGTGAATTGTTCCACTGAGTTAGTTTGCCTCTTATTCCTGCAGAGATTTGATGTCCTGGATTAATGGAATTCGAGGACTTGTGTCTTCTGATGAGCTGGCCAAGGATGTGACTGGAGCTGAAGCCCTGCTGGAGAGACACCAGGTTAAATTCTGTCTCCAATAACTAATTGGCTACAGCAGTGTCTGACTTAGAATCTACGAACAGTACTCATGTTATAGCATAGTGTGTATAATAATATTTTTCTCCTTCTCCAGGAACACCGCACTGAAATTGATGCCCGTGCGGGCACCTTCCAGGCCTTTGAGCAGTTTGGACAGCAGCTTTTAGCCCGTGGTCACTACGCCAGTCCTGAGATCCAGCAGAAACTGGAGGCTCTGGACCGTGAGCGGGCTGACCTGGAGAAGGCCTGGGTGCAGCGTAGAATGATGCTGGACCAGTGCTTGGAGCTTCAGGTAAGCTCCATTGTTTTTAAACAACCCAAGACATAGAAAAGTAACAGAGAATACCATTACAGAACAACCAACCAAGTACTTTTTTTTAATATGCGACCCTAGAAACTGTACCAGCAGAATAAATCCTGTACTTCTTTTTTCTGCAGCTGTTTAACCGTGACTGTGAGCAGGCGGAGAACTGGATGGCAGCGAGAGAGGCCTTTTTGGCCAGTGATGACAAGGGTGACTCCCTGGATAGCGTAGAGGCTCTCATCAAGAAACATGAAGACTTTGACAAAGCCATCAATGTGCAGGCTAGTGCTTTTGTTTGAGAAGTATTGTCTTTGGCTGTAAAACAGAAGATTTTTATTTATTTATTTTTTTTAGTTATTGACAAGATATCTAAATGAAAATCGTTTTACTAATCTGCATATCTGATTCTCTGTCACAGGAGGAGAAGATTGCTGCACTGCAGTCCTTTGCTGACCAGCTCATTTCTGCTGACCATTATGCCAAGCCTGAAATCTTCAACCGCCGCAACGAGGTCTTGGACAGGTCTGAATTGTTCTTCTCTTCAGAAATTAAACCTGCCACAAAGGTCCTCTTGTTTTGATTTACACTATGAGGTAATAAGTGTTTTAAAATGAATATATTACATGACATCACCACCAGGTGGCGGCGCCTGAAAGCTCAGATGATTGAGAAACGCTCCAAACTGGGCGAGTCTCAGACTCTGCAGCAGTTCAGCAGAGATGTGGATGAGATCGAGGCATGGATCAGCGAGAAACTGCAGACGGCCACTGACGAGTCTTACAAAGATCCTACCAACATCCAGGTAGAGCTTCATTACTACCGTAGTGTCACTGTTCCCTGCCTGGCTGTCTCTCACCAAAGAGTGTATACTGTGTAAATATATATATAATTGCATATTGTTTGTCCTATTGTCCTTTTAACCTTGTTAATACGGCTCAGTGCTTAGTTCTTTGCCCTTGCTTATTTATTACCTTAATCAATGAAAGGATCTCTTGTTAATATAATCCCGTTAGATAAATACAGTAACACCTGTCTCCCCTGTAACCCTGTGTGTGTGGGGAGAATGAAACTGAACCTCTTTCTGTTCTTATTGTCTGTCTGTTTTTAGCTGTCCAAGCTGCTGGTAAGTAGTAGGAGTAGTGTGTCAGCTAACTAACCCCCAGTAGGATTTCTTCACGTGTCTGTCTGCGTCTGCTGTGTTTGTAGACATGTAGTAGAGCTCCATCTTCCTGTTCTGTGTCCCGTTGTATTCGCCAGTGTTTGCTTCTTATGGATTTCACTTTAATTTATGTTACATTGTCATCACTAGACTGTCACAGCACTCTTGTTTCATGATTTGTTGGTTTTTGCCACTGAAGACGTTTTAATTTTTTAATTGCTGGGTGGGTGTCTCTCTCCTTTTTTGGCCTTTTTTTGTGTTGGGCTGTCTTGTTTAGAAATTGTTCCATGCACTGTTTGTTTCTAGGGTCTGTATATAACACAGAGACAATTATGCCAAAAAGGTACTCCTACAGAGTTTTGGGGCACATTGACCAAAACAGAGGACTCTTGCTTAGAGCGAGGTTAGATCTTTTCCAGGAAGAGAGGAGATGGAGATCAAGCTTCCAAGCGTTTCTGCTTTTCTTCAGTTTAGCTTATCAGTTAGAGCTTCAGAATATGTCAGCCATGTGCTCCAAATGCTTCAGCAGTGAAGAAACATGCCTCGTGCCTTTGTGTGCGTCTGTTAAGTAAGCTGCTCTTCCTCTCCATCTTTCTCTCTTCTGGATTTCTGACTGTGTGGAACAATGAGGCAAAACAGCCCAGCTCCTTTTTTTTTTTTTTGGTTCTCCCACAGATGCTCATGTTGTGCTGGATGGTGTCCCTCCACCGCATCTTTTATCAAATACTCCATCTGTCTTTTTTTGTGTCCTGTGTGTAGTGGTAGTTTTTGTTGTCTGTCTTTGTTTGGTGGTGTATTAATTTCACCTTCACCACAGCTTCTTTTTTTTGGTGCTATGTATATACTGTTTATGCACACAAATATACACACACATTCTGATGTCCAATTTATTGTGATCTCATGTGCAGAGCAACATGAATTACAGGAGTTAGTTTCTTGCGAGGTCTAAATATTACAGATGGAATATAACGGATGTAAAGTCTGGTGTGTACCGGAAATACATCATATAAGGCTTTACCACCCACAGTGGACAGCACAGTGGATGGTTATGACTAGAACCAGAAGAATGTGGCTATATATTCAGAATATCTCACAGGTCGGTTCAGTATTCGCTAGCTTCTATTAGACACAGCAAAATCATGGGACACGGCACTAGTTGCTGTCCCACGACCTTTAACATGTTTTAAATATTCCCTGTAATTCTTAACATCAATTTTTAACAACACGCTCATTTTCACACTTACAGTACAGTACAGCAGACAGTTCATCTTAATTCAAAGAGGGTTTACTGCCTGCTGTATTTGCTGAAAGACGCTTTACCAATGGCTGTCAATTGTGGTTCCTGGTATGGAATCACAAAGTCAGCCAGCTTATCTCTTGCTTTTTGCTTACTCTGTATCTCTTCTTTGCTGCTTTCTTTTAGAGCAAACACCAAAAGCACCAGGCTTTTGAAGCCGAGCTTCACGCCAATGCTGACAGAATCCGTGGGGTGATCGATACAGGCAACGCACTCATCCAGAGAGGTGCGTGCGCTGGAAGTGAAGATGCCGTCAAGGTAAATAAATGTATTTATTTCTATTATGATCTTGTTAGATCATGTGGTTATGTTCTTATTTAATAGATTCTAGCTTTTTCTTTGGTAGTAAATTGTAATTGTTGGGGTCAGTCCATGTGCATGTGTTCTCTTCTCCACAGTCTCGTCTGGTTGCTCTGGATGAGCAGTGGCAGTTCCTGGTTAACAAGTCTGCTGAGAAGAGTCAGAAGCTCAAGGAAGCCAACAAGCAGCAGAACTTTAACACCGGCATCAAAGACTTTGACTTTTGGTTGTCAGAGGTAATAAATTAAAATTTGTGCATTCATAGATACCCAACATAGAATTGAGAATTAATTTGGTAACATTTAAGGTGGTATGGCAATGAAGTGATTAGCAACTGTTGGCAAATTAATAGACAGCTAATACTGACTGTCTAATATCATGATCACTATTTGTAGAGAACAAGAAATGCCATGCTGTTAATCAACTCATTGTCATGTGGTTATCGTGTTTTTTCCTTTCAGTTAAAAGTCAAAGTTTATTTTGTGCTGTACACAGGGGTCTATAATCATTAATTGATCTGCTAGCAAAACTATGGGCACTTCTGAAATCATCTTGTTAAATAACATTTTCTCTTTTAATCTGTCGCCCTCAGGTGGAAGCTCTTCTTGCTTCTGAGGATTACGGAAAAGATCTGGCCTCAGTCAACAACCTGCTGAAGAAGCACCAGCTGCTGGAGGCTGATATCTCTGCACATGAGGTGATCTATTAAGAAAAGTGTCAGAGAGCTGTGAGGTTTTTTAATATCTGATAATTGACTAAAGATTAGCTTCACTCTCCTTGTGTCTTTCCAGGATCGTCTGAAGGACCTGAATGGCCAGGCTGACAGCCTGATGGCCAGCAACGCCTTCGACACCTCTCAGGTCAAAGACAAACGGGACGCCGTTAATGGTCGCTTTGGCAAAATCAAGAGCATGGCTGCGGGACGTCGTGCCAAGCTGAACGAGTCTCATCGCCTGCACCAGTTCTTCAGGGACCTGGATGATGAAGAATCTTGGATCAAGTATGTGTGTTTTACAGTAGATCACATATATGATGATAAAGGTTTGATACTGCAAAGTCATTTCATAACCTAAATATACCTTTTTCTTTTTTTGCATGTAGAGAGAAAAAGTTGTTAGTAAGTTCGGAGGATTATGGACGTGATTTGACAGGAGTACAGAATCTGAGAAAGAAACACAAGAGACTGGAGGCTGAGCTGGGAGCTCACGAGCCAGCCATTCAGGTAAGAAGCTGTGAGGGGATTCCTGGGCGTTCTTTCAGTTCATGTCAGCTTTGATGGTTAAGATGATCAAGCAAAAGTTAAAACTGATTGTCCTCTACAGTCTGTGCTAGACACTGGGAAGAAGCTGTCCGATGACAACACCATCGGGCAGGAGGAGATCCAGCAGAGGCTGGCTCAGTTTGTGGAGCACTGGAAGGAGCTGAAGGATCTAGCTGCTGCCAGGTGAGCTGTGATTCTGTCTTTTATTGGTTTCTTCATAATTAATTGTTGTATGAATTATTTCATGATCAGTGCCTTGTTTGTGATATCCTTTAAAAGCTTGGCCTGGGGAATATGACTGTATATGCATATGTATGAGTGTGCAGGGGGCAGAGGCTTGAAGAGTCGCTGGAATATCAGCAGTTTGTAGCAAATGTGGAGGAAGAGGAAGCCTGGATTAATGAGAAGCTGAATCTGGTTGGAAGTGAGGACTATGGTGATACTTTGGCAGCTGTGCAGGTATGTAAATATGAGTTCTTTCACAGTACAAAATGGAAACACCAAACAAAACCTTAACAAATTGTTTTTTTTTTTGTTTCAGGGCTTGTTGAAGAAGCACGAAGCTTTTGAGACTGACTTTACTGTGCATAGGGACCGTGTGAGCGATGTATGTGCCAACGGAGATGAGCTTATCAAGAAGGTACAGTCCAAACAGAAACCTGTAAATGTAGACACTTCCTAATAATCTGTAGTACTCCTGTCCGCATGACTTTGTGTTGTTTCTGTGCAGGAGAACCACCACGTGGACAACATCACAGCCAAAATGAAGGCCCTTCGTGGAAAAGTGTCTGAGCTGGAGAGGGCCGCAGCCCAGAGGAAAGCCAAGCTGGACGAAAACTCTGCTTTCCTGCAGTTCAACTGGAAGGCTGATGTGGTGGAGTCCTGGATCGGTGAGTTCAGGGCTCAATATGATTATGATATGGTTCTTTACAGTCTCTTATTACTTTGATGTAGAATCATGAATAGAATTATGAATCTGTATGTTGTTGTGATTTGTTAGGTGAGAAAGAGAACAGCCTGAAGACTGATGACTATGGACGCGACCTTTCTTCAGTACAGACCCTGCTCACCAAGCAGGTATGACCATGAGAACAATAATAAACGTAAAAAAAAAACATTCTACAATCTACGATAACGACGACAGCACAGTTCTCTGTGATACTTTATGAAATTACTGAAAAGGATACAATACTCTTAAATAAGTAAATACCAGGAATTATGGATTAATATACTTCAACTCAGGTTTACCCTGTTTATTTTATTATAGCACCACCATGTGGAGAAATTAGGCAGTAATTCTAATTGGGGCGAGACTGTGTTTAAAAAAAAAATACCCATATTTGATGCCACATATAGGTGATATATCACAAATGGAAATGATAAATTGCGATATCAAAATTATGTCCTATCCCTACTCAGGAGTCATTCCAGAAATGTTTGTTTTGCTATAGGAAACGTTTGATGCTGGCCTTCAGGCGTTCCAGCAGGAAGGAATCACCAACATCACCGCCCTGAAGGACCAGCTCCTGGCAGCCAAGCATGTGCAGTCCAAAGCCATCGAGGCTCGTCATGCCACGCTGATGAAGCGTTGGAATCAGCTGCTTTCCAACTCTGCTGCCCGCAAGAAGAAACTGCTGGAGGCTCAGGAGCACTTCAGAAAGGTAGGGAGCAGAATGATGCAGGGCTGTACAGAATATTGAAGCGTCAGCATCGTTATCTCAATTTGCACATGTGCATTAGTCAATTCGCAGGACATGCAGTATCATTTGCCATTTAAATAAAAAAGGGAAAATTCAATTCCTGATATTTGTGGGGGTTTTTTCTCTGACTGTTTCATAGTCTCTATGTTTCTCTGAATGTTTAAGGTCTGTAGGTAGTGGTCTGTTTTATCACACATGATGATATTGTTTGAATATGATAAAATAATCCATACTGTGATAAAAGCAGCACTATAGATTAAAGCAGCCTGTTTTGTTAGAGTTGATTATGTAACACTGCAAATGTTTGTAGTTTATATTTATCCACAAAATATACATTTACATTACAATATATTTTTTATGTTGCATTATTTTATTGTTTGATAGCAAATCATTGTTTTTAGGTTCTGTAGGGTTCAAAAAATTGTCTGTGTTTTATTTATTTATTTTATTTTTTATTTTTTTAGGGCCCTATCCTCTACCTCGTATTGTAGGTTTACCCATAGTGTGTTCTGGAAAAATAGATTTAATGGGGAGCTCACTCTGCTCTTTCTGTGTTTAATTCAGGTTGAAGATTTGTTCTTGACATTTGCCAAGAAAGCTTCAGCCTTCAACAGCTGGTTTGAGAATGCAGAGGAGGATCTGACCGACCCGGTGAGGTGCAACTCCCTGGAGGAGATCAGGGCGCTGAGGGAGGCCCACGATGCTTTCCGCTCCTCACTCAGCTCTGCAGAGGCTGACTTCAACCAGCTGGCCGAGCTCGACCGACAGATCAAAAGCTACCAGGTGGTGTCCAACCCATACACCTGGTTCACCATGGAGGCTCTGGAGGAGACCTGGAGGAACCTGCAGAAGATCATCAAGGTAAAGAGGTCACAGTATAATAAAAGTGTATTTATTAATGTTAAAACAGAAGCACAAAATCCTAATAAAAATATGACTGGAATCTTCTTTTGAGGAATGTGTAAAGACTGTTTACGATCACGGTGTGATGAGAAGGAATATTACTCACAGTAGCCTGAAATATACTAGAATTAAATTGTAAGAGTGCTTTTATATGTGCACTACTGCTGCGCATGCACACTGGAGCTGTAGTTCCCTGTGCGGGATGGTGAGCTAGCTGTGGCATAGTCTCTGGCCTGATTTGCCTACCCTATGCCAATAAACACATCTTCTACCCCGCACGGAGTGTGTGCCTCCAGAGAAGCCAGGAACCAGTGTCTTTTTCCCTACTAGCTCCTCCACCACACAATGTTTACAAGATGGATGAACTCATCCCACATACACATACAACTTCTGGATTTAAAACCTATGGAATGTTTATTAGATGGAGCAAGAAACATATACAGTCAGCCTTTAAAAAATATATTTTTACAAGGTGATGGAGAAATTATACTTTATCACTTTTTTTTCTATCTCGGTTTCCTCTTCCTTTTAATTCAGTGTGAATGATGCAACATAATGGAAAATGAAAAGTAAAAAAAAGACAGGAACCTAAAGATCTAAAGCTATTCTTCTGAATTGTAGGAGCGGGAGCTGGAGCTGCAGAAGGAGCAGAGGAGGCAGGAGGAGAACGATAAGCTAAGACAGGAGTTTGCTCAGCATGCTAATGCATTCCACCAGTGGCTGCAGGAGACCAGGTACCGTCCACCAACAGGGACCCCTCTGGAGTTTTCGTTTGTAGTTTGGCTCACACTCAGTCATAAAGCCTTTACGTAAATGTGCTCTACATGTTCCTCCTGCATGTGTTCGAGTTCTACCAACAATTGATTAAGCTCTGATTGTTGTTTTGAACTGCTTGGATGTTCATGATCATCCATGCTGTCCACCAGTGGCAGTTTGTGTACACTCTTTGTTATAAATCACTGCATGCTCTGCTGTGATGTCTGAGCTTTTAGTGGGTGGGGAGATGCCTTTAAATCACCAGCTTTAACACAAACATGTTAAGCGGTTTGTGGACGTTTTGTACGCAGAAACGGGCTTCTCACAGTGCATCTCTATTTACACGTGTCTTTATGTGGGAGTTGAGTTATGGCCGTCATGTCACCACTCAGTGATTTAATTGTTGATTGTTTTTTCTCTCTCTTCCTGCTCTCTCGCTGCTACTCCTGATGCTTGGGATCATTTTTCTAATCAGGACATATCTACTGGATGGGTTAATATCATTTTTTTCAATATATTTGTGTGTTTGTGCGTATATGTGTGTGTGTGCTAAATGTTTGATTGTTAATGTGCGTGTTGAAATTATTATAGATGTGTGAAATGTTTAGCATGTATAGATGAGTGCAGGGATGACAGTTTTGAACGTGTATATCTCCTCTTTTTTTGTTATTGTATATTTTGTCTGTTGCCAAATGTCTTCATGTGTTTGTTTATGCTATTTTTCCATTCCTTCCTCTCTCCCTGCTCCTCCTCCTTGCCGAATAGCATAGCCTATCGGCGGGTTATCCGTGTGTATCAGTATGAAGTCGATGATGATCTTTCTGGAAGGTTTTTCCTGTTTTTTTCTGGTTTACCCATCTGGTCCCTCACCTCTTTTATCCCACATTGTTTGGGTTGTCTTTTCATGCACTCTAGTTTACCAAATACTAGCATTTGGGCTCTGCGTGTGCTTAGAGTCAGCTACTAACACTCACTGCTATGTGGCCATAAGGCAGGCAGATGAACCCTTCCAGCTTCCTAATCTTTAAAGCCTGGCTCCACTCCAGCACTGTTTGATGAGTGTATTTATTTCACTTTTTCAATTCTAGGGCTTTGTTTTGGTGAACCATGTCCATGCACCAGATTCAGGGTTTGGAACTGCAACTAGATTTTCTGAATAGGGATTGGAGGACCTCTTTTCCTGACCTGACAACCACATTTTCTACATATTATCTGACATTCAGAAATATAGTATTGACACCAGAAATAGTTTTCTCCTGGAGCATTTACACAAATTAAAACGATCAAAAAGAAAAGAATCAGGCCGCCCTCCGAAATATTTTTCACATGGTAAATCCACAAGTAACAAGCAAATCTGACAACACTTACATAACACTAAGTGTATTTATTAGACTCACAGATAAAACCTTTCTCAAGGTTCTCACAGTACACCAGCCATCAGTGCTGTACACAGCAAACAGATGAATATCCTTAGTGACATCAGCATCACAGGTATAATCCATCCATCGTCCTCCGAAATAGCATTCAGAATTACACAAATAATATTATATATTACCAGATGAACATATTTACATTTCATTCAAATACGATGCTGCCTACCAAGTTTTGGGAAAAAATACAAAAAGGTAAAACCCTTTCTCAAAAAGAGAGGGTTGGTGTGTTTAAAATAACAATATATATAAGTATAAGAACACGCAATTAGTTATAATATATTATCTTTATATTAAATATAAAGATCGAAGATAAACATGAAAATTCCATTTACAAATTTACAAACAGAGGGTTGGTGTGTGTGTGTGTGTGTGTATGTATGTATATATATATATATATATGTGTATATATATATATATATATATATATATATATATATATATATATATATATATATATATATATATATATACATATATATATATATATATACATACATACACACACACACACACCAACCCTCTCTTTATGAGGAAGGGATATATATATATAAGTATTATTATTTTTATTTTATTTATTTATTTTATTTTTTCTTCCCAAGTAAATGGGCAGAATTAAATTTGTAAATAGAATTTTCATGTTTATCTTCGATCTTTATATTTAATATAAATTTAATATATTGTAACTAATTGCGTGTTCTTATACTTATACTTATATATATATATATATATATATAGATATATATATATATATATATATATATATATATATATATATATATATATTGTTATTTTAAATGCTGTTTTTAAGTATGATGGATTATGATGTGACGCTGGTGTGAGTCCGGGAGTTACTCTGGGCTCTGGTGGGTTCCAGGTCCAGGCCCCATTATTACAGCCCACTTCTATCTCAGATGCGTCCCCTCCAGGTCCCATGCAGTGCAGTGTATGTAAGAAACAGATATGTTTCTGGTTTCCGTTGGGCCACACGTCCAGGAGAAATGTACATGTTATCTGGGGTGGAGTTACAGCTGTTTGGTTTGTATAGCAGTGTTGTCTGGAATACTGTAAGCCATGGAGCAACAAAGGCCTCAGATTTATCTGTGAATCTTATAAATGTATCGGGTGTTATTCGGGTAATATTTGATTTCTCTCCCTGCAAACTGAATAAACGATGGGGGAACGATGATGAGGAGGATGATGTTCTTGAATGCTAGTAGAGTAGAACTTGGCAGTTTCTAACCCTGCTGGCAGTGACCCTAATTAATTAGCATGAAATGAGTGGCTATTCTGGGTGCGTCTCGAATGGCTTTGTACTGTAGTATGTAGTTGATTTTTCACTATATAAACGTAGGTAAGTGTTAAAGAGTCTGTTATGTCGCTACATATCATGATAAAATTACATGGGTCATGGATTTGACTCTTGGAATATGACGTAGTACTACTTGGTATCACTCAGTTTGTAATTTTCAGTCTTTGTTTTGCTTTATAATCAGTAGATCCAGTTGTGTAAACATCTGAATTGACTTCTCCCTCTTACTGCAAAGAGTCCTTTGTTGAATCATTTAATTAAAGACAGAATGTGTTCAACCAGTTGATGTTTTAGTAGGATTTGAAGCAGGTAGTCAGGGTGAGGTGGATGGAGTGAGTGTGGTGTGTTTGAAAGCTGCATGATTGAAGGTTTTTCTCTGGTGTTTTCTTGGTCTGGTCTCACTGGTTTGTTTGTGGGCAGGTCCTGCATGGTGGAAGAGTCTGGAACTCTAGAATCCCAGCTGGAGGCTACAAAGGTAAGAGAGCTGCTGAAAGGAGAGTTTAGCGCATGCTGTGTGTGTGGTATAGTGTTTTTGAGCAGCACACTGATCTGTTCTTCCCCTGTGGTTGTGTGATCCGTGCAGCGTAAGCACCAGGAGATCCGGGCCATGCGCAGCCAGCTGAAGAAAATCGAGGATCTGGGAGCAGCCATGGAGGAGGCACTGATCCTAGACAACAAATACACAGAGCACAGCACGGTGGGACTGGCCCAGCAGTGGGACCAGCTCGACCAGCTGGGCATGAGGATGCAACACAACCTGGAACAACAGATCCAAGCCAGGTCTGATATGTTGACACAATAAATAAACTGGGATAATGTTTTAATCAAAACACGTATAATGAGGCCAGCACAAATTACAAATGTCATAGTCATCTATCATACAGTAAATCAGTAATGTAATTACTTGTTGGGTTTAATGTGTGACTATAGTGCAGACTGTTTACTTTAAGTTAAGGGATGTGTTTCATAAAAGATAAACTAACTGCTCAGTATGAATCAATTTCCATCAGACACAAGGCCCTATTATTTCTGCAGTGCAGAGAAGAATAGCACTGAAGAGCTTCAAGACCGCCACTAGCATCGAAACATGCAAAATTGAGAAGATTTTAAGAGAATCTGCCACAGATTTGCTAGGCAGATTTGCCGTGGGTCTGTTGATAATGTTAATGCTGTGTGAAGTAAGACAAAAACACTTTTTAACAAAAAAATGGAACATTCTTAATTGTAAAAGTCATTATTTCAGCTGGACCCTGACTTCAGTTATGACCGACAGGACTGAAGGTAAAAAGATGCAGGAAAGCAGTATTTGCAGAATTGTAGAGCATACATTGTGATAGACAGGTGGCAATCACTGATTACATCCTTATCTGTATACAAACATCAGTTAATTACCGACAGCATCACTGTGTTGTAAAGTAATAAACCATACACACTATTCTTCTTGAAATCTCGATGTATGATAATAGCAGGTGCTTTTAAACTCATTGTTGATATTTCTTTTCCAGAAACACTACAGGAGTAACAGAGGAGGCTCTAAAGGAGTTCAGCATGATGTTCAAGTGAGTTCCACCAAATCCAAAACACTTAATGAAAACCATTTCTAAACGGTTTCAGATTCCCAGACAGTTTAATTTCCTTCTTTAGGCACTTCGACAAAGAGAAATCTGGTCGTCTGAACCACCAAGAATTCAAGTCCTGCTTGCGCTCTTTGGGCTACGACCTGCCCATGGTGGAGGAAGGAGAACCCGACCCGGAGTTTGAGTCCATCCTCGACACGGTGGATCCCAACAGGTGGGTGTCCTGATGCAGTTTAACGAGTATTACCTATTTATCCAGCTGTGCATCCATTGCTTTAAGTGAACGAATTCTTCTCAATTCTGTATTTGCAGGGACGGCAATGTGTCCTTGCAGGAGTACATGGCGTTCATGATCAGTCGTGAGACAGAGAACGTGAAATCCAGTGAAGAGATCGAGAGTGCCTTCCGTGCTCTCAGCGCTGAGAACAAGCCGTACGTCACCAAGGAAGAACTCTACCAGGTACGCAGTGTAACTGCAGTGTTGACTCGGTGATGGGAAATATTGGTGAATACAAAGCAACCATTACAACTGTGTGGAGGATTAAAACCATTTCTTTCTGTTTTTCAGAATCTAACCAAGGAGCAGGCAGACTACTGCATTTCCCACATGAAGCCCTACCTAGACAGCAAGGGCCGGGAGCTCCCGTCGGCGTTCGACTTCGTGGAATTCACTCGCTCGCTTTTTGTCAACTGATCTCCCGCCCCCTTGCCTGCCAGTGACCAATCGGGATGCGTTTTCCCTTCACAAGACATCACACGGCTCAGCTGCATGAATCTGACGTAGAATTCTCTATAGCACCCTGTATCTGTATCTAGGTATCGAACTTGCTCTTAACTATTTATCTCACACTTCTTCTCTTTGTGCTTCACTGACAATAGTGTAGTGGATTTGTCTGCAATTGATTGTGGTTGTTTTACCTGTTTCAGTGCTTTGCTTGATTTTAAGAAACCTATAGAGACAATGTGCTACAACACCGTGCGTAATTCTGCAGTGTGCATTAATAAACGCTTCTGGTTAGAACTGGTAACGTTGTTCTGTGTGATTCAGTTTGTTTACTTATGTTAATTCCTGAACACAGGAACCAGCCTCCGCAGGTATAGCTCCTCCCACCACATACGTTTTAATGACTAAACATTATTTATCTTTTTCTTTTCTCTAAACTAGTCTTTCCATCTTTAGTGTCTAATCTCAGCAGCAAAATGGCTTCAGATTTACGTTTTAGGGTGCTTTTGAGAATGTTTGGCCGTTTTCTAGGTTTGTCTGAATCGCAAAGTGTAATTGAACATGATTTTGAGGGCACTATAAACTCCCACAATGCATCATAATTTATAGTACCGTAAATATCGTAGCTCACTATGTGAGCCAATTCTGTCTCAACATGCTTTGTGAGTCTTGTTACTAAGCAACAGACTGCAGAACCATCTGGAGTCATCAGTGTGTTTCAGATTCCATTCCTGCAGTCACATACTGTATATTTATTTTAAAATCAGTGGTCTGGTAGGTCCTGGGACCATTTTCTGGTTATATCAGCTTTTGCTGGTTACCTGAGCAACCCAGCACTGTGAATGATGCTGATACGAGGGCTACTGCGAACATGGAGATGGAGACCAAAACAGCAAAACTCAAGTCTTCATCTGCTCATGCCCAGCGTTTAAACAAAGAAACCAAGAATTACAACTAAATACAGGTAGTGGTGAGCTAAAAGATTCATCCCCTTTTCATCCACTCTGAGAGCAGACCACACCACAGTGCATGTTTTAAAGTAGAATTTAGCATGTTTGGTACAATTAAACGTTCACACTAAAAAGTTACAGACTGTCACTATAACTATCTACAAAATGGGTGAGTCAAATTTGGCAGTTTTATCCACTTGTCAAATTGCGTTTCCTCCAGCCTAAGACACAACCAGACATGTATAAAATACAAGCGCTCTATCAAAAAAGTGACGAGTAGAAGTGTTCTTTAAAGCTCCCGACACAGTGGAAGTACTAAGGAATTGCAAGTATTTTATTGTAAAATGCACTGAAGTACTGAAAAAGTACAGTACTGTTATTAGTGCAGTTATTACAGAAAGCAGAGTAAAAGTTTTCTTATAACTTCAGCTTGATTGCTTGACAGTGATGAGCTTCGTTGAACTCTGTGACGGTGTGATGCATCTACCGCTCTGGCTTTAGTGATAATGTGGGTTTGGAATGATTTCAAACATTTTCACAGAATCATTACAAAGAAAAAGAATAGCAACATATTTAATACCTTCACACACAAAGAAAAGACATTAATGTAGTAAAAATTATAATTAAACAATCAGAAAGTCCTGTTTTCACTCTGCCACCTCGTTGGCCAGCTGCTCCAGCACTACACTTTCTCTCGAGCTCTGCACAGTTAACTCTGCACTCAGCTGCCAGATGTTGACCGTTCCGTCTGCGTTGCCCACTGCCAGGAGCTGCCGGGGGCTGAACTCCAGACAGTATGCCGGCTGTCCTCCCGTGTTTTGGTCGATTGTAGCTGCTGGCCTCAGAGACCTCCGACCCAGATCAAACACCTGCACCAACCCTGTTTAAAAAGACAATCTGCTTTTTAATAACAACAGTAGAACGTGCTGATATCAACACGGTCACATTCACATAGGCCTGGATGGTGTGGGCAAAAGTTTCTACCACAAAATACAGGATTATATATTATCAACTGAAATTAAGAAATACAGCTGAATCTCAATAAATGAAAATATTGTAGAAAAGTTAGTTTTAGTAATTCAATTCAAACAGTAAAATTTGTACCATTAAGATTCACTACACACAATGATCTATTTCAATATTTCAATAATGATCTATTTAATATTGTTGATAATATCTTACAGCTAATCTCAGAACATTTTATATATCGTGAATATAGCGTAAAGTCATCATCTCACTCTAATCAGCTTAATCAACACAAAACACTAAAGCCTGTAAATGTTTCCTGGGTCTGGATCAGCTGTGTTCTGTAGGTGTCGTGTAAGCTGCTATATTACTCAGATAGACTACAGCTATTAACTGATGCATCTGTGCTTCTGCTACATATTAAACTACAAAACTATACTCCAGTTCATGACATCTACTTCCTGTACTTCCTTTGTTAACCCCGCTCCACACAGCTCTGACCAATAAATGGAGAATGTTCTCACATGCTTTGTTGAGTCACATTTAGTTTTTTTTCATTAAACCAAACCAAACACCACTCTTCAGTTTACAAACTCGTTTCAGATTCAGATCAATTAAACTACTGTTGTGAAAACACCTTTATCTCCTTATGTTCTTTAGGTTGTGTCTAGGGCAATTAAAAAGATATATCTAATTACACACACTTTAATCAACTAATCTAAATTAATCAAGTCAGGAGGCTTTTATTGAGTACAGGTACACAGGGTAATAAAATTACATTCCTCCTGAACCATGGTGCAACATGCAACAATACAATAGACAAAAATAACGTGCAGGAGTGTAATAATAGTGCAACATAAAACTATAACACTACAGTAAATACAGCAGACGAGACAGTTTAACAGAGAGCACAGTGCAGTACCGATACGATATAATAAAATGTGCTTAGAGAGAATAAGGTGCAGAGATGTGTAACATACTGTAACATATGGAACATATATAATCACAGCAGTAACTGAGGTAAAGAGTTTATAGTTTTTTTTAAAGAAAAAAGCCACAAATATTGCTGATAGGAATAAAGACATGTAGAGTCTAGATAGGTGGGTTTAGTACCAGCTAAACAAAAATAACTATTTTAACTGTACAATTTTTTTTTTTGTTGAGGAGCAAATGTATGAACTGGCATAGACTTACAATTCCATGTGTTTTTTTTATTATTTTAGATGTACAACTACCATACCAGCATCAGCATTCAGGCCAGAATTATAACCTGAATGAAACAAAATACATTGAGAAGTAGTTTGGAAACCACTGTTAAGCATTGTAAGAGTCCAAACAAAATCAGGCACCATACTGTAATTAGCAATCATTTAATTTTATTGACTATAGACCATTAAAATAATCATCAGATTTACTGAATGCAAAAATTCAAACAGTCACTTTTTTTACGTTCTTCGTGAGTGCTCTACGGCAGTGTGCGTGGGGGCGTGCTGGTGTCTGGCGTCACTTTTTTTACCCGGTAAAGGCAGGAATGCAGGCCCTGCTGCTGCCGTCTGCATTACACAATGTGTATTCACATCTCTGGAAAGATGCGCATTACCCCAAATCATAACAGCGGATTTTACACATCTGTGCATAGGGAGCACATAGAGTGTGTGTATGTTGTGGTGTAGTTTGGACGCAGAAGAATATATTACCCTTCAGTGTTCAATAAAGGCTAGCTCTTCTTTAGGACTGTGGACCTGCATGTGACATCGTGTGATCGTGTGATTGAGGGGGCCGAGCAGAGCGACTGTTAACCTTCATCACGTTACAGTGACCTGAACTGTAGCGCATAACCAGGAGATAATCACTGTTAAAGAACACTGTCCCAACTGTACATTTCATTACAAAGACTGTAAAAAAAATCATGTTTAACTGAATCACATGCAACAAAATGTTATATAAATCACTGTACTGTGCATGAAAGAGTGTTTGAATAGGGTTTTTTAAGAATCGGAAACTCCTGGCACATTTGTCTACAAGTCAAAACACAATAAACACTGTGTAATATAAGATTATATTTAAATACTGTGTTATAGATTTTGCCATATCAGTCAGTCTTATCAGTCTGTGATTATTTTATACTGTTTATATTGATATTGGTATTATGTCGTATTGAGCAAAAATAAGACCGGTACAGATTTTGGCCATATGGTCCAGTTCTACTGTATCACACTGAGATTATGAAATCCTACCTTGGCCAGTGACAGCAGCAAAAACTAGAGGCCTGACAGGAGACCATCTCACTCCAAACACATAAGAGTCAGAAACTCGCATGGTCAGCAGGGCTCTGGGCTGCAGCATGCTGTGAATTTGGGCCAGGCCATCTGTCCCAACACTCACAAACAGGTTTCTGTAGAGAGAAAACAGGAGCGAGAGATGAGCGTGTGAAGGAGATGAAGGAGCACAGGGTCTGTTCCTCACACAGCAGAGCTCACCTGTGAAACGGGGAGAAGTGGAGGGAATGTACGGGTCCAGCTCTCGCTGAGAAAGAGAACTGTGCAGGCGCGCGCAGTGCAACGCTCTCACCATTAGGGGGCACTGCTGCCACTGTCTGACTGCTGAAAGCACATTTAAGCACCAGACCCCCCTCAGAGCCCACCAGGAACGAGTCCAGGTCCCAGGGTGAGAGAGTCAGAGAGGTGACCCCTATATTAGTGCCACCTCTGCTCTGCAAGAAGAAAATCAACCAAAATAATTAGTGGTGCCAATCAATAAAAATTACAAATGATAAATCACATTTTCCCCTTCTTAAGACTAAGCTGTTAATAACGGGTAATTAAATGTAAATAAAAGAATCAGTGTTAGATTGGCAAAATTATATTAGAATTATGTTAGTGGTGTCGGTTACTTAAAAAATTGTGTAATAATCAGAACGATATTCAGTAGTTTAATCATTATTAAAATCATTATTTATGGGCTTCATGTGGTCCAGCAGGTGTTGCCACTATATTCAGGAGATAGTGGGTTCAAAAAAATGGAAATATAACAATAAAAATAAAATAAAATACAAAAAATTCCAATTTAAATGTTGATGTTTCCCTGGAGGGAGAAAGTATTAATTGTGTACTGGGGTTTAGGGTTGACAGACAAGAGCATTTTTATCTCAGGCTAGTTTTGAGGTTTTTAAATTAGGATATTATAATGTTCTTAGTTACTGAGATTAACAGAGAGCTTTAATGGAGAAAATAAATGCTACTTATCCATATTCCACACTCAACAACCTGGAAAGAGGGAGAACATTGGCTTTAAAAAATGGATCAAAGCAATAAAATTCGACAATATAAATTATAAATGGAAAAAAATGTTCGTTTCTCTGTGGCATCACTCAAAGAACCTTAATGTAGATGTGTAAGCAAACAAATGTTTAAAGGACTAAAGAAATGCACACCTCCTTTTTAAATATGGTTCTTTATGGAACCAAAAGTGTTTTTTCTGTGGCTTTCATTTAAACCACCTTGATTTTTAAGAGTGTGTATGAAGCTGAACATTTTGACACAGAGTCACAAAGGTACAAACCTTGTTTGATGAGCTGCTTTGAGGAACCTGTTGTCTGACCAGAGCATATCCAGAAGTTAAGCTCAGCCTGCCTTCTGCTGCTTCTACACTCCACAGCAGAATTCTGCCTCCAGAGCACGCACTCAGGACAGCCAGGTCTCCTCTACGAGCCCCTGGAACCCATTTCACCTGCACTCACACACACAGATAAGAAAACAGCGCACAAAAGATTACAATCAGAGAAGTGATTTTATATGTGTCAAATTGTCATCTGTCTGACTGTCATCTGACGTGACTGTTATTTAAAAGTTTTTATAATAATGTTATTCACAATCCACTATATATTCTATTGCTTTATATTATTTGTAATATAACGAATGGTCAGAATTAGGGTGCCATAAGTAATTTAGCGACATGTATTATCAACTTGTGACAGTTTAAATTAGATCTTCAAATGGAACTTATGTACAACCACCCAAATTCACCACCCAGGCAGATATATGGATATGATCAGCACCTGTATATACAGTATGGGTGTTTGCCAAATGAAAAAGAAGGAACAAAAAATAACATTTAATCTACCTTTGACCTTCAGCACCGTAACATGTTTTTAAAGTCCATATACTTGTATATGGACTTATACTTGAACTTGTATGAGAGTATACTGAACTAAAATATTTGTGTTGTAATGTGCTGAATAGAGCAAATTCTCTTATGTCTGCTTTTTATTTGATTTTGTTAGTGAGTTTAAATATGCTGCTGTATTTGCATGTTGACACGTTTTACACTGAAAACTTTAGATTTTGTTCCCGTTTTATATGAGCTGAACTCAAAGATCTAAGACTTTTTCATGCAAACATAAGGCCTTTTTTCACAATTGGGTCTAAATCTGCATTTTGCATTCATATTCTTTTTAAACTGCTATAAAAAGAGATAAGTACCTCATACACTGGTTCTCTGTGTGTATCTTGTGAAATCCCTGTTTGAGCCAAAACAGGGTCTTGAGTGGAACTTGTATCCCAGACTATCACCTCTCCACTGTAAAGCCCTCCTGCAGAATGAGTTTCACATAATCCACAATTTATTTCTAAATGGAAAAAGATCTTAGCATCCCATTTATTTTTCTCAGGCTTTCTGTGGCCTATTCCATTTACAGCTGGTCAATTCTTTCCTGTTCAGAATTAGGAATGAAATTAAAATGATCATATATATTCTATATAATTAAGGTAAAAACTATCAAAACTAAAATCATGACCTACTCTCCATGTGTTCCACATGATCCATCACACTGTCCAATGTTCTAAATCTAAATATACCCTACTGAACTGTACAGTGTTGAGTAATATTATAATATAAGAGTAATATGGCTACAGTTTACCAGCGATTAGAGACGGCCGCAGGGGATGGAAAGAGACACACATGACGGGTGTGGCCGTATCGATGACCATGTCCGGCTGTTTGGGATTTAATTTGCTCCGGTCCAGGTTCCAGGTGCACACACAGGACTTCTCAGTGCTCCAGTCTCCATGATCAACACTAACACAGAACACAGTGATTAGCTGAACGACATGATCCACATCAATATGATTTTTAATGCAGTTAAAAGTCTTAATCCTACAGAAGACAGACCATTAAGACTAATCTGACGGGCTCTGAATAGAACTTTTGGGATGAGCTAGAGATTAGAGAGAACGTCGGGTGGTGATTATCGAACATCCTGACCTCTTTGCTCAATGCAATCAAAGCCTCACAGAAATGATCCAGAATCTATGAAAAAGCCTGCCTTGGAAAGTAGACTCCAATAATTACCCCAACAAAAACAGGATAAACCCTAATTGAGGGTACAGAACAGCTTCAAGGTGGCACAGGGCAGTGGAGATCTGTGCAGGTGCATTATGGATCCAAACACTTTAAACTGTTCATACTTTTTTGTAATTTAAGGTAATCTAAACTGTATTTGAGAGGCTGATCATGCAGGAAGTTTGTTGGCCTAGAGGGAGGGGTGTGGGGGAGCATTGGTGTGGATGAGGGCTGTGTCTGCATCAGTGTAGGTGAGAGCTGCATGGGCTGAAATGAGGAGGGCAGATAGGTTTGGGGGAACTTGGATAGCTGTGAGCAGCAGCAGGATAAAGCAAATGGAAGTTAACTTGCTCTGAGAGCTGTGAGATTGGGAGTGCTCGGGAGGCAGCAGAGAGCAGCAGGTAAGGAGCTGCACAGATAACAGGCAGTAGTGGCAACGAGGAGAAAAGTGCCCCACAGCAATGTTCTTCAACACAAAGATGTGAAGAATGTAAAGAGTATATGGGCCATTCCACAGAAATGGGTGCCAATTGCTTGTTGTTACTTGAATTTAATTAATTTAAACTTAATTTTGTATCTTTGTTTTATCTAATAATACATATATTTAACTATTCAAAACATGTCCTGGTTTCCAAGCTGAAGATGATTACATTTTTCTCTGTCCTGTTACCCAAAACTCATGTGACATTTAAAAACACGTTTAAAAGAAAGTTCACCAATTCCTTTGATTTTCTCTCCAGAAAGTGTTTATTTTAGAAATGTTTGACTGCATGTTTAAATAATTGATATTTATAACAAAGAAAATCACTATGTATATATATGCATGCAGATTGTATTTTTCTAAAATATTAAAGCTATGTTTATGTTTTCAAGAAGACCCAAACCTAAAATTTATCAAATGTATTATCATAAAATGTATTAAACAAATGAATAAATGATGAACTAAACAGAATTGAAAAAAGTGGTATAAAACATGAAAAATAGCTAAAAGGTGGCTATGCTAAAAGCATAAGGACACTCAGCACATACTAGTGATTTTCACAAAACGTGTATTTTAAAAATAAACAAATAAACATCTAAGAAGTAATTTAGGAATAAGTGATGAGAGTGATCTCCTCAGTCATAGTTACAATAAGTATGAATAGAAAAACAAGTGAGGGTCTTCAGAGGAACCAACTGATGTAACTTTCTCTTGTAGATGTGACTTGTAGAATGTTTAAAATTCTTCAGATGGGATACTGCTTTACTGTAACTGGACTGAGTACAAGAGAAACAACTAAAATGTGTATTATAACTTTTTGGATTTGGAGTCACACAACAATGCAAAAAAATACATCTCTGAAGGATTTTATATTTCATGACTAAGTTAGAGAGCGGGGACAGTGGGGACAATTGCTATTTTTTTTTTGTGTTCGTTAGCCGTTTAGTGTTAGTTTTTTTTTTGTTTTTTAATTACAAATCTTATTTTTGCGATTAGTTCAATGTACAAGACACTATGCTTAATAATAAAATTAATTATAAAGTTATTTTGTGTGCACATTTATACATGTAATTTCATGTAGTGGAATATGCTGTATACAGGGAGGAGGAGGAGATAGGACATGGTCCTTCTCCCAAAATCAGAGACTTTATTAATGAGTAGACCAACCACTGGTCCCACCCTTCAACAAAAAAGAGATAATCAGCTTGCTGCTTACACAGTGAGTAAATGAGGGTCAGCTGGCACTGGGGAAGCCTACCCTCGATGTGGAGATCTGTGCAGGCGCAGAAGCCATTCCAAATTAAAAGGTAACATTATTTTTGTGCATATTGGAGCCAACCGCTACAAACTGTTCATGATTCTGTCATCTAGGGTAATTGAAACTTCAGTGTAGAGTATTTTGGTCTTTCTCCAATTATATAAGAGGCTGGTCTAATATAAGTTAAAATGACTGCCCGGTCATGAACTTCAACTGGGTGCCATAAATATGCATTAGTTCAGGCCATGAACAGAGAGGTGCAGAAGGGCAGCTTACCGGCCATAAGCACAGGCGATTACAGAACCAGTGCAGTTCCAAGACACGCCAGTGACCTGTAGCCCCCTCTGTTGTGCATCAGGATGCCCAAGACAATGCAAGCAAGTCACCTGTACCAGGAATTACACACACACACACACATCAGTCCTAATAGTAATATGAATTACAGCACACATGTAGCTTCTGTATGTCTAAGATTTTCACCGCCTGTTGCTGATCGACCCAATTCACTTCAAATCCATCAAAGGCATGGCTCTTGGCGTTCTTCACCAGCTCCCTGATGACCACACCCTCTACTCTACGCAGGAACTCCACCAGCCCAGGCGGGTCTGCTGAGAGCTGGAGCTGAGAGATCTGCTCCTGCGGATCTGTCTGAGTGCTGCTGTCCTCAACACACCTGACCTGAGATTCAGCTTCTGCACTGTGAACCGGCTTCGTCTGACAGCTTTTCTAAAAAAAACAACAGATCAAAACTATTTGATAAGCTATTCTCACATTTTTCAAAGGAAATAATTTATGTGTGCCACAAACAGCTGACTATTTATTAGGGGTGCGAATCACAGGCCATCTCACAATACTATACCACGATACAATAGGACAATACTACATTACGATACACTGCCCACAATAACGGTGAAATTACAACACTGTGATTCTGTGATAGTGAATACATCACAAAACAATTCTCTATGATAATTTACAGCATCTGTGTTTACTGAAGAGGATAAAATACTCCTAATTTAATAAATACCAGGAATTATGGATTTTCACCACAGGTGAATAATATTCTTTACACCAATTTCTTTGAAGAAATGTATTAAATTAAATAACTGATCATTTTTAACTGAATGTACTACGTAGACATAGACAATCAAAAGAACACTTCTAAGTATGATTTTATCTTAATTCTTTAGAGGCTCCCTAGAGGTCCTGTACTGTTACAGTACAGTAATTGTGTTTTTCCAATTTCTCTTTCTCTTCATCTTGAGAGGTAGAGTTGGTATACAGTGAATATTTGACCATATGTTCTAATCCATATTATGGCAGAAACTACTCAAATAAGTAAAGAAAAAAATACTTTAAGAAATGTGCTCCTTTATAGGCTGGATAATTCCAGTAATCATTTGCAATGTACCATTAGATTGGTACTGGTATGGCTGTAATTTTGGTTAGATTAGCTGTTATACAGTCAATCCTCCAGCAGAAGCATTTACCCTAACGTTACATCCTCTCAGAAACAGGAGAGGCTAATGATAAGTCAGATAGCGAGGTTAGCTGAGTAGCTGGGTTCAGTTAACTAAGCTACAGCTTCTACTGTCTTAAGTTAGAGGATAAAATTTCACGTACCGAGTGCTGATCCCGCTGCTGAGACTTTCTCCACGAGGACCGAACACCAACAACCTCCAGCGATTCATCCATAAACATTTTGTTCGCGTATTTCTCAGAACATGACCCTGTATATTAACTAGCGTAGCAGCTTAACTAACACGCTCGCTGATAATAAGCTAACCTACCTCTTCTGGCTTATTTATACACTGCTGGCGCGGGATTGAAGCAAAAGAAGCTACATGTGTGTGCGCTTCGTTTAATTTTAAGTCAAACCACAGGATAAGACATATTAGCTAGGTTAGCAATTTGCAAGTATGTGTTAATGCCACAGCTGGTTTATAGCGAGCCTGCCCACTTGCTTGTCTAGCCGGTATATCAGTAAATAACTGCTAAACGCTAGAGGGCGCCCGGGAGTGAGTCCTAAGCGAATAGGATTGAATTGAGCAAATCGGGTTTAAACTCAAATAAAAAATAGTAACTAATTGTCCAAGATATTCCTCAAAAATCATAAACGAAAATAAAGCATTTCGCTTAAACTAACAACGGAAATATAACTACCTACGTTCATTTTCCTCATAAAACCGGTGTTGTGCAGTGAATACAATAGTGGGAACTTACTGCTATTCACGGTGTGTTTGACTGGCTGGGGAGCCGATGCTGATGGATAGATGGGGTTCAGAGCGCGTTTAGAAGGTCTTTAACTGGACTTTCAACGCTTCACGATTTCGGTCTGTGTTTAGAAAATAAGTATTTATTTTTTTTATAATAAACATGCCCAAATGATCCATAGCAACCCATACTGCTAAACCGGGTAGAGTTTGTGAAGTGGATATTCTCCTCTCTACACGATCTCCGCTTTAGCTAGCTAACGCTTAGTGTAATAATGCCATGGTTACCTATGGGCGCTGTCACAAACCATTTACCCGTTTTGTTCACTTTAACTATGTTCTACACTTACTAGGCAGTTAGTAACTGGGTCGATATGATGCAGGCGTTTGTCAAAGTAAATGTTAATTAAACCAACACTTAAATCACCCATTCACTGAACTGCTAGTTTTAATTACATTACATTACGTCTTTCTAAAAATCTAGTGGAAGTAACTAGGGGCGGTAAGTAGGTGTGGTATTTTTGTGTTTATGTCAACCCAAATTTGCTTATTGATGAGACAAGACAGCCTGTTTATGGTTACAGTACAGAGATACAACGTAGGAAATATACTTTGGAGACAGCTCTATTTACATACAAAGCCAGTCTTTAAACACATCTCTTCTCATTCAATGTTTTTTTTCTTTTTCCTGTTATTTTACATTGTAAATTTCTTTTAGAAGACAATCAAGTTATACAGGGACAGCAATTTTAGATTCTTCCAAGTAGCGCATTCATCTTTAAGGACAGATCTGCACACTCTTGGTATTTTAATTCCAATGTCTTCATGAGGGAGAGTCACCTGGAATAGTTTTCTCGGTGTCTTGAAGGAGTTCCTGGAGGTGCTGAACAATAGTTCTGTTTTTCCGTCATGCTGTGAAGCTCCAGCTCATCCCAAATCACAATCTCAGTTAATAATTTCATGTGTCCCTTAATGGTTTTCATGCATTTAATATTAATCTACAATGTAGAAAAGAAATTACATAAGGTGTCCAAACTTTTGACTGTATTTGTAGTTTACTCTTTTTTTTACTCTTCTCTTCTGAGAAATGGCTTTACCACAGCAATATTTATTATTAAAGTATTTCCCAGTTTTTAAATACACTACTTGAGACCCACAGCTGCATCAGGAATTATTAATTTATTGGGGTCAGTTTTACAGAATTTAACAACCAATATTCTTCACCGCAGGTTCACCCTTTTCATTTGATTAGCACCACCATGTGGAGTACTAAAGCAGTAACTTTAGCACATCTAATTGGCGGATGCGCGAGTCATGAAGCACCCATGTTTTAATAAAGACATCAATAATTGATGCCACATAATTGGTAATAGCTAAAAAAAAAAAAATGTAATGCAAAATTGCAATATCACAATATTGACATTTTGACCAAATCATATGCTGGTCTAATTAAGAGCTGGGTAACTAGTATAGAGCATGTTTAGGACTTACATCATCTGTAACCAGATACCAGCAAAATCAAGTCTTTAGCTGCTAAATTCCGCTTCTACAAAACACCTAAACATTTCCAAAAGTCTAAGAAAAATGTGGATAAAAGACCCAACTGTACATTTCTTGTAAGATTCTATGATTTATTCTCATTTAAATAATCCTTTGATTAGCCAAGCTCAAAATTACAAGGAAGATTTTTTTTGTGTTTTATTTTTATTAAAAATGTAAATTTCAAACCTCATGGGTGTCTGTAAAACATTACAATGAAAATTCAATCAACATAAACCCAAATGTTGATGTGTCAAATGCCCACTTGCCCCACCCAACCCCATTTAACTGCCTACAATAACGGTCATACCCTGAAATTGACATTTACAAGAGGTGACAATAACAAGCTGGTGCTTTCCATTTGTCCAATAAATCACATAGGAAAAACAGTGTCAACTCTTTGGGGCCCACCCCTGGAAATGTACATAACAAAAGAAGAAAAGTGGCTAAGTATGTATGCTATGATTAAGTCATCACTGCACCATGGCTTATTATTTCATTTCACAACCATTCACAGAAAAAAAAACGTATTTATATACTAATATATAAATTGCTATTTACTTGAGTTTAGTCTACAAAGGATGACGTGCAGATTGTTAATATCTTGTATTTGTCTTTGGAGATGGTGTAATGGTCGATGACGCAAGAGGCTTCAGCAACGAGATGCCACTAGTTTTCCAATGCAGGTATATCCAGGGAATTAACTCATTAGACATGGTAAGGACAGGAGAGGCTTCAGTAGAACAGAAGACGGAGCACAAAAAAAATCAAAATAAACAAAGCTTTTTGCTCCCTCAGGTTGGAGGATGACTTCAAAAGGAAAGAACAGGTATGGATGTTGTTGAAATATGGGAATATGTCCTTATTCAGCTCTCAGTCATCCTCTCCATCATCCTGTAAAAAAAGAGAAAAAAAAAGAAAGAAAAATGTAACACATAGGCTCTTATGAACTCAAACTAAAAACAGGTGCTATGATGCCTAAACTTACATCTTCTAAAGTGCATTAGTCAAGAGCACATCTTACCTCTCCATCTTCGCCCTCATCTTCCTCTTCATCCTCCTCTCCCTCATCTTCATCTCCCTCCTCATCAATGTCTTCTAGTCCTTCCTCCTCCTCGTCATCCTCATCTTCACCCTCTCCTTCCTCATCATCCATATCTGGGACCTGAGAAGTAGAAAAAGAAATACACCAGTATTAACACAGACATCTTTGTGCATGTGGTACAAGTTCCTGTTCTGGTTACTGCTCAAATCATACCAAGTAGTACTGCAGAGGGTTGGGCCAGATATCATCCTTGATGACTTCCCCAAGTTCATCTGCACCTGCATCGGAGTGATCGGTGAACCAGGTGAAGAAACTCTCTGGCTCCTCGTGTTGCCTCTTCTTTCCAGCCTTGTTCTGTGTCTGTCCTGCACGCTTTGTTAGGTCCTGGGGTTTTAAAAAGGCAGACAAACATTTACTTACTGTGAACTAAAGCAAGCTGCCAAACAGCACAGATGCCAAATATTCACCAATAGCTCTAGATGTAAACCAACCTTTCCAGCCTTCCATTTAATTTCAGTAGACTTTGAGGATGGATCTCCGCTTTCATTCAAGTGAAATTCTTTTGACAGGACTTTGTTTTCAAAGTAGGGATTTTCATCAAAGTACTGAATAAAAAAAAAAACAGACATTAGAGCTCACAGTCTTCCTTTTTGTAAATTAAATTTAGAACCAAGCAAGAAATTTGTCTACTTACAAAATCTATTCTGTAACCTGATTTGATGTCCTCGAACTCTGTAACCTCGACTCTAGTCAGGTAGTGAAGTGCTTCCTCATCCTCCTCCCCAAGCAAGGCTGACACTACAAAAACCAGCACGAAAACCCAATTAATGTCACACTAATAGCAACAAAATACACTTGGTGTGTTTGTAAACATACAGTTGCATATTAAATAAATGTTTTCTGTATCTGTAGGATTTACATCTTTTTTAATAGCAACAAGTGCTTGTTCCTACCTTGTGGATGGTTGACAAATGTTGTGACCCAGAAGTTTGGAATTTTGGCTATGAGTTCTGATCTCTTCTGGAAGAATGGCTGGCGTAGCTTATTGTATTTCTGCTCTACTTTTAAAATTTCCTCACTTGCTTGTTCGTTCAATCTGGAGAGGACAAAAACAAGTAATGTTTAAATGTGAGGTATTTACACACTTGTAGGAATTTCACAATGGGGTGGTGAACACAATTTTAAAACAAATGTACACCAAACATTTAAAAATACACTTAAAAAAAACTCAGTATGGAACCCATAAAATAGCAAGTTAGAATAATATTTGGTGGCAATAATTCACCTTAATTTAAATGAAAAATTGTTTCCTTGATCTGTTCCATTAATTAAATCATGTGTACACTTTAATAATCAGGCCTTTCATTTAAAAATATATTCCCCCATGTTTAAAATAGGAGAACGTTTCAGCCTCCAAATATTATC
Source organism: Astyanax mexicanus (assembly GCF_023375975.1). NCBI lineage: Eukaryota > Metazoa > Chordata > Actinopteri > Characiformes > Acestrorhamphidae > Astyanax > Astyanax mexicanus. The sequence goes on from NC_064424.1 coordinate 38,808,319, forward strand.
TTCAACCTTAATATTGTCAGGGTTCTGTACACCATGCAACACAACTGTTGATTGAACTGTAAGGGCAGCATACAAAAACAATGCTATTACAGACATTTACTGTTTAACAATCTGTGTATAGACTGTGGGGACAGTGAATGGGTTTAACATACCTGTCAATTTCATTCTGTACTTCATCAATGTGTTCAATAGCTTCTTGTTGTTCTTTTTCTAAAAATGAAAAAAATAAAAATAAAAAAATGGTATTGTAGAGTTTCACAACAGGGCACCATATTCATAAACTCATCACTTAAACACTAATTAACAGATGCTCCAATTTCATACTACATATAACATAGATGTGCCTTATCTGACCGTAATATCGTGATTTAAGAAAAATATGTGTGTCTTGATAGTGAATATGTTGTGAAGCAGATAATTTTTTATTTCTTTGCTATTTACTGTGAAGCTTTAGGGGTATTTTAGATGGTTTTGCTGAATCTTTAAAACTACTACTTATTTGTTCAAGTAGAATAACATATATACTTTCTTTTATATTAATCTCCCGCCACAGGAATTGCTACTTAAGTGAAAAAACTATGCATCCATACATCCATCCACATGGATGAGTCCCTTTTGCCCGCCTAAAAAGATGTGCTCCAGCCGCTGCGTAACATCATAAATAGCAATCGGTCAGAGGCGACCGTAAACATGCAGGACGTCCCTAGACAAACCGATTTACATAAAAGCAAATCCAAGCAATTCTGCTCCTCACAATCTACATTTCTATAAAATACAAATTCTTACTTGCTTTTCAATTTTGTCATCCTGTGACAAAAATCTGATGGTATATTTTAACCCAACATACTTTTGCTGAAACTCTTCAAATGAATCAAATCAGGAAAAGTAAAGAATAATTTCCCATTCGTTCTGAAATTCTGATTGTGGGGAACAGATATAAAACTTTGCAAAATGGATGAACACATTCTTCTGCACTAAGCTACACCAAATAAAAATTAAGGGTTTAACAGTTACACCAATTCCTCTGCTGCACAGACCCGGTAAAGCCGCTGCTCTCTCGGGGCTGCAGTTTCCTGCCTCTGGACCGGGCCGCGTGGTTTGAATGAACGAGCTAAGCTAGCCACACGCTAACAGACTCAAAGCCACACCGGCTTTTCACGCAATTCGAGGCGTTAAAAGGCCAGATAATAAACTCAGAAAATATATACAATCAAATCCGAGCTGCTCTGTGTTTTTGGGCGGCAAAATTGGCTGCTCGGGCTCGAACTAATTGAGACGTGCTGGCGGGGAGACAATAACGAGTTAGCGCTAGCTAACAACCTAGCAAACCTACGTTATATGCAATAGCTAGCTAACACAGAAGCCTCGTTGTCCTTCAATTAGCCACATTAGCTAAACATTCAGCTTCAAAACATGCACGATAGCTAAACGTGCTTGTGGCCAGTTAATTTTGCGCAACACTCGCCGTTATACACATACATGAGTGAATACTCACACCAAAAGTGGCGTGTCTAGGTCCAGAAAGAAAAAAATCCAGGCCAGGATTTTGTTCCGACTGCCTGGGCAGCTCTACTGCAGCAGAACCCAAGCAGCAGGAACAGAATCGTGGGACGGATTTTCACTTTCTGGACCTGGATGAACCAAATAGACAAATTAGCTATGTTGAAATAACAAATTGTTCAGTATGTAATGCATTATAACAACGCTGAATTCGGATATCGCTTTAACGGTAAGGCTTTATACATTTTGTTAAACGTTACGTACACTAAATAGGTTTGTACTCAATTCTTATACCACTAAAGTTATGATTTTACCGTTTTGAAAGGGGCATTTAAATGATGATCACACTATAATTATGATTTGAAGGAGCACATTTCTCCTTAAAGCTTAAGATAGCTACTGTTATCCAATTTGAGTAAGTTACCGAACTACTAAGTTCAACCATTCAAATCCTTTAACTATAAATGGACGTTGATTCAATGTCAGAATTTGAACTGGTAAGTATCATACAATGTTTAAACGATAAACAATTTAAATAACGTTTCTCCCTCCATCATTATTATGATCATTAATGATTAAGTTAATAAAACCACCGTTTATTCAATGTTTTGGCTATCAGGGTGATGTTGAGTTAACTTGGCTAACAAACATGCGTGGCACAATGAGCGCGAGCCGCGCTGTGGAACATGGCCTCCGCATGCAGTTAGCTTTAGCTCAGTTAGCTTAGCGCCCGCTCCCCGCGGCTGCACGACTCGCTCCACGCTTGTGCGCGACCTCTCGAGTTCGGGAGAGTAAGTTAATAAGGCGAGCCTGAGCTGACTTAGAACAGCCCTGTCGGTTTGTGTAAGGAATTCAGAGCGTCCTAAGCGCACAAGGAGATAAAGACAAATAAAGCACCATCAGTGAAAAATGGCGGGGCTTAGGAGGCCGCCATTATAGCAAGTTAGCCTGTTAGCCAGTAAGCTAGCGCTACTTTACCCGAGGTCTCGTCCGCTCCGTCATGATTCGAGTTCTGCTCCTTTCTACTGACTTTCGCCGCAGACGCCGACATGATGGTGATTCTTCGCCTTTAACTCGAAGACAGGCTGTTTTAAACTCCACAGAGATAGAGTCCCACACCAGAAAACAGCTAATCTAACCCGTTTTCCACTGAGGAAGAAGGAAACTTCGCGCTACCTTTGTGAGAGAAGTGCGAGTATATAACCGCGCTCTCTATCAACAGTACCGCTGCTGCCCTACACCGTGTAAAACGAGCTGCGCGCTCCCTTTCTCTCCGTGAACGCGCTTTAGGAGACTCGACCTAAGCCCCACCCCCACACAGCAAGGGCAGGACACGACACGCCTCTCTCACTTAATGCTGGTTTCTGATTGGCTGAGAAGTAGACGGCGGTCTTTATTTTAATTATTGATATTTTTATTCACTACACACGTATTTCGTAAATAATAAATTAATTGTAAACAACACATTTTACTGTAATTTGTTGTTGTTTTGTAATATTGTCAAAAAAAGGTTAATTTTACATTTAAAGTCCTTAATCCTTAAATCTTGAATACAGACAAACAGAGGAAAATAATTTGGTTGATCCTCAGTTTAAGCGAAAATGGAACTTACCTTTAGAAGGAAATGTATGCAAAAAGTAAATAATGCCCAAATTTATATGTTTATATTTATTTTATTTTATTTTATTTTATTAAATTCTATTTTGCAAACCAGTATATTCAATGATTTATTATAAGGTGTGAAACAATGTTGAACAGCAAATGATAAATGCACAACAATGCTGAGTTTGTCATTGTACATACAGTGGCGTGAAAAGTATTTACATTATATTACTTACAGATTTCTTTTTTTTTAAATCATACTTACATTTTTTAGATAATCAAACAAACTTTAATATCAAACAAATGTAACTTAGTTAAATATAAAAACAAGGCCTGATTACTACCAGACCTGTAGAATAAAAAACACATATAAAAACCTGTCTGACAGCAGCTAAAAGATCTCATAACCAACACATTATGCCGCGATCTAAAGAAATTCAAAAACAGATGTGAAAACAAAGTTTTTCACATCTGTCAGGGTGGAAAAGTCATTTCTAAGGCTTTTGGACTCCATCAGACCACAGTAAGAGCTATTGTTTACAAATGGAGAAAACATGAAACACAGGTGAACCTTCCCAGGACCAAAATTATTTCAAAAGGGCATAAGCAACTTTTGAAATAATTTAAAGAACTGCAGGTCCCACTTGCTTTAAGTTAAGGTCAATGTTAATGTTTAAATAATAAACAAGAGACTGGTCAAAAATGGACTCCATTAGAGAGTTTCCAGGAAAAACACTGCTGACCAAAAAGAACACAAAGGCCCTTCTCACATTTGACAAAAAAACCTTGATGTTCAACAGGTCTTTGGGTTTTTTGGACTGACGTGACAAATGTAGAACTTTTTGGAGGGTATGTGTCCTGTTACATCTGGCAGAAAAGTAACACATAATTTCAGAAATAGAACATCATACTGAACGTAAAACATGGTGGTAGTGTGATAGTCTGGGGCTGATTCACTGCTTTAGGGACTGGACTACTTGCTGTAATAGATGGAACCAGGAATTCTGCTGTTTACCAGACAATCCTGAAGGAGAATGTTAGGCTATCTGTTTGTGACCTCAAGCTCTGGCGTACTTGGGTTCTGCAGCAGGACAATGATCAAAAGCACAAAAACAAATCCACCTCTGAATGGCTTAAAAAATGATGGCCGTTAATGCTGGAAAACCTCTAATGAGGCTAAATGAAAACAATTCTGTAAAGAAGAGCAGGCCAAACTTCCTCTACAGAAATTACAAAGACTCATTGCCAGTTATTGGTAAAGATTGATTGCAGTTTTTGCCGCCAGAGCTAGATTGATTTGGATAGTTTTTGCCACCGTATCTCATATATATATAATAAAACATCACACACTTTTAGTGGTTAGGGGGCAAACCTGAACCAGATTAAGTTGTGAGAATGGAGAAATTTATAATGCTATTTGATGGTGTTCAGTAGGATGAGTGCATAAGATGAACACTGACAGACATTTGAGTTCTTTAGTACTCGAAAGCCACCCCCCCTCAACCCCATGCCTTGCAAAAGTTAAATACTTTAATTTTCTTTTCCTCTTGAGAGCATCAGTTGTAAAGTTATGAAGAGGTAGAGTTGGTATACAGTGAATAACCCTATTTGAGTGATGTTCTAATCCATATTATGGCAAGAACTACTTAACTAAGTAAAGAAAAAAATACTTGAATGAAGGTTATTAATAAAAAATTGAAGGTTAGTGAATCCAAAACATTTCAATAACTGAGTATCTTCATTTCCAGTCTCAAAGACCACCAATAAAGGTATGATGATACTGGCTATCATCTGGACTACCCCAGGGAAAGAAAAGCACAGGATAAGAGCGCCTAAATGCTTCAATTTTTTTGGTCTGCTTAGCACTTTTTAGCACGTTTACTACATTATTCTTTATGTGTTCCTTTAGTCTGGATGACTTTAGAATTTTTAATTAAGTGATTTGATTTATTTATTAACTTGATGGAATGATTTGTTAAATACAGGGAATCATTTATTTAAGTCTTTGAATGTTATTCTTTAACCTTAGTCAGTTTAACATTTTAGTTCAATAGATTTCTCAGATCCTTTACATTTTCTTACTTTTGAGGCTAATTTGAAAAATAGAAAATTGGATGTAAACCGTTTTAATTTTTTTACCGTTTCTTTCTTTCAGTTTTTGTTCAGTTGCCTTTCACAATCACACACAAAAAGATATATTTGATTTTTCTTGTATCAAAAGATTTGTTATTGATTTCTGCCCAAAAATACCACAATAGTTCATGTGACTTTTATTTTGAAATGTGGTGGGTTTGGTGGCGGCGGGCGGGGTCTTGCTCCGCCTGGCTGCAGTGTGCTGAGGCTGGGCTGTGAATCGGCGGAGGAGCGGATGAGGGCTGGACTCCTCCGCGCTGCCAACTAACCCGCTTATGTGTGTTTGCCGGGAAAACTGAGCTTTTTATCGGTTTCTGCCGGGTTTCCATAGCGCTCACCCTGGCCTACCCCCGAGAAGTTGGAGTACCGTACGAAGTCTTCGACAGAGAGAAGATTTGAAAGGTAAAACGGGAGTTTCAGAGATGAAACGGGGCTGTAGTTGATGGTTTAGCTGCTGCTGCTGGGTCCCAACTGGACTGTGGATCAGGAGCTCAGGCCTACAGCGCCTTCAAACTCCACCTATGGGTCCTCTGAGATCTGGGGCTTTAGGAAATTTCCAGTCCACTCGTGTTTTGTAAGTTTTCGTGGTAAAATAAAGAAGCAGAGTTTCTTCTGGAGCTGTTTCTGTATCGGTATCTGCACAGCACCTCTTTATTTGATTCCAGCTGTTGTTTACTAAGTAGTGTATTTGTATTTTCTGTTGAATCATATTAATTAGGAAAATAACCTAGTAACTACTTTACTTGTATTTAATATTCCTTTTCTAAGAGAGAGTTTTTAGTGTTTGTCAGTGGCCGCCTGTGCTCTGCTTTAGTGTTGCGCTCCCAATTTGGAGGTTTAGATCCAGTTTATTTTGGAGGAAAATGACCCGCAAACAGAGAAGAACAAAGATTTGTCTGCTTGTCTGATGGAGGCTGGATGTGCTAAAGTTGGCATTAGTTGTATGAACTGCAGTTCAGTACTTTAGTTAATATTACCACTGCTTCTGCTACTAAGTAATCAATAAATAATATACATTCGATAAATATTTTTAGAATATTTATTGACCTAATGTTTTTCTACAATTGCATGTTCTAATTTCCAAAACCTTCCAAAATGGTAGTTTTACAGGAGATGTACAATGGAAGTCAGTAGACTTGTCACAAAAAATATATATTTATTATTATTATTATTATTATTATTATTATTATTATTATTATTATTATTATTATTAGCATTGTATAGACAGGACATTGTTAATTTTTGCTGATCCCTGTGTTTTTTACTAAGTGTAAGGTGAATAAGTAAAGTATTTACTAGATTATTTTCCTCATTAATATGATTCAACACTGACTAAGCTGCTATGTGTGTTTTGCTGTATGTAACATAAATATTAAGCTTCAGTCTATTTTTAATAATTAAAGCTGCACTGCACTTAAAATGGAATAAATGCTTTAGTGTAATGTAATATTATCTTTAAATCAGTTGGTTAAAATGGTCTCAAAGAGACAATACTATTGTTTATCACAATAAACTGTGGGCACAATCTATCTTCCCTAAATACATGACCATGGAAACTAATACACAACAATTTTGAAGCGTTATTTGATTGTCCTATTTGTTATAAAAAGGACAAAAAGTGCAGATTGAAATTTTATCGATAGTTATGCGCACTCACAAAAAAGTGTGTTTCTTTTTAGAGGCCAATAAAATGTGCTTCAGAAGAAGAAAACTATGAACAGTTTAACTCCTATAACTATAATTACAGATTATTGTAATAAAAAAACATTATTTTTGTTCCACAAAAAACAATGATATCACAAAACTGAGATTCTGCGATGCTCAATGTATCGAAAGATGACCTTTGTTACTGAAGAGGAAAAAATACTCCTAAATAAGTAAATATCAGGAATTCTGGATTTATTGGTGGCTGTTTCACACAATTTGACAACCAGCCTAAAAAAATGTACAACAAAATACATAGATTAGCTTTCACTGACCACAACTGTTGTAAATGTGGCTCTTTTAATTTCACGTTTTAAAATAGCCATAAACTGCTATAAATTACAACAGTTCTTTTGCTGTTGTATGTGAATGTGTAAGTAGAAAAAAACTATGTTACTCTAAAATGTCTTCAAACTGTAAAACACAAATACACAAATGCAAGAAATATCAACACAGTGTATCGCTGTGTCTATTTGTCCCACCCCTAGTAAACTCCTGCCCAGTGTGATATTCCTAAAATGTTTTTCACACCTAAGGATTTAAATCATAACCATAAGAAACATCTGCCTGGGTTTAAGCTTCTCATGCAGTTTCGAGTATTTCAGCAGCCTGTAGCACATTCCAGTGCGTTCAAAGTCCCCAAACATCTCAGCCATTTGCAGGCCCTTCCTGATGGTTTGCAGAGACCCATTATGTAAACTCATCAGATCTTCTGGCAGAATGATGACTGAGTGTTTTTCTGCCTGTTTAAAGAGAAGGAAGTGTTAGGAATACTAAAGAGCTCTCACTCATGTTCATCTGCAGTGCACATGTTCAGCAGGACGTCTGCCAAGAACAGCACGTTAATGATTCTGTAGGCCCTAAAAGCAGCAAAGAGCTTTTATTTATGTAGATGTTCTGATCCAAGCAGAGATGACGTATTCCTTTATGACTTATTACTCACATTATCACACTGTAAGCATGACTCCTGCACTGATTGACTGTAAGTTGCATAAGGACTTCAAAAGTTATTCCCACACTTTTCTGGGTATTGTTGCTGTCCTGTCAGTGGGGTGAGAGATGAAGAGATGACCCTGTCGCATAGAGGTTAGCATTTGGTGGATTCTGGAGCCGCTTCCCCCGAGGGGTCTTTATCAATGGGTGTTGGCTGTGCTTCTCTGAGGGGGTTCAATCAATGAGTGGGCTTCGCCTAAAATGATGTTTTAGCTAGTGACAGTTAGCTAGCTTTTCTAATTTTCACTTCACAGCTTTCCAAACATTAGCTTTTAGCCTGGCAAATATCTATGATTTTCACTTGATTCATGTCTGAGACCTTATTAAAGAAGACGTGCTACTGAGAGCAGTGTGAATGGGATTCCACATAACACTGATCATAGTCTTGCCCATTAGCAAAAACAGACAATCAACTTGTTGATTGTGCCAGGAGCTCAGGATGGTTAGATGAAAGTCTTGCATGAATTGAAATACGTGTCTGGACGCATTGTATAGATAGAGTGAACTGACTTGTCTGTAAGAACTTTGTTGACAGTTTACCAAACCTGTAAACTAAGGGTTTTAGTCTAGATGTCATTAGCTAGCTTCTTTGGCATTTGCAAAAAGCTGCTTTGACACTAATGTGTGTCACCCTGTCTCTGCTTTAACTTCATTTAAATTCCCATAACAAAGAAAAATAATGATAAATTATATCTTTTTAATGTGCAAATGTATAACTCCTTTGCCCCAGCATTTAGTAGCAAAAGTTGTAAGGATATGCACCATAATTTATCACAGAGTGCACCGGCTTTTATCCTGGACTTTTGTTTATGAAAATTTGAATGTGTAAACTAGGGGTGTTAATAAAAATTGATATTGTATTGCATTGTTCTGTTCTCAAAAAGACAGTATGATTTGAAATTAGTTTACATGGAAATATTGGTGGCAGAATTGGTTAATTTGTGTTGTGTTTAAAGAAATCATGCTGTTCTGTCATTAGATCCCTCTGTTCTGATTGGATAAAAAGTAAACTTTTCTTTTACTTATAATTTTACTCAATATGATATTGGGAGTTTATACTATGAGAGGTTTTCAAAAATGTATTAAAACAAATGCATTGTATGTAGAAATATTGAAATGTAAGCCCTGTATTTTGATTATCATATTTTAAGTTCTTGCCAGACACAGCACTAGTGTAAACAAAGATAAAGATATAGGCTGGACTATTCCTTCTAATAGATTGTCATGTGAATCAGATTAGTCAACACTGAAATTTATCCAGCTCTGTTTTGGTTAAACCAGTATCTTATGTTACGGAGAAGACGAGTGTTTTATTATTATTATATTCTTATATATATAGATGTGCCTGGTTGTGTCTTTAGAAACAGAGATCGGGATTGAGTCAGTAGGGTATCAGCTAGACTGGACTGAGGTACACTGACCTAGTTGAATATGTCTGCAGTCTTTCAGTGAGTGGGCTTACTCTGCAAAAGCCTGTTTTTACAGCCCTCTGAGGAACGCCTGTGCTGAATTGAGGCTCTGTTGGAATTTTTCTAGCGCTCTGTTCCGAGAGGCTGCACAGGGATTTGGGCATTTGATTTGGCATGCTTGAGAGGAAAACTTGCTAAAGCATTTCAGGGAATTAAATACAGAGATATGATGATTTTGTGCTATTTCTTGGCTACTTTTGACTTTCTGTTTGAGTGTTTAATAAACATTTGTCAAACTGAAGGAATCCCTGCACCCCTTTCTAAACCATCTGCTGTGTTGCCCTTACAAGGCATTGCCAAATGGGTAGGAGTTTGTTAATAATAGATGTATGTTTTCAGGATTTTACCTGTTTAATTCAGCAGAACAATGTTTTGGGTCTTTTGGTTGAGTTATAGACTAATTACCGGGACATGCAAACCAAATATTACTTGATTTTGTTACTCACAAAGTTTTGAGTCACAGTGAATTATATTGACTAAATCAGTTTACCAATCTTATTCTCAATCTACCTATTTACTGCACCTTCATTTGCATGTTCATATAAAAAGTCTGCCGCATTAAGGGCTATCCCACTGTAATTAGGGAGGAGAGGGAGTGGCTATAAAGCCCTCAAATAGCGAGTCAGCATAAGAGCGGCAACTGCGTCACTCTACGGAAGTGCAGCTTGGAAAACAGAACACGTATTATTAAAATATTAGGTTATATTTATGAGGTGACCGGGCAGTTTATGCTGTTTTCACACTTGAAAGTGAGTCCTCAGCAAAGTTTGTGCCTTTGTTACATTGTATTAATTTGGTCCAGTTATTTTTGGTTTCACACTGCAGTTTAATGAGCGTACTAAAGAACTTTACTACTTAACAATAATTGGTTTGTAAAATGTGAGTCATGAGTTCAGCTCTGTTGAATCTGACTTCCGTTTGTGTATATGCTTCTCGCAGCAGAATGAGTGTAAAATATTATCCTCAGATTCATTTTATTTCTGTTTTTAAATCAGCGTTAATCTGCTGTTACAGTAAATAAATTAATTCCTGCTCTGAGCATTTATTTCCATACTGCTGCTTGATCCACCTGCACGCAACATGGAGGCAGATTTTGTTTCAGTAGATCCGGATCAAGAACATCTGGTTTTGTCAGACCAAACTCTGTTCTGGTCCTGACCGTGGTTTATGCCCCTGATACTTTGCTTCAGATCTAAACTGAAATGCCTGAACCAAACAAGGCAGGTGTGAAGCACCCTTAGACAGTGTTCAGTGTTTTGAGGAGAGTGGTGGAATGTGGGATCATTAAATTAGGCTTTTCTTTTTTACTCTTAACACTTTTTAAAACTGTAATTCTGTTGTGAGAAGTGTGTTTCTGTAGCCATGGTGACAGCAGTTTTCTGCTTCTGTCTGAATGGCTATCCAGAGTTTACTTTCGTTCTTTAGTGACTACACTCTCCCCTTAAATTTGGACCCCTTCACAGCACAGAGTATGACTTCATATGGAGTGTCCCTCTCTGTCTGAGTACAAGGCTTCTTATTTCTTTATTAGTCTTATGTTTTATCTGTTGCATTACATCTCCAACTCTCTTCCTTCTCCTGACCTTCTTTGGCATCTTTTGTTTAACTTACTGTCAGGCCTGTACGGATCGCTGCGCTCCCGCTGGAATTCACTGTTCCACGTACATTTTTATGTCAGAAAAAACAGCATGCCCATTCTCTCAGGATCGAAAGGCATCAGACATCTGCTCCTCTGACTGCTCTTCATTTAGGAGTGCACTATGTCTGCTGAAATGGTTACACACTGATGATTTAATGATTCATGATTTACTGCTTTTTTTTTCTTTTTAAATTATAATTTTTTGTGATTTCATGATCTAAACAACGCTTTTGTTAAGTGAAATATTGCAAGATATCCAAATTTACTGTTGTTAATGATTCTTTAGATTTTTTACCTAACATTTATTTTAATATTTAAATTATTGCTGTGGACACAGCATTTTTAACTGACAGAAAGAAGAGTCATTTGAGTAAAGATTTAAAATGTCGGTTTGATTTATTTTCTATTTGTGTTATTTAACCATTTTCATCAGATAGATCTCTAAATGCCCAAAACCTACAAAGTGTGCCTTTTAATAGTGTTATTTTTGAGTAGCTTTACAGCTACCAGCGATTCCGCTTGTGGGCAGGATGTATCTCTGTTTTATGTTACAACTTTTGATTGACATTTGGAGGTTTTTGAATAGCTTCATTCTCCAGCCCTGTTTGTTTATGGATGATTTTATTTTACGGAGAACAGTGTTTGGGGTCACAGTACGTTCCTTCCATGTACTGAATTCTCATTATTCAGCAATGCCAAGGAAAACTTTCTTGCACACATTTTAGATATGCTCATAGTTTTAAAAAGGGGGACTTTCATAAGTGCACTAGTCTGTGTTTATGTTGTCCATGGCCAGGTATGTGTACACACACACACACACGGTGGGCGATATGGCCCTAGAATAATATTACAATATTTCAGGCTATTTTTGTAATAATGATCTTCTTAGCAGTATGAAACTTTTGTCTATTACAAGAGGTGTTGGTCTCTGTCCGGTCCCAAACCAACTCCAGAGCGGTTCTGTTTGTGGTGAGAATGTGATCCAACCTCTTTTCCAACCAGAACAGTGAGTGGTATCTAACAAGTACAAGGGTACGATGCTGATATCTAGTGGACGGGTTTTACACCCAACACTAGATAAATTGCTGTCAGGTTATACTGTCGTATAAACTAGTAATAAAAAAAACCATACAGCATATCCAAATATTACGAAATGGTATTATTATTAATAGTTTCTTACACCCATACCAAGTTAACAAACGTGTTTGTGTGAAATGAACACGTGTACTGCACCTGTAATTGGTTTCTCTGGCTAAATCAGTTGATGAGTCACAGGTAAATGCATCAAAATGCACCGCAAAAAAACATTTAAGCACATTGTCTTCTCTGATTGGTCAAAGCTGTCTTGGGTGGAGCTAAATATAGCAAGATGAATCTGTGTTTCAGACCAACGAGTGTTAAGCTGATTTTATGCTAAATGCTGTGCTTTTAAACACATTGTTTCCAATGGGATGTTCATACTGCGCTTAGTGTAAAACCAGTTTAGCATGTGGCAACAGCATGCAGATGCATTTGTTAACAGCGGTGGTAATTATCTCTGTAATAAATTCGGTTAAACTGCACCTAAACAGCCATTGAACTCAAACATGAGGAGTATATTTGATTGTCTGTTTGAATCGAGGCCAGATCACAATGAGCAGACTGAGACCAGCCCTTGCCCTGCACACAACAGTGTCCAAACCACTGGCAGATCAACACTCCAGCTTAGAACTGTTTGTGGTGCTTTTTTATGCAGGTCTATTTAAAACATATTACTGTTTATTCTTGCTGAACACATGCAGTGTTATTTTGTCAGCCTACACTGGCCTTTGTTGGTTGAAACAGTTACCTCACACTCTGAGCAGGTGCTGAGGGGGGTAATTACACACCTGGCTCGATCTCTAACCGTCTGACACACACACACACACACTCACTCACTACTCACTCACTACTCACACACACTGACTACTTGTAAAAAGCTGCTTGTAAAAAGGGACTTTTTTTGCCTGTAGTTTAGTGTCAGATGGCTTTTTTCAGAGCTTTGAAAGAAATGACTCATATGGATACTACAGCTGAAAAGTATTTTCATGTCACCAGTGATGCTGCATCAGATATAGTTAAGAAACAAAAAAAAGAGCCTGACTTCACTTTATGTATTGAAGAGGGAATGTGCTAGGCTTCAGTCAGGGGTTGGACAGTAAACTATTTTAGCATTGATATTGCAATGTACACATACAATATTCACATTGTAGAATGTGCAGTTGTACAATGTCAGTATACATTTTTCAAAACTTTTTTTTTTTAATACAAAGTCTATCCTTAATTTGTGTTCTGTGTTGTGTTGTTAAAAGTTAGAGAAATGTGCAAGTGTGTTGTGATTTTCTAAGGAACGCCTTATCAGAATTGAGTGTGTGTCTCTCTTCTGTTGCCATCTGTGAGTGATTGTTGCAACCAGAGCGTCTGATTTTTTTGTTCTGGAGGGTTTGGTTGGTTGGCTGTGGTTAGCCAGCACGTGTCTGCGGGGCTGACCCCACTCAGCTGAGAGATATTACCGCAGCCCCTCCTCCAGCGCTCCTCTCTCCTCTCAGGGATTCCAGAGTTTTAGCTATGTTATCATTTCCACCAACTGTTATTGTCTGGCGGCCTCTGGGAAAAATACCAGCGCGCTGAGGCTGAGCTTGCAGCACTTAATGATTATTGTTTATGGAGGAGGAGCTCCGGTATCAAACCGAGAACGTGCCCTGACCTCCTGCTTCTGTTCTCAGAGAAAAGTTCACAGGAGTCTAGAACTCTTGCTGCTGTCTTTATGAGACTGATTCTGCAGGTAGCTGAAGTGCCACTCTCTTTAATGAGCCCCTCTACTGGGTGCCACCCTGTGATGGCAGCAGGAATGATGGTTTGCAGTCTGATGGTGGGTGTGTGGTTTTCTTGTTTTGTCTCCAGTTCAAGCAGATCGGCTTCAAAGACGCGAGTGTAAACCATACGGGTGTTTTGGGAGAGCAGGCGGGCCTTAATCTCCTGCTCGTTGTTTAGCTTTTCAAAGTGTTTGTGTGTTGAAGCAGCACGTAATAGAGCTCTGCATTGTTCTGTGTGTTTCCAGAACACATCTCTCCGGAAAAGGGCCTTTATTTTGGGGCATCATGGCATCATTTGTACACTGTTAAAAGTGTTTCATGTGATTTTTTTATATAACATGTTATTTGTGATAATTGAGTAATCCATGTGGAATTAAGAATAAAATCCAGTCATCGAATTTTCAGCAGTAAAATATATGTCAGGAAGCCGTTAAATATTAATAAACGTGTATCTTATGTTCTAGATAGAAATAAGTAAAATACACTTACTTTATTTGAGTTTATTTCGTCCCAAAATTTGAGTGAATATTACTTCCTGTCATCATTTATTTGCATGAGGAATGTGTCTCCTAAAAACATCACTTACCATCAGTGTGTAGTCTTGCCTATAAGAAAATATTTTCTTGGGTATTCAGTTTTATTTGATTACATTTTTAATGCCTTGCCACAATATTGTACGCTGTAAGAGCAAGTTACCATTTTCTTTACTGCAAAGTTTGACTTGCTGGATTAATTTCCCAGCTGGCAGACGGGAAGCAGGGTCCTTTTATCCTGTATTTATTTCTTGTGTATCTCAGCTTTCTGTGTCAATTTAGCTAACATTTACTCAATATATGGAGTAAATTATATTCAAAAACATCCAAACTGTTAACCAACTTCAAATTTATTAAGTACTTTCTATGAGTTGTTTTTCTTTCAGTTCTGATAATAAACTATTATCAAGTTAAACAGACTAAGATTAACAGACTAAACCTGCCTGGATTAGTTATTACCTAGAGGCTTTGTCTTTAGGCTCACAAATTTAGTACAATAAAAAAATGCATATATGTTTCCAAATGCACTGACTGGCCAATTTATAAAAACACCTTCTGGTCTCACTGACTGTGTTTTTTTTAGCACCACAGATCTTATATCAGCATGCTAGTTCTATAAGTCCAGACTGTAGTTCTGTATCTGTTCCTCTGCATACTTCATTATTATCCTCCTTTCACCCTGTTCTTCAATCCTCAGGACCCCGGAAAAGAGAAAAACCACCACAGTGCAGCTAGGCCTGGACAATATTTCGATATCGGTATTTATCGCGATAAGAAATGTTTCAATAACGGTGATATCATTTTTGTGATTTATCGATATGTATTATTTACAGACAGGCGTTTTTTAGCGGCGTCAGTTCACTGCAGCCCTGAACATAGCCGGGCTACGTCAGTGCGTGATGACGCAATCATACAGGCACGTAGCCAGCTAGGCTAGGCTAGGCTAAACCTGGGTCGCCTCCTCTCCGCACCGCACCTAAAATCTCCCGCGATGAAGCGAAACCGACCCTAACCGAGCGGATCTCCGCTCCGCACCTAAAACCCGCCCGCCTTGAAGCGAAACCGACCCTAACCGAGCGGATCTCCGCTCCGCACCTAAAATCCGCCCGCGATGAAACGAAACCGACCCTAACCGAACGGATCTCGGCTGCGCTCCGCTCCGCACCCAAAACCCGCCCGTGATGAAACGAAACAGACCCTAACCGAACGGATCTCGGCTGCACTCCGCTCCTCTCCGCTCCGCACCTAAAACCTCCCGCGATGAAACGAAACCGGCCCTAACCCGCTCGTTTTCATCGCAGGACATTTTAAATGAAGAATGAGCGGATAGTTGAGGGAGGCAGGTCTAATTCAGTGGTTCGACTTTCAAAGGTTTGATAAACTTCAGACTTCAGCTTGCTCCAAATTGTTCTGGAGAGTGGAGCCGACCAGCAACAGTAATACATCCGTTCCTCCACCTCAAGCAGATTCACTACACACAATATCTTCCTTATTCTGGCTAAAACACTTGTAGTTTATGTTGTATCTAAGTTATTTATAGTTTATATAGGTTTGTTTATTTGACAGGGATATCATGTTCCCTTTATATATGAAGGCTTTTTCTATTCCCTATTCTGGTTGAAGCACTTTTGTTTTGATCTGTTAAATATGTTTACAAAAGAATAAGAAGCTCTGCCTCTGTTGTAATGTAAAGTTATTTATATTGGTAATATGTATATAGGTTATAGGTTTATGTTTGACAGGGATGTCATGTTTTTATTTTGCTACATGCAAATAAAAGCGAGCATTGATTTATTCTGATAATTTTTTATTTATAAAGTATTATACAGTTTTTTGTGAGAGGAGGCTTTAAAGACTTCAATTTAAGATTTCAGACAGTAGTGTACAGATTTCCATTGCAGGGATTCTTAGCAGTTTTTCTGAGGCCTTCAAAGTATTTTATATAGTTTTATATAGTTTATATCGATATCGAAATTATATCGTATCGACCGAAATTAAGGAATATATCGTGATATAATTTTTTGCCATATCGTCCAGCACTAAGTGCAGCTAATATTATTTGGGTGGTGGGTTATTTTCAGCCCTGCAGTCACACTGATTGGCATGGTGGTCGTTTGTGGATCAAAAGCCGCAGTGCTTAAAGAGGTGCAGTGTCACTGCAGGCCTGGGAATGGACTGCTAAACAGAAATATTAATGTTAGTGAAGTGTACAGAGGGTGTAGGATTCTGATATAATTGTGTATTACCTGCAAATCTGTGGCGATTGGTGTAGCACAGGGGGTAACAACCATCTCAAGGAGTGTGGGTCTGCCCATAGCACTTAAACAAATCCTGTGTTTCTCCACTTTTTGTTGTTGCAAAATATTCAATGCATCTTCAGTAGTAAATGTTGCATTTGTTCCTTCAGAGATAGTGTTGGTTTTTATATGGAAGTGTTGTTTGTGTTACTGGTTACCAGAGTAGTATTTTACCAGCATAGTGGAATGGGTGTAATTTTAACTACCAGAACACCTTTATTCAGCAAAAGAAACAAGAATTGCTTTGTTGAACATAATCTTTCTTCAAAATTTCTTAAAATCTTTGGTGCAACAGGCTCTTATGTACATCTCATTCAAGGACCTGATGCAATTGGGGTTAAAATTCTGCTGTATTGCTGCAACAGTCTTTGAGATAAGTGTTATTTATTGTATTGTCTAAAAGGTATTCAGTAAATCTGGGTAGCTTTACTAGAGCTGCAGGTCTTATCATGCGCTCCATTCTGAGACAGAGCTCACAGTAATTTCTTTACTTCACACATGCCTCTAGGACCCGCCCATCTGAAGGTCCCTACAGTGGAATTGACTGCAGATGCTGACATGTCTTAGTGTTGCGTGTCTTGTAGGTGTGCTCTGCTATCAGTAGCATATTCAAACCTTTCTTTGTAGACATCTGATACTGGGGCCGATTGTCTTGGGGCCTGTCTAAGCCTATTCAGTTGGAATGATGGCACAAAATAATTTTTCCTGAGCCTACAGCTGCAGGGAAGGGGTGGGATGATTATTTTCCTTAAACTTTTCAAAACTCTGTACCACTACTGATCTTGTTAAAAACAGCACTCCCCTCAGCCCCCTCTGCTGTTTGTGAAGATATGCACATGGTGTTCAGAGTCCAGCAGGGACTAGTTACCCATACACAATTCAGCATTCTGAAATTACAGTATTAAAATAGTTTAATAATCTGAACAGTACTTTAAATCCAGTGGATTAAACATTAAATATTTGAGTCACCTTTATGTTTGGAAAGTGTGCAGTGGAACAAGAGGCAATGGAATCTCTATTATTACAGTTTATTTAAAACAAGCAGATGCTGTCTAAAATACTGACACATAAAACATGCAACAATATTCTCTTACTGCAGTTAACCAGTCACATTACAGAGTGATATTAGAAACCCTGTGGGAAAATAGTTCTTTCCAGTGTAAATTGTCCAGTTTAACTATTCTTAGAGAGGACTTCCGCCTAATTCCTAATTGATGTCCAGAGGAGTGTGGCTGTCATTATTGGTAATAAATAATAAAACAAAATGTGAGAAATTGTCCTATGATGTTTCACTTAATACAAAGTAAAGAATTTGCTATTTACTCATAAAAAATGGTCACAATACTCGCACATTATAACGGCCACAACAAACATTTAGTGATATTTCGATAATTTCACCCACACTAATAACGGAGCTACACTGCTAATGCACGGTGCTACACTGCTAATGCACGGCACTACACTGCTAATGCACGGCGCTACACTGCTAATGCACGGCGCTACACTGCTAATGCACGGAGCTACACTGCTGATGCACGGAGCTACACTGCTGATGCACGGAGCTACACTGCTGATGCACGGAGCTACACTGCTGATGCACGGCGCTACACTGCTGATGCACGGCGCTACACTGCTGATGCACTGAGCTACACTGCTGATGCACTGAGCTACACTGCTGATGCACTGAGCTACACTGCTGATGCACGGAGCTACACTGCTGATGCACGGAGCTACACTGCTGATGCACGGAGCTACACTGCTGATGCACGGAGCTACACTGCTGATGCACGGAGCTACACTGCTAATTAATGGAGCTACACTGCTGATGCACGGAGCTACACTGCTGATGCACTGAGCTACACTGCTGATGCACTGAGCTACACTGCTGATGCACTGAGCTACACTGCTGATGCACGGAGCTACACTGCTGATGCACGGAGCTACACTGCTGATGCACGGAGCTACACTGCTGATGCACGGAGCTACACTGCTGATGCACGGAGCTACACTGCTGATGCACTGAGCTACACTGCTGATGCACTGAGCTACACTGCTGATGCACGGAGCTACACTGCTGATGCACGGAGCTACACTGCTGATGCACGGAGCTACACTGCTGATGCACGGAGCTACACTGCTGATGCAGGGCGCTACACTGCTGATGCACGGAGCTACACTGCTGATGCACGGAGCTACACTGCTAATGCACGGAGCTACACTGCTAATGCACGGAGCTACACTGCTAATTAATGGAGCTACACTGCTGATGCACGGAGCTACACTGCTAATGCACGGAGCTACACTGCTAATGCACGGAGCTACACTGCTAATTAATGGAGCTACACTGCTAATGCACGGAGCTGCACTGCTAATGCACGGCGCTGCACTGCTAATGCACGGCGCTACACTGCTAATGTCATATGGGAGGTAAATCCTGCCAAAAATAAAACTGAAACGAAAACACTAAAAGTAAAATGAAAATGCATGTTTTTTAAAACGTGTGAAAATATTATGACAATATAAAAAACACTAAATTACCTGAGCATGCGTCATAAAAAGACAAAAGTAAAATTTTCCCATTTAATTTTCATAAAAGGAAAAATAAAGGCTTCACTTTGGCCTAGCCTTTTCATGATAATTGTCAAAACTAAAATCAAAATGCAATGGTCATGTTTTTATTTAGTTTTTGTTTGCAATATGCTGCATGTCTGACAGAATTATTATGAAAACATAAAATGGAAAAATCAATATTAAAGAGACAGTTTGTGATTAAGTTTTTGATGTGGACAGCATTTTAAGTGTCAAAATAAAAAGGCAATCACAAAGGAAGATTAGCTTTATCTGATGGTGATTTCTAATTGGTGATTTCCTACTTTTCTTTTTTGTTTTTTAACTTCACCTTTAACTTCAGTAGGCTGGGCTACAACAACTACAGAACTACATCTTTGCTCATGTATTAATGGCTAAGTCGGTTGCAGAGCTACTGCGATAGGAGCGAGGTAAGGCGCTGAGTGAACCGGAAGCGGCTGCGGTTCACTAGCAGCGAGAGAACTGCAGCCGCTTCCGTGGCAAGAGAGGCCGTACAAAGTACAAAACTGCCTGTTAGTTAGCTAGTACCATAGACTGTATATAGCTGGACAGAGCATCGTCTCTTAAAAGTGAAGCCATCACAGGTCCGGCGCCCCCTGCTGTTCGGTTGCAGAAAGCTGTGTAACCCCACCCATCCTCATAGGTTTTAATGGCAAAACAGACAAATTTCAATCACGTTTTTTTTCCCCCAATATACCGTAATTATACCTCCATTATTAAAATGCAACAGCTAGTGTAACCTCTGATTATATTGTAAAATTTTTATATCCCCACAGAATTCATTTTTTAAAAGAATATTCAGCTTTATTCAAAAAAGGTGTGGTTATTGTAAAAGGGCTGGGTTACACCTAGCCGGGGTGGGACCAATAACTGTATTGGTGGGACCATAGACTGCGTGAGCTCTGTGGAGGCAGCCCTCAGGGACGGGTTTATTCAAATAAGTAGGTTGTCTCTATACAGTCTTTATCCCTCATCTGGTCTCTACTGCGCAGACTCTGGTTTCTGGATCGCCAAAATGGAGGAAGATTTTGGCTTCGTTTTCACTGAATGATTGTGAACGGCGTCACGGCGTCCATCTTTTCTTTTCTTTTTTTTTAAACTAGTCTCTGGCTAGTACTAATAACGTATGTTCCTCAGCTCCTCTGCTGTGTGTGGGTAGAATGGCGGAATGGACACTAGGGGGAGCTCCAACAGCATTTCTTCACCTCACACTTTAGCACTAGCTGCCAGGTTCCGGGTTTTTCTTTGTCAGCTAAAATATGGCTAACATCTTGCTGAGTGAATAAGGGAGAAAGAGAGCTGTTCTACTCAGAATACTATGTGTGCTTTCTTAAGGCCTTGCTATTCATCCTGCAGAATGTCAAACAAAATGATGGACTTGCCAAGAAAACAACTAGTCCTTTACAGATAGAACTGGGTAATATAATGATGCAATTTAATGACTGCATTTTCTTGCTGTATTGACGGTGTGCTTAAAGAACACTGACCCAGCACATTTTATTAATTCATCCAGTGTAATTAATCCAGTTTAATTGGATGATTGGCAGTGTATTTTAAATAAAAGTCACTATACTAATTATGGGATAAAATATTAATGGTAGTTTCTTTAAAGATCTGTAGCTACAGTATTTTGATAAATACTGTTTGTGGAAATGTCTTTAAATGAAGTGATATGATAGTTTCACCATATTGCCCGTCTCTAATTTCTGACAGGTTTTTGACAGAAGCAAAATCCTAACTACTGATATTTCCAGCTTCTATCTGTCAGTAATTCCATTTTTAATAAAAGCAATAAACAGTAATTTGATCAATTAAATAAATTGAGTTTGATTAACCTCTCAGTACTAATTGAAAATAATTGTACTTTTTACAGATCTCATATGATGTGTGTTTAGTGGAACACACTGAGTGGGTCTGGCTGGGAAGTCTCTGCTCAGACCTCTTAAAGCCTTTTAAGGCCAGCTGCACTAAGGATCAGCCTCAGTAACGGTCTTTCCCTCCACCCATGATGATGTGATAAGAAAGGCAGCTCCAGCCTGCCTCTCTGCCCGTTGTCCAATCACACTTGGTTTGTTTGCATTCAAAAGGCTGTCTAGTGACGTTTCTTTTTCGAAGTGTGTATACAAGTGTGTGTAAGTGCATAAATAGGGCCCAGAGGGACTGTAATGGTACATTACAGCTGTTTCTTAGCAGAAGCACAGTGTTAAACGTGTTTAATAGATCATGTGCTCTCCGAAGAAAAGGACCACTTCTTGTGTTGGGTAATGGAGGCTTTTTATATCTTTTGAACATTTCATAGAACATTATGTGCTGTAAAATATGTGGAATATTTGTTTATTATTGTGCACATTTTTGCACAACACACTAGTCATTTCTGTGCATCGGCTGTAAATAGACCTGCATGTTTATCGCATTAGGACATACATTATGTACGTCATATGTATTCTTGAGTCTCTTTTAACTACATTTCACACAGACAGAGATTGTGTACCATATAACATTTAAATTGTGTATTTCTGTCCTTTTTGTATAGAAAGGTAGGTGGCTCTTTATTTTGTGTGCTTCTTACTTCTTACTTATATATATCTGTAATTGTATCCTGAATCTTATTCTACTGTTCTGCATCCTTTTCTGATATTTTAATAACACTTTAGATTAATTCATGGTTATATTGTGGTGTATATTATGTTATAGATTTTTACCTTGTATTATTTTAGCATGTCATTTAAAAGTTAATTCTCAAATACATTTTTAAGGGTTTGATTAAGAGGAGCCTATGTCAGTTATAAGTTATTACTACTGATCAGTCTTTAGATTAAGCTGCCTTGTCTCTCTGCATTAATGCATGATTGACGTTGCTCTTCTCTGCAGATTGCCCCGTAAATGTATCAGGAACTTGGAGCCCAGTATGAAAAAGGCGAGCAGGGCCACGGGTGCCTCCAGCAGAACGACGGCTGGCACTAAAGCCCAGAGCAAGCCTGAGGGCACCAGCGCTATGGGTACTGGAGGCAAAGCCACAGCCAAGACCTCAAACTCCGCTGTTCTGTCTAAGGTAAAGCTCTATCATCGCTGTGAACATTGTTGTCGTTGCCATCGTCGCCGTGTGCAGTATGAGCCCAACATATTTATCTGAGGTTTTGTCTGGTCAACTTTTTCAGCGCAGATCTGCACTATGATGGTTTCCATGTTTTCATTCTTTCTCACAAAACTTAAAGTTGTTTAAAGATTTGTGAAGAGATTTAGGTGTTATCCCTTTCTTCCTGCAATCACGTCTACATGTGTGCAGGAGGATGGGGTCTTTGTTACATTTTTTTGTTTTAAATTTCCCCACACATTCTCTGTTGAGTCTAGTCCAGTATTTGAAGCCTCTTCTTACACAGCCCTGCGTTCGTAATGTGTGCAGCCTGTGGTTTTGCTTAGTCTTGTTGTGGGGGAAAGGCAAAGACCTCCCTGAAAGTATGTAGTCTTAAGGCAGCATATGTTACTGCCAACACAGATGGGCATTGGCAGTCCCCTATACCATGACAGACCCTGGCTTTTGGACGTGATGCTGAGAACAGTTTGGACTGGCCTTTTTATCTTTGGTATACTGGTTGGTCTGACGACAATACACTGTTTACACTGTTTACACTGTGACCACAATTTCCACTGTGTAATAGTCTGTTATTCCTGAGTCCAATAGAGAAGTGGATGGTGCTCCTGGACATGGTGAACATAAAACTTTTGTTGAGTACAGTAAAGTTGTAAGTGATATTAGTAAATGAAACTCATTGTAAATACTTTCAATATAAATACTTTGAAGGCCTTAGAAAAACTGCTTAGAATCCCTGCAATGGATACAAATAAAAACGAGATGAAAATGTTTGGCACAAAAACGCTTTCTTTTCGAGATGCTGCTGATGCAGTGTGCTTGGAGGAAAGCGCAGCGACTCGGTTCTGATACATCAGCTCACAGACGCCCTGTGCTGTGGACATCACTGTGGACATCCTAGGAGTGATGTGGGGAGAGTGCCATCTACCCACCCAGAGGGAGATCTACCCACTCCCTCTGAGTGCCAGCACTTGATGGCAAAGCTGCATGAGCTGGGTTTCAAACCTGCGACCTCCCGGCAGCGCTTTAGACCTCTGAACCACTCGGCGCCCCCCTGATGGTGTGTTTAACTCAGCTGTGTACTAAAAGACCCCAATGCTGTTCTGTAACATTAATGTGTCACTATTTAAGATCAGATCATCTGTTTAGTCCCACAGAGGGAAAACATAGCTAGTGTTGACAGCAGGAACAGGTCAGAAAGGACAAATATGTAGCAAAAGTTCAGTCTCTCAGTACATCCTGAGAGCATCTCTACAGGAGTGTGTGTGTGTGTGTGTGTGTTTGACCTCATTTATAGAATGTAGTGAGGTATGCTGGGTTAGTGCTGGAGATAAAACTAGTTCTTTAAAAACAGTATTTTTACATCTACAGCTCTGTTCAAACTATAATTTAACCATTCAGATGTTTTATGATCTGATTTCTAGAACATTTCACAAACCTACAATAATAATATACATTAAATCATATATACATTTATTTTACATTCAAACATTAATAATATTACACAAGTGGTTAATAAATGTTTCATTTTGTATAAGTGTATAGTTAATAATTCAATGAACTGATGAAAAAGCATTTACGTTTACACCCTTTACATTTTAGTCGACTAAATTGACTATAATTTTAGTCGACTATATTCTTATGATATTTACTCGACTAAAAATAGACTAAAACTAAAAACATTTCAGATGACTAAATTATGACTACAACTAAATGCTATTTTTGTCACAAGACTATAACTAAAACTAAAACTAAAGTCAAAATTTGTTGCCAAAATTAACACTGCTACAGAAGCTGATTGTGTTCACAGCTCTGCTTGAATGCAGCGAACTGACGCTAGTAGAAAACATCTGTTTCTGACCGATTCTGTAAATAATACATAGAAATACCACAAAAACGAAATCACTGTTACTGAAATATTATTAGATACTGATTATTGTCTTGATTACTCGCAAAGGAAAAGCCAAAAATGTGTTTGTTTTCCATATTGTCTCTACTTTTTCAGATGTTGACCTTGCATGTTGGTGTGTATATATTGTCTCACTTTACATAAAATAGCATTTCTGTGGATTGTACACATAATAACTATTGTACATCTCTTATATATACTATATTTACCAGACAAAGAGCAATGATGATCTGCCAGCGGTGAGCACGGGCAACGGAGCAGCTCCAGCAGCTGGCAGCAGCACTGCAGCCAAGAGCAAGAGAAGCACCAGTTCCACTCAGAGCAACACGGAAACCAAAGCCAAGACCAGCTCAGGTGCCAGCAGTGAATCTGTGTGAAAATGTGTATTTGACTTGACAAACAGCTTCTAGGACATACATTTCACATAAAGAACAGTGTGTACTCAATGTGGATTTAATTAAAGTAAATAGTGTGAACCCACCATTCATCACCATCAACCTGTAGTCTTTCAAAGGGTGACTGATGATTGATTGTCTGATTCTTCTTTATAGGTCCATCAGGAAGGCGTGGGACGTCCTCCGCAGCTAAGGAGCCTGGAGCGACCCGTGAAGGTTTACGAGAGCGCACCAGAAGCAGCGCTGCCAAGAAGCTCGCTGCACCCTCAGACACCATGCCTCCAAAACGATCCCGCTGCCGCACCACCGCAGAGGCAGAGACCCAAGCTAGCAAGTCCCGTTACGACAGACAGGTCACCAACAAAGCCGTGCTGGAGTCCAGAGTGAAGGATCTGCTGGGACTGGCCAAAAGCAAAGACCTTGAGATTATGCACCTTCGTTCCGAGCTGCGTGGGATGAGGGCTCAGCTGGGACTCGAGGACCAGGAGGCCCCTGAAGTGGAGGGCCAGACTGAGGAGCAACCCCAGGAGAAGGAACCTGCCTGTGGGATCAGTGCGGCTGATGTTGAATCCACCCTCTTGCTGTTACAGGATCAGAACCAGGGCATTCGAGGGGAGCTCAATCTGCTGAAGAGTGAGAACCGCATGCTAAAGGACCGACTCAACGCTCTGGGCTTCTCTTTGGAGCAGAGGTTCGACAGCCCAGATAAAGGCCCGCGTGGCACCTCTCTCAGCCCGGAGCCGGCTGCCAGCGGAGGCAGCAGCAGCAGCGCCGGTGGGGGAGGAACTCGGACGTCTTCGGCAGAAGGGTCCGCTGGGGGATCCACTGAAGACCTTCTGTCCGAAGCGAGGCGTGTTGGCTCACCTGATGCTGTGGACAGCGAGTGCAGTGAGGTCAGTTATCTTCATTGCATCTTAAATTCACATACAACAGCTTGTCTAGAGCCTGCAGACGAACACATTGGCAGTGCAATAGGACCATGCCTAATGTCAGGTGTGGGCTGCAAGGATATAATTCCCCCCAGCACTGAGCTGTGGAGCAGTGGAAATGTTTTCTCTAATGAATAGTTCCAATCCTGCACACTACATCTTCTGATCTGCCAGAATCTAGTAGAATGCCTTCTCTCAACAGTAGAGACAGTTGCTCCATAAAAAGCGGGATAAACTCTCCTGTAATTCACTTGTCTTTCTAAGAAACGGTGCATGAGAAGTTTTGAAATTCCAATACTTTTGTATTTTTGTCCATATAGTGCATTATTGCTGCAGCACTGATAGACTTTTAATAGTCACAGATTGTAGGAGTGAATGAATAGATTTTTCAAGCAGCAAAATTATATTTACATTATGTTTATATATAAATAATTGTATTGCCCAGGCTTACAGCGAGGCCTACCAGCCGATGACCTCCAGTGATGATGCTCTGGATGCACCCTCAGGCTGTGGCTCGTCCTCAGAATCCGAGGCTGGTGGCTCCTCTCCAGGTCGAGAGCGGAGGGGAAGTAGCGGGAATGCTAGTGAGGTGTCTGTGGCCTGCCTGACAGAGCGTATCCATCAGATGGAGGAGAACCAGCACAGCACATCAGAAGAGCTGCAGGCCACTCTGCAGGAGCTGGCCGACCTGCAGCAGATCGCTCAGGAGCTGAGCGGTGAGAACGAGCGGCTGGGCGAGGAGCGTGCCGTGTTGCTGGACTCACTGAGGCAGCAGGCGGAGCGGCTGGACCTCTACGGCCGCCAACTGGACTACTTCCGTGGCTTGCTGGACGAGCACCGCGTGGCCTATGCTGAGGATGAAGAGATCATCAAGAGCGGGCGCTATGTGGAGCTGGAGAGACGCTACGCTGAGCTGAACGAGAACGCACGGTTCGAGAGGGAGCAGCTGCTGGGCGTACAGCAGCAGCTGAGTGGTGCACTGAAAATGGCAGAGCAGGAGAATGCCGAGGCGCAGGGCCTGGCGGCTGCCCTGAAGGAGCGCGTGCGCATGGCTGAGAGGAGCGCCGAAATAGAGCGGCGAGAGCACGATGCCACCGCTGCGCAGCTGCAGAGCCTCCGGCTGCGGGCTGAGGAGGAACAGACTGAGTTGGAGCGCTGCAGGATGCAGCTGGAGCAGGAGAGGGAGAGGGTCGCCCAGCTCCTGTCCATCCACAATGCGGGCGACAAGACTGACATACGTCACCTGCTGGACAGCGAAAGGTTGGACAAGGAGCGGGCCGAGGCGAGAGCAGCAGAGCTGCTGGAGGAGCTGGGGCAAACGCGCAAAGAGGCTGCCCAGCTGCAGGATGCAATTAGTAAGGTAAGAATGTGTGCGCACACACACCTGCAGAACACATGATGATGAAGTGCTTTGGCAGTGTTTTGGCTCTGTGTTACTTAAGTGAAAAATCAGATTGGCACAGTTTTACACTAATTTGAAATGTAGTCAGCTGGCCCGGGCATACTTGCTGTGTTATCCTGTTCGTTTCTTTATTTTTTGCAGTAGAGCTTTAAAGAATTTGTAACTAAGAAGGAAGTCTATGTCCCAAAAATTAGCATGTGCAAGCTAAATGCCCAATTCAACCAGTGCCTGCCTCAAACTGCATTGAACTGTTTAATGTAATAAATCTGACTTTTAAAAATAAATATAGCAACAATTTTTTTGCAGTTGTTGTGTAAAGACGTAGTGGTGTAAGGGCGTCCTGATTAGAAAATTATATCACATATCCTCTGTGTGTTTGATGTTCTCTGCCTGGTGGCCTGGTCGTGCATGCATGTTAGTCCTGCTCTGTGAAAACTGTGGAAACTTAGCCCCTTCCCAAAAGGCAAAGTATTAAGGTGAAGACAATCGTCCAAATAATTCTCCATTAATACCAATATGTTGAAAATGGTATTACACCGCTTTTAATGTGTCAGGATCCACAAGGCTGGAGCAGGTTTATGATTATGCTAACAGCAGGGTTAGAGCTGGGATGCTAACAGACAAGGCAGCAAGGATGCTAACAGCCTGCTTACACCAGGCATTGGCAGGGTTGTGCTGGTTTATCCCTGATGCTAACAACAACCTCTGCAGTTAAAGCAGACAAACAGGAGGAAGGAGGCGTGGCTGAATATGAAGCATTTCTTTTTAGCGCCACTGATGCTCTAGTGCTTTTGACTGTCGGAAAGAAAAAACATAGTAACTTTAAGACATAATTATTAAGTTTCTCATTGTGTTTGGGTTTCATCTGTTGCTGCGCAGGTTATGTAGGTCCTTGATCATTGGGTATGGAATGCTGCCCAAAGGATGCAACACACTGTTGGTGGACTGTTCTCAGTAAATCATATAACTGCTGTGTTATTTGATGTGTAATAATACTTTTAGTAATAGTAATAACAGTGACAAATGTGATAATATTGTATTTATTATTATTGATATAGCTGTGGAGTCCAGGCCATTTGAAGAACAGAAATGCATGTGTGAATTAGGTCTCTTTGGGCTGGCTTAAAGCTTGAGTTACATTTCCTGTGTGTAAGAGGAGCCCAGCAACAAACACGCCAGTTCTCCCATTATGCACTTAAACATAAAAAACAATTTAGGCAAAGGTCACTTAAAGGTGGGCCCGGTAGTGTATAATATAGCACTTGTTTATATTTGAAGTGAAGAACACGTGTGTGTCTGCGTGTTTCTCTGTGTCTGCGTGTTTCTGTGTGTGTGTTTTGCGTGTTTCTGTGTGTGTGTTTTGCGTGTGTGTGTCTGCGCGTGTGCGTCTACGTGTCTGGGTGTCTCCGTGTGTGTTTGTCTGTTTCTACGTCTGTGCGTGTGTCTGCGTGTGTGTGCGTTGTAGCTGGAGGTGAATTTTCAGGAGTTCCGGGCTGAGGTGCAGAAACAGCTGGCGGATCAGAAGCGAGCTCTGGCTCAGCAGTGCTCTGAACTGGAGGAGAAGGACACAGAGATCGCAGACATGAAGGAGACCATCTTTGAGCTGGAGGACGAGGTGGAGCAACATCGAGCCGTTAAACTCCACGACAACCTCATCATCTCTGACCTGGAGAGTAAGTTCACCCGGACCGTACCTCACACCCTCACTGCACCTGTTATTCCAGAAGCTGAAGTTCTGTTGAACATTGTAGCTCTCAAAGCGGATTGCTAATATAAAGTAAAAGTGAAATTGCTAATCACAGGCAAGCTGTTGTTCAGAGCTTTGGCCACATGGAGGCACCATTGATCTGTTGTCTGAGAATGCTCCGTTGGGATTATTTGTGACTTTTTGTTTGCTGTGTTTTAGCATTTATTTTCATTTCTCTTTTAGATTCTATTAAAAAACTTCATGATCAGAAATATGACATGGAAAAGGAGATTAAGACTCTTCACCGCAAACTTCGGGTAATATATATGTTTTTTTTCTTCTCCATATTCTCTACAGTTTTGTCTTTTTATTGGTCCAGGAGGTTATAAGGAGCCTTATAACCATCATTTTATTATAGAAGTGGCAGAAGTATGTAAGTCCCATACCTAATTATTTACTAGCTGGAATACTTGTAGTTTACTACGTAACAGCTAAAGTATGATGTGCAGTTTTCTTATTCAAGTTAAGGTATAAAATGCATACTTCTAACATTTTTTAGTAACGCAACCATAAAATTATATATAAAGAAAGATTTATGCTAGAACTCACATCACCATCTTAAAATTACACAAATTACATTTTTATCTTTGCTTTTTTTGTATAAAAAATTAATAAATTACAAACATTTTACAACTGTACATAAAATGTTGCTTTTATACATGAATTGTCCTGAAGTGTCAATGTGCTGGAATAAAGTAATTGGAGTAGTAATTAACTGATATAACCCATCTCTGCATCTTTTATTGGAGAATAGTAGTCAGGCATTTTGGTTGGTCGCTAAAAGACGGCTGGCTTCCATCCTATTTGCTTACTTTTACACATTGGTTACATTCTTTTAAAATATTGTATACTTAGAATTATCTTTAGCTTGAACCCATAGAAAAGCAGACTTCTGTTCTGATGTGTTTATTTACAGGAGGAATCAGCGGAGTGGCGGCAGTTCCAGGCTGATCTGCAGACGGCCGTGGTCATCGCCAATGACATCAAGTCTGAGGCTCAGGAGGAGATTGGGGACCTGCGGCGCCGCCTGCAGGAAGCTCAGGAGAAGAATGAAAAAATGAGCAAAGAGCTGGATGAACTCAAGAGCAAAAAGTATGTTGAATAGAAGATTATAAGGATAAGAGCACATTATTATTTATTTATTTATTTAAAGGATGTCCTCTAGTTGTATTTATATTCTGAAAGAGCATTCAGTTGCCTTATTATATCTTAATTATCAGACCTCCCAACAATTTTATTGTTTATTTAGAGAATTGTATTTGATTAGTTTTTAGCACTGTTCTGATTATTTGTAAAAATAAGCCATTGTTTGTTGTGGAACATGCAGCATATTCAGAAAGCATGTAAATCCATTTACATATGTGTATGTTACATATGCTGTACAGTAACAGTCAAAAGTTTGAACACACCTTCTTATTCAATGTTTTTTTTTTCATGTTTTTCTACATAAATCAATTCTGAAGGAGATTATGAAGGAACACATAAGGAATCATGTAGTAACTTAAAAGTGTTAAACAAACCAAAATACTCTGAAGTATTTAGATGCTCTCATATGGGGAGCTGTTAACTTGCGGTTTCTGAGGCTGGTAACTCTGATGAACTTATCCTGTTTAACAGAGGAAACTCTTGATTATTTCTTCCTGGCACGTTCCTGATGTGAAATCACATTGTTTTTAGTAGTGAAAAACACCAGAACGTCCTGACCCGGAGAAATGGTTTTACTCTGAAGCTTTGGTAAAGCAGATGTGTCTAGTGCTGTGAGGCTCTCAGAGAAACGGGAGCATGGGTTTTCCCCAAAATCGCCATTGTTATAATCCGGTGGGCCTTATGTAGGAATTTTAACAGTCAGGTTGTAAGGAGCAGTAAAGCCACTCTGCTGAATTACAGCATTATAGAAGAGTTTCAATGAAGTTTCTCCA
Source organism: Astyanax mexicanus (assembly GCF_023375975.1). Taxonomy (NCBI): domain Eukaryota; kingdom Metazoa; phylum Chordata; class Actinopteri; order Characiformes; family Acestrorhamphidae; genus Astyanax; species Astyanax mexicanus. Next base: position 38,839,004 of record NC_064424.1, read on the forward strand.
GCACCAAGGCTGAAACAGTATTAGCATTAGCTGACTGCGCACTGAGTTACCAGAACACTCAGGCTTCCTCAGTGTAGTGCTGTCAGGCAGCATTTACTAGAACTAAGCGCTGTAACCGTGCTGTTGAACATATTGGAAATCTAAGCCTACTGTAAATAAGCAGAAATAAACCGTTTCAGGAGAGAAATCTGTGTAGATTAACATCCAGCACTTATTTGACTTTGATAGAAAATGTTTTTGTTTGTTTGTTTTTTAAACTTTACTTTTTTACTTTACTTAGGCGCCCCCAGTGGAGAGAGAGCTGCTGATGGCGACACCCCTGTTCCTTACTATTGTCGCTTAAAATGTGCCTTATGTATAAACATAGACCAGAAAATAGACTCTTCATTGACAGTCCGCCTTATAATAAGCTGCACCTTATAGTCTGTAAAATATGGTAAATTAAGTTATTTTTGGGTTATTTTTAGAACTATATGTACTATACAGTGTCATACTACTCATTAAATATGTTTATAATCACTATAGTTATAATCTATATTAATTGTCCAATTCCACGCTGGAAGTTCCAACATAAAATAAACAAACATGGCTACCTCCTTGTCGCGTTACATGTGACATCCCTACAACTAAGCTTAGCCTTCCTAACTTAGTTGTGGAATTTAAGGAAATGGCAAAGACCTGGAAATTACAGGCCATGTGAGTACAATGACTTTTGTGTGTGTGTTTCAGACAGGATGAAGAGCGCGGTCGTGTGTATAACTACATGAATGCTGTGGAACGGGATCTGGCTGCTCTCAGACAGGGCATGGGTTTGAGTCGGCGCTCGTCCACCTCCTCAGAGCCCTCCCCCACAGTCAAGACCCTCATCAAGAGCTTCGACAGCGCTTCACAAGGTACAGAACATACATATATACACAGATACGTACACGGCTGCAATCAAAGCCAATCACTACCTGCCGCACTCCTAAAACCTTATTTGATTTTTCGTTATTAACTGTGTGTGTGTGTGTGTGTGTGTGTGTGTGTGGCAGGTCCTATTCCAGGTTCTCCAGCAGCTGCTGCAGTTCCAGCTGTAGTTGCTGCTGCCATTCCCAGAACCCCCCTCAGCCCGAGCCCAATGAAAACTCCACCAGCTGCTGCTGTGTCACCAATGCAGGTATCAGCTGATACAAACCAGAATAAATGTGTACACAATGTGTACATATATAGCATGGTTAAGTGGTTTCTGGTCTTGTTGCAATCAATGGCTGATGCTACTGCCATTCCTAAATAGACCAATAATAAAACTTTGTCTATTATGTGTTATTTTAACCAGCAAATCATTAAAACATTGATCTAAAAAAATGCTGAACATCAACACTAACTCATTTATCATTTATTCAGATTATTATCAGTGAGGACTGTCAGCAGCGAGAGTTGGTGAATGTGTGGCTAGTTAAGGAATGCTCTGCTGTGTAAAACATGCTCCTCTGTTTGAATGCACCTGCTGTAGCTGAGCTCCAGGATTCAGCAGTGCTGCGGAAGGATCTCATACAAAGCTCTGTGCAGCAGTAAACAGCGGTGGTGCTGTGGAAGGCGTGAAGGATCACACGGCTCTAAAAATTAAACTTTAGCGTAGCGCTGTATTTCTAATACACACTAGCTTTTAGTCTGTGCTAGAGAAACGGCCACACGTTAGCTGTGCTGAAGCTCAAGAAAAATGACTGGCTGAGTCTAAAACCAGCGAGCGTTCTGTTAAACAGGGCAGGAGGAAATACCATAACACTTCTTTTAAAAAATATTGCGTATGATATGGATGACTTCTACTGGCTGCACCTGATGCCATTTGACTTTTATTAGAGGTGCGCAAGGAAGGAAACATTCAAAAACAAATATTAGGACAATCTTTCTCAAGAGCGTTATCTGGCAGTTTTGCATCTTGTTATTATTTTTTTTAAGAAAATCACTCTCTCTCTGTCTCTCTCTCTGTCTTTCTCTCTGTCTTTCTCTCTGTCTTTCTCTCTGTCTTTCTCTCTGTCTCTCTCTCTGTCTCTCTCTCTCTGTCTCTCTCTCTCTGTCTCTCTCTCTCTGTCTCTCTCTCATTCTCTCTCTCTCTCTCTCTCTCTCTCTCTCCTTTGCACACACACACAAACACACAGAGACAACTGTTGGAATGTGGAATATGTATCTAGCCATTATTTCCTCCATGAAAACTCTCAATTATTCCTCCCAAAAATAAAATAAAAAGTACCAGCAATTAAATAATATTGCGAGTTTAACACTGATTCCTTTATTTACATTTATATACACTTAAATATACTATATATACATTTAGAAAAGTGTATTAGTATGAAGAAAAAAAAAAGGTGCGATTAATCGTACCTGCAAGACTATGAGTAAAAAAAAAAATATTGATTGACACCTTTAATAGTAAATGTTTGGCTGTGAGTGAGGACTGCGTGTGTAACAGAGAATGTAGAACAGCGTTGTGATTGATTCTCCAGATGACTGCATTCTTTACTTCAAAGCTCTGTTCGGGGGGTTATGGGCTTCAGTGCTTCACCTTCCAAACAAGAACAGCAGACCCTCTGAGCTGCAGAGACTGGGGGCTTCCCACCTCCTCTGTGTGGATGTCCTCCAGAACCTCTCTCTCTGGAGTGATACGCAGGGTCCTCTGGGCCGGGCTAGAACAGGATGTTTTCATGCAGACAGCGGAGACGGTTATTTTTGCTCAGATGAATTTTTTCTTTGAGGAAAGTCTAAGCAGCAAAAGCTCCTCATCCGCTCAGTGATGACAGTGTGAAGATGTGTGTGAAGAGTGTGAAGGTCTGGGTGGTGATTATTATGGTGATTATTATTTTTGGACTGGTATGAAAGATTATGAAAAGGCTTGTGCTGTTCTGTACTCGCTCTCTCTGTATGTAAATTGGTGGCCCTTGAAAAAAAAGCAGCACTATGGTCACAGGCTGTTAATGGAGTTAAAACCATTATGATAAAAGTTTTGCACAGGTTGTGTGAGGGTGATCACCACAGGGCTGGGGAATTCCAGGCTAAAGGCTGGTTAATACGTCTGTATTAAGTTATCATCTACATCGTTTACAGTGTAGCCTGTGCAAGTGACCTACGCAACTGTGCTCGTTTATACATATATGTGGTGAAGGGTACGCCTACGTTCAAAGCGCATTATAAATTGGCCTTTACTTTTTATTCTTTTTACTTATGCAACTTTTTGTCTTTTGCAAAATATGTAAAAAAATGTTTTACATTTTGGAATAACTCAGTAATATTTCAGCAAATAATATAAAAATGACTATTTTTGTTCAGAGAGAAAAAACATGAAAGCTAAAAATAGTTGATAAATAAAATACAGTATTAGACAGTTTTTTATAAAATACAAAAATATTTCAAATATATATATAATACATAAAACATTAAATATAAATGAGATTAGTCTTTTTGTACTCTGTATATAAACATTACTTTGAACAACAGAATTATAAGACTACATGTGTATAGAAATAAAAATCAATAGACCATCAAGACTTTTTTTTATAGATTACGAAAATATAAGACTAAAAAACACAGAACAGGCGCCGAGTGGTCCAGCGGTCTAAAGCGCTGCCACTATGAGCGGGAGGTCGCAGGTTCGAACCCCCGCTCATGCAGCTTTGCCATCAAGCTGCTGGCGCTCAGAGGGAGCAAAATTGGCCCTGCTCCCTCTGGGTGGGTAGATGGCGCTCTCTCTCCCCACATCACTCCTAGGGTCATGTCCACAGCACAGGGCGTCTGTGAGCTGATGTACCAGAGCCGAGTCGCTTTCCTCCAAGCGCGCTGGCTGCTCAACAATGCTGCATCAGCAGCAGCTCGGAAAGAAGCGGAAGCATGTGTTAGTCTTCACCCTCCTGGTGTGTTGGGGCATCACTAGTGAGTCCTAATGAGTGGGTTGGGTAATTGGCCGTGGTAATTGGGGAGAAAATGGGAAAAATTAGAAGAAAAAAAAAAACACAAAACAGACTGTGCTTTAAAAATGTCTAACAGCTATTTTATACGCTACATGACTAAAATATAAAACAATATATAGCATTTTATACACTAAATATGAAACTAAAATAAACATAAGAAAAGAAATGTTTATCAAATAATTGATACACATAATAATACATTTTAGTTATGTATTTACATAGTTTATATAAAAATTATAAACCTAAAACAATACTTTTTATACATATATTACAATATGAGACAATGTTTTTGTAAAGTGTATAAAAAATAACTGTAAAAAATAATAACTGTATTAGTAATAGTTTTGTTCCATTTTAACACCATGTAATTATACAAAAAAAAAAAAACTAAACTAGTACATGAATAATTTTATACACTATAAAACTATATGGCTAAATCAAATGAGAAACATATGAGGTGATGAGGTTTTTATATTGTGTATTATTTATGTGTTTTTGTGGTGTTTGAACTCTTGTCACAGGGATCATGTAATCGAGTTATTCATTGCTGTGACTAAGAAATGTCACAAGACCTAAGTGTAGTTTTTCTTCCTTTTTTTTGTTTTTGGCCACAGAGCACGAAAGTCATAATCATCAGCCTTTTGACCACTTCACATGCCTCTTTTATTCATCCACAGCACAGAAGTGTGTGCGTGCCTGTGTGCGTGCCTGTGTGCGTGCCTGTGTGCGTGCCTGTGTGCGTGCCTGTGTGCGTGCCTGTGTGCATCTCTCTGTGTGTCTCTCTGTGTGTCTCTCTGTGTGTCTCTCTGTGTGTCTCTCTGTGTGTTTCTGTGTGTCTCTCTGTGTGTCTCTCTGTGTGTGTTTCTGTGCGTGTATGTGGGCATGTATGTGTGTGTGTGTGTCTGTCTGTGCGTGTATGTGTTTGTGTGTAAGTGTGTGTCTCTGTGTCTCTTTGTGGGTCTCTGTGCGCGTCTGTGTGTGTCTCTGTGCATGTCCGTGTCCCTCTGTGGGTCTCTGTGCGTATATATCTGTCTCTCAGCACCTCTGTTTGTGTCTCTGCACGTCTTTGTGCATGTGTGTCTCTCTCTGCGTGTCTCTGTGCACGTCTGTGTGCACGTCTCTGTCTGTCTCTCTGTGCTCTTCTCTGTGCGCGTCTGTGTGTGTCTCTCTGTCTGTCTCTCTGTGCTCTTCTCTGTGCGCGTCTGTGTGCACATCATCATAAAACCAGGCCTGTTTCGCAGCTCCAGCTCTGCATGCTTATACGATTCATTATATGGTTTGCTTCCCTTCTTTGTGTTTCAGAGGCACACAGTCACCACACCCAAACCCCTCTCCTCTCTGGTGGATAAGAGACCCAGCTACTCTGAGCTCAGCATGCCAGGTGGGTACGGGCCGGCCTGGCCTTTCCACAGTTTACAGCTCTCTCACAATCTCCTCACACCAGTTTAAACCGGCTGCATAGGGTTAATACAGGTCTCCAGGGGTCGAGCAGACAAAGTACAGGACCAGCTGTTCCTTATTACTGTACTGTATGCTTTACATACACACGTAATTAATATACTGTACATGCAGTATGATAAGTCCAAAAAACAGAATGCTCCAGTCAAACCAATAAACAGGAGCACTTAATGCATCGCAATATTTTGATGTGAAATTTGTTATCTTGGGCACTATAGTATCTGCTAAAAAAAAAAAGATTGATTGTGTTTGATTAGGTATCTGGGTTGTGGCGGTATGAAAAAGTATGGTATAATTGCAGTGCATTACGTGATATTAGGTTTAGGAGGGAAAACGTTCCCACAGTACGGGGTATTACTGGGGGCAGGGAATTAGTGTAAGCTGCACAAGTCTTGTGTTTACATGAATACAATATTTTTAAACTGAAAAATAATCAAATAGAAGTTCAGTTTGTTTGCAGACTAAGTGAACACTGCAAACACTGAAACTGTATTTGCTCTTAACACGAACAGAGAGCACAGAAGTTGTGAAACTTGTTGCGGTCCTGTGTTTTTCCCACCCTTTTTCAGAGAGTGATTCAAGTACAGAGAGCACCCCCATTCTGTTGTAATCTTAATTGCACATAAATAAATTAACTATTTTAGCCTGTATTATCTAAACAGAGCAAAGAATTGTATTTGTAAAATACCGTCCTCGTTTGAAGATAAATTAAAATGTTTTAATACTGTGGTATATAGTATTACCATCATACCTTCCAACCCTAACATACGTATGCATTCCAGAATGAAAACACCCATGCATGCAACATTCAAACTTCTGTACAGATTGCAGCAAAACCTGCCTGTGTGATTGTGCTTATGGGCTGTATTGTCTGTCTCTCTGTCTCTCTATAAAGACACTATCAAGATTGTGTGTGTGTGTGTGTGTGTGTGTTAGTTTCTCGCAGGAGCAGTGAGGAGCTGAAGAGGGATCTATCAGTTACAGATTCTTCAGCAGCTGCATCATTACTGACTTTAGGCTCCTCCTCCCCTCAGCTCTCTCTGTCCTCAAACTCCTCCTCCCCCACAGCCTCAGTCACACCCACTACACGAGGACGTCTACGGTAGGAAGCTTTCTGATAGGGAGTGTGATGTGTGAATTGGAGGAAATGCTCATTATTACTGTGTATTGCAATATCAGAATTGCAGCCAATAAATGCATTCAGTCATTAAGTGCTCCTTTTTAACATACATACACACAAACACACACAGACACACACACACACAAACACACACACACTTCACAAGTCTTGAGTCTTTCTGTATTTTGGATCTCAGAGTGAGTGAAACCACACACAGCAAAAACACAAATGGTGCTGCTAATCTCAGTCACTGAGCAAGAAAACTGTCACAGTAATTATAGATAAATATGTACAGTTAGCCCAGGGTAATACAATTTAAGCCATTAGTTGATATTATGTAATTATTATTATTTTAAAATATCTATATAAATTAGAGTAAATGTATTAGTTTATTTGCTATTTAATTATTATAGAATAATAATATTACTATTTTATACCAATTTATCAACATTTCATGTAGAAGCAATAATATATAATCAGTAAAAACTACAAGTACATTTTAGATTAGTTATTGTATCTCATATTATAGCTTATTGCTCATGTCATATAGAGATTATTTTGTGAGCTTTTTTAATTGTCTTAAAATTTAAAAAAATGAAAGGTAATAATCAGCTCTTTGCATCGACCCTGACAAGATTAAATTAGTCAGATCAGATGCAGATCACTACAGGGTTTATTGATTTTGTTCTGTATTCTGATCTCTATTTATTTTTGCAGTCAGTTCATGGCTTCTCGCTCCTTTGCTTTCTAGACACTTCCTCCTGATTTTCCAGGAGACTCTTTTCTTTTCTCAGAAATCTCCCCTACAGTGTGTAGTAATGACATGCCATTTGCACAGAGCTTTCACCTGTTCTGAATCTTGACCTTGGTTTCGCTCAGGTTCTCGGCACTGGAGACCTTTCATTATGAGCTACAGCCTCCTGACCGTCTCCCCCAGTCTCAGGCTGAATTAATCACACAGGATCCAGTGCTCCTCTAGTGCTGAGGGAGAAGAGCGTACATATGAATGGCTGAGGGGATTTAGTGATGTGTGTGTGCCGCAGACAGCTGGTCATGGCTCATGTGTGTTGAAGGGCTCTGGGTGGTAGCTTATGGGTTTTACTGGACTAATTTTATTAGTGTACAAATTACAAGACAAGTTTGTTTCTTTTTTATCTCTTCCTATTATTTTTGTTTGTGCTAGAAAGTTGATCATGCTGAGTCATTGCTTTGTTAAATGTTCAGTCTGTCATACTCAGAGTTTCACTAACCTTTTTTCCACACCTGGATGCGCATCCTCAGCAGGTTTGGCGTGTTTGGTCAAGTGTGAAAGCTGCTTTTAAGTTTCAGTCCACATAAATGTTGACATAAAAGTGACATATAAAATTGCATTATTGATCCGCAGTTGAAAACACAGCAGGTAACTGTACTGTAAAGGAAAGGAGGCTTTAGTACCCTTTTGGAGCCTCTAGTCTGGATACAAAATGAGATACGGTTGGACATGGAGGCAAACAGGTTTCGTAGCTGGGCCAGCAGATCCTGCTCTACATTCGTAAGTTGCTGACTGCTCCCATAAATGCTTGAATGTTGAAAAAACTGGAGCCCGGACAGCAAACAAAGACATCGGTGGCTGTATGACAAAGAGTGAGCGATTCTTGAAGGTGTCTTGTGTGTTCGGGTAATCACAGTGTACTAGAAGGCATTGCCGTACACAGCGGACAGTGCTGTGGGTGGTAAGTGACTGGCGGCATCTGGTTAAAATTGTCCTTGTCTAACAGACTAACATCTCTATTCTTTATCTTTGATGGGACACAATACTAGTTAGCGTTATGTGAGTTTTGGCCTGCCTGTACCACCAGTAGTCATTAGTGAAGATATTGCTGATGGTACTTGATATTTAAATTATTGTCAATTACAATTAGGATTTTTAGTAGCGTTCATAATCAAACCTGTTCCTTGAATAAAAATCCAAATGATATAGGCATGTAATATTAAGCAAAAAAAAAGACTAAAATGCCTGGGTTATGGGGTAAACATCTTCTTTGCTCCCTTTGAGAGTCACTTTTTACTTGAGCTATATTTATACTGACTCCAGGGTCCATGTATTGAATTTTAGACTTTTTTAATTTAGAGTTTTTCAGTAGAAAATAAGTATTGTGTATTTTCTCAGGGAGGAGAGGAAGGACCCACTTTCTGCTCTGGCCAGAGAATATGGAGGATCCAAGAGGAACGCTCTGCTCAGATGGTGCCAGAAGAAGACAGAAGGATATCAGGTAGGTGTTTTTTTTTCTGTGATGTCTTCGTGCACTACAAATGTGTTTGTCTGGACCTAAAGAAGTTTCTTTTAGTAATGTAACATTTGCAATAGAGGAAATTCACGACAGCAGACGATCTGTTCAGATATGATGAATGCCTGATGATCTGTGTTTGAACGTTCATGGTTGATTTGTATTTTATTCAGTTTAATTTGATTTCTCGGCACGGGTCGTGCTGTATTTCCTTCTCAGCTCGTTGGGCTTTTGCAGTGTTTACCGTTCACTATCGTTTTAGACAAGAGTGGTCTATCACCATGACTGCATGCGGGAAGCTTCTCTTCTTCCTGTTTGTGATACTGTGTGTACACATGACCTGATCTCAGCCAATAGGGAAGACACATAGAGAAGTTCTGCTCAAAGAAATCAACTGCCACTTTTCTTTTGCAGCAGTGGATTTGGTTGGATTTCACAACTTTCAGGACAAGTTTTTGTCCTTTTTTCTCGTCCCTGGGGACACAAGGACACTATTTTTTTTTCTTTTCTTCTGCTGTTCATATGTGCTTTTGCTGATTGATGATATAAGAGTACTGTATATTCCCTCTCTCTTTCCCTCTGTCTCTCCCTCTCTCTCCGTGATGGATGGTAATGGGCAATGGGGTCTGTAGCTCATTTTTCACTGTAGGTCTAATGCGTTCATTAGGAGTACTCTGGACACGTTGGAGTGCTGTGAGTCAGAGAGGGCTGAATTGCGACAGGGCTCTTTCTGCTGCGATTAGCCCCAAAGCTCTTTCTCCTTTATTTCCCCTTTTTTAAACACATACATCACTCTTTTCATACATGTTCACTTAAGAGGCTGGACACACATAGTAAGTGTAGACACACAACACTGACAGCAGAGCAGCTCATTACAGCACTGACGCTCTGCTCAGTCATGTGATAGGCAGGAAGTTTTGTGCTACAAGCAGACCACATCCGATCCCAAACGAAGATGGCTTGTTTAAATGCTGCCAGCTCTTTCAGTGCTGCCTCTGGCACTGCCACTGGCTAAGCTCTTTAAAGAACTGCTTTGAATAAAAAGTTAATTTGCTAATTTGCAGTTTAGTTTCCCCATTGTAGCAGGTCAGATAGGACTTGTTTAGTGTTTAAGGGTTAGCTTCTTTACTTTAGCTAATGTAGCTGATCAATAATAAAAGTTTGTACCTGCTGTCAGTCATCACACACTTGCCCTAAACCACACTGCACTGTGGAAATCTCAGGAAGATCTGATTTCTGTGGTTTCTGTCATTCTGTGACATTCAGATGTGTGTATAAAAATGGCAGAATATACTGTGATATATTGCGATATTGTAAGCAAGATGATATATAAAGATTTTTTTTGTCTTTTTGTTTGTTCCTCTGTCGTATATAAATACGTTTTGCAGCATTGCTAAATATGTAATAGTCAATACTGATATATTCATATTTTCTTTGAGTGCTTTTTTTGCATTACCTTCATGTACTTTTCTTCCAGCAAAGTGGAGTTTAAGTAACACCTCTTTGTTGAAAAGCTTTAATATGTTTTGCATCTTAATAATTGACTAAAAAAATCGAAGCAATTCCTGTAATATGATTTATGCCATTGTTTCTCAATCAGTGGTCCACTGAGCACCATCTAATGGTCTGCAGACCCTCCTTAGTGGCAGGTAGTCCATAGTGCGCTAGTGTCTGTGATGCCGCTCCCTGTTGCCGATTGGCTGTTAAAAAATGTGATTTGCTCTTAAAGGAAGCATCTGCATGCATGTCCTGAATGTTTTATCTGCTGTGTGATTGGCTGCGCTGAGACTGAAGCATGCTGCTTAACATGCTTAATCATAAGAAACTTTATATTATATAACCTGCCCCTGTTGATTAGTAAATTAATTGTGTGTGAGAGCCTGTGTGAGAGCCTGTGTGAGAGTTTGTGTGTGTGTGAGTTTGTGTGTGTGTGTGTGTGTGTGTGTGTGTGTGTGAGTGTGTGAGTGTGTGAGTGAGTGTGTGTGTGTGTGAGGTGCAGAGCCTCAACATCACTCTGTCAGGCACCTGCTGCTCTGTACCTCTCTGGCAACCTCAGACGTTCTCTCCATCTCTCTCACCACAGGCTCCTATAGCCTCTCCATCTCTGCCAATTTACACTCCCCTTTCACATGTCTGATAAGAGCTGCTGCTCTTTCACAGATAGAACTGCACTCTGCGCTATGGATCTTTGATTTTTTTTTCTTCAGGGTTTATTTCAGGCCCCAATGAGGACACCCGCCACCTGCTCATGTGTCTATTATTTATTAAGTACTCACCCTAAAAAATGTAGATTATATTCATGTGTCCGCTTACCCATGATCCTCTGAAGTAGGTGAGCAGTAGGGGTGTGAATCCCAGAGCATCGCACTATATATATCATTACGATACACTGTCCACAGTAATGATGAAATCACCATACTGTGATTGTGTGATACTCCATATATCACGAGACAATCCACTACGATACTTCACAACATCTGTGTTCCTAAAGAGGGTAAATTAATGGTGAACAAGTAAATACCAGCAATTATGGATTTATTGGGGTCAGATTCACAGAAATTAACAACAAATATTCACCACAGGTTTACCATTCACAGTTCATTTGATTAGCGCCACCTTGTAGAGTAACAAAGTATATTAAGTAACTTTGTGAAATTAATACAATATAAATAGTGATTTTTGACGCCACATGTTGATGCTATACAATATGATAAAAAGGCTGATATTTCTGTATTCCTCTTCACCAGTCCGCCATAGATATTTGACACAACATGCTGAAGGCTGTTCTATGGTCAGTTTGGATTGCCTGCTTTTTGTTCACATCCTTTTACAGGGGAAATGGTACAGCTGCGTTGTGTGTCTACTAATCTGACACCCAGGCAGGGCAGCAGAAATGGGTTAATCTGGTTTTGTTAAAACTGTAAAATGTCATTTAATCCACTTTTTTCTTTATTTTATGATTAGATGTTTCATGATAAGGATATGCTGTGTGTACATTGTGTACTTATTCATGTCTTGGATAGTAATTTTGGTTTGCTTCAGCACGATATGTCATATTTACAGCCTAAATTCGTATATGTTGTGTTTTTTTTGTAATGTAAGTAAATAGCTTTGCTGTTGTTGCACATCTTTGGTCAAAATGTAAACAAAAAGTCCTGCCTGTATGAAACGTCTGTGGAGCTCTTTTCCCCAGGTGTAGGTGTTTATACTGTACACAGGATAATATTCATGAGCAATGCAGGATCAGTATTTCCACCTTTTACTGTCAGATGGTTTTGATCATCGTCATCATATCCAAACAGCAGACATTCTTGCCTCAAGTAAAAAAATATATATATATTTTCCAAAACGCTGCTTGCTTCCCTCAGCCCCAGTCTTCACATCCCCTCCTATATTTACTTCTTGTTTTCCCCCCGAAAGTCTCATCTGATTAATGAAGTCCTAATGTCACATGATGGCGCTAGGGAAAATAACATGCATAGTTAAAATAATATTTTATAATCAACATTGCAGATTATGTCAAATTAACTTTGCAGCCCACACTCATATATACTCAATGCCCCACAGAATTTGACTTGTGTTTTAATACAACAAGTAAAAAAGAGCTCAGATCTTATTTCAAACTCCTGAATAGTGTAGGAGAACCAAACTATAGCTTTATAGTTTTTCTGCTGCAGGCTGGTGTTTTTTCCACACAGACACAATTCAGCACGGAACAGTGGGCAGGGACCAGGTTTCTCAGCACAGTTAGCTAACCATATTTAGGTGCACAAAACCGTTCAGTGGGAAGGGCCTTAAAGACTGAGAGATATGTGTACTGGGTAACCGCAACGATATGCCACCTTAGCGTCATTGAATGGGCCTGGTTGCTTGCATGTTATCACCACATTATCAGTGTTGGACGGTGCAGCTTGTACTGTTTAGCACTTTGTTATATAGCATGATCTGTTCTGTGCACTTCCCCGTCCTGATTAAGCTTCACTGCAAAAAAAAAAGGATTTACACCGGCACAGTATGACCTGCCATTAGTAATAGAGCTGCAAAATACTGAAATATTAAAACAAGATTTTTCACCAGATTTTACCAGAAATCAATGATCTGGCATGTCATTATGTTCATAAAGCCACCTATGTATCCAAGATAATATAGATATGTCATGGAAAATGAGAAAAATGCTGAATGTGTGTGATTCCGTATTTTATGCACTATGAAGTGCACCAGATTATAAGGCACATTTTATGCAACACTAGTAAGGAACAAGGGTGTCGCCATGTTTTACTTCTAATGGGAAGGCTGGGGGAAGGGCCTAAGTTAAAAAAAAAATCTTTAAAGCCAAACGAGCACTGGATGTTAATCCACACATTTCCTTCCTGAAAACTGTTTGAGCTTTCATTTATTTACAGTAAGCTTAGATTTCCTAAATTTTCAACAGCGCAGTTGGCCGCAGCACTAGCCGTTATTAGCAGCGCTTTGCATTAAAGGCGCAGAATAATACTGCTCCAGCCTGGAGGAAAACCTTAATGAAACTCCTGTATAATGCTGTACTTCAGCGGAGTGGCTTTACTGCTCCTTAATATCTGACCTGATTATAGGCACACTGTCGATTTTTGGGAAAATGTAAGGATTTTAGTTGCACCATAGAGTACAGTATTTTAGCAGCCCTACTTAGTAACCATTTGGCCTTGCTAAGAAAAAAGCAGCCAGTCAGAATGCTGTGTTTTGTACAATGCATATCCAATATGCTTTCAGTTTTAAATCCTCTGCACAGCAATAAAAAGAGATGAAAAGAGAAAATCTGATGTAGGTGCAGCATATATGATGGAAATTGTGTGGTTTTATTTTAATGCATTATAAAACACCCCATTTAAACAGCTTGACAAAACATTATCTGGTTTGGCCCAATATTACCAGCAAACCTATTAGAAGGGGAAAGATTTATGATGGGGAAGCTTAGGTCCCCTCAGGCTTCCACTTAACCTGAACTGCACCAATATTTCTGATAGGCACGTGAGTGCTATTGGTTATCTGCTAATTGCTCTGAACTGCAGTGAAACAAACCACCGTGGACACAACAGAGCCATAAATAGCCTCTGCTGTCTGTTTCCGCTGTGTATGGGTAAGAGCGAGTGTGAGATGTGTGTTGACTGTGATAAACGTGTCTGTTGGGTAAACACTCTGTGTTGGACAGAAGAGAAGGTCAGCCTGGCATTCAGAGCTTCTCTGTTCTCACCCACCCACCAAAACCAGCAGCTTAATGACTGAATGTCTGTTTGATGTCTTCTTTTTGTTCAAATATTGTTGTCCAAACCCCCCAGACACAGAAACTGGGCCTGTCGTGGTAATTACATTAGTGGTGCTGATAGTTATGATATGGCCAAAATTGATATCTAAAAATATTTTTGTTAATTTTAAACAATATGATATAATTTTGATATCGGGATAAACAGTATAAAAAACACTGCTATACATTTTGCTGTTTTATATAATGTGTATCTTACAAAAGTGAGTGCGCCATTGACATTTTGTAAATATTTTATTACATACTGAAACAGCACTTATGGCACTTTGATACAATGTAAAGTACTCAGGGTACAGTTTGAATAACAGTGGGCTGTGTCCTCAGTGTCATTTAACACACAGACATTGATGTCTAAACTACTGGCAACAACAGTAGCTCCTAAATGAAAAGGTTTTAGGTTTGCATGGGGAGCAGAGCTGTTGAATGTGTTTTTTTTTTTTCAGTTCTCTTGTAATAAATGCAGAAAGTTCAACATGGCACCTCATGGCAAAAAACTCTCTGAGGATCTGAAAGAAAAAAAAAGTATTGTTGCTCTACATGAAGATGGCAGAGGCTACCAAAGTAATGCGTCCCTCAAACAGGTTCTGAGTGATTCTGAAATATCGAAAATGTGTTTAAAGGTATTTAATTCTGATGAGTAATTGTCCAGTCCTATTACTCATAAAATATATAGATAGGAATTTTAGACATTTTTGCTGCCCTCAACATTGCATTTTTTTAAACCAATGACGTGCTGATTTGGCAATAAAATAAAAATGTAAATTTTGACAAAGATTTGTTTATTTGTTTGTTTTTCTTTTTTCAGAACATTGATATCACCAATTTCAGCAGCAGCTGGAACGACGGTTTGGCCTTTTGTGCAGTTCTCCACACCTACCTACCTGCTCATATCCCCTACCAAGAGCTGAACAGCCAGGACAAGGTCTGATCTCTCACTCTGCACTACCAGTCAAAAGTTTTGGAACACCTTCAATTTTCCAATAATTATTGCCAGTCCAGTAAACAATAAAGCATTTCTTTAGAGAAATTACAGATGAAGCCAGAGAGTGGAATGTACTGTTTCCTGTACCTTTATAAGACACTTGGAAACTGGAGAAAACTGGTACAGAAAGAGGTTGGGCTTACGTCTCAGTTTCAGCAGAGAGAAGAAGAGAAGAGTCTGACGGGTGAAGTGCAGTAATATTCATTTCTAAGATGAAAAAGCAGCTTGTCTGTGTCATACAACATTGCTACTGGAATACCAAACAATTGCGGTTTTCTAAAACCTTTGACTGGTATAAACACACATGCAGACTATCAGAAATAATGCTTTATTTTTCACTCATGCATGATTATTTCTCTCCTATCCTAGAGGCGGAATTTCACGCTGGCCTTCCAGGCGGCAGAGAGTGTGGGAATTAAGTCTACACTGGTGAGTTTAGTGCAGACACCTTAATTGCACTGAATAGTTTGCGAGATCTGGCTCTGTTACCTCATTACACACGCCTTATAACAGGGAAAGACTAGTGATATTCTATGCAAACATCACTATTTGAGAGCCTGGAGAACACATTTAAATCTTAGCTGCACTACTGAAAAGCAGCAGTTTATTAATCCACTTACTCTCTCACCCTAACCACTTTAGTCTGACTAATTATAAGGTTAGAAGTGTTTATGTTAAATTTCAGTAAAGTTCTGAATAATACCAGTGTGTATTAAAATATATATATATGTATATATAACCCTGATTGTATCCAAAAACATAAAACCACAGCTGCCCAAATCACGGCAAAATTCAATGTGCACCTCAACTATTGTGGTCTAAAACCAGGTGTTTCAGTTTCATTGTTCAACCCCTGTGTGTATGTGTATGTATATATTCATTTAGGATTAATAATTAAATTTAATCGCATTCATCCAGTGTTCTAGTAGTTACCTGGAGTGTTTTTTGTTTTCATGGGTGAAAACACTTGTACCTTACTTTACATTTACTGTAAGGTCCAGTTCGTGCCAAACCATCCTAGCTGGGTTTAGGTTAGATGTTTAATTTCATATTCTGTGTTCCTTTACTTTAAAATAACTAGAAAAAACATGGAATAAGATTGTGCATCTTTGCTGCTTCTTCATCAGCATGCAGTCATTCTTTCCTCTGAGTTAGGGCTGGGCGATATGCATTAAAAACGATATATCTCTATATATTTTTTTAAAACCTCAATATATCGCCCAGTCCTACTCTGTCTATCTGGGTACACTCACAGCTGACTCAGAATCTGACTTCACATGTATTGCAGAAATTACATTGTGCAGTGCTTTTTTTTGAGCCGTCTCTGATGGGTTCTCTCTTTCTTTCTCTCTCTCACACACAGGACATTGGTGAAATGGTACACACAGAAAGACCAGACTGGCAGAGTGTGATGACCTATGTCACATCCATCTACAAGTACTTTGAGACTTGAGTCTTTAGGTTTTCCTATTTTCTGGGCGATGGACGTGTTTGTGCCTGCAGAGACACTCTACGGCTCGTCTCCAGCTCGAGAGACCCTGAGATTAAGATATTTAACATGCAGTTGGTTTGCATTTTGTTCTCACTGCATTTCACAGATGCTTTATCCAGTCATCTGGCCTGGGGCCTAGATGGGTGGGGTGTTTTCCCTATGGCCCACCCTTCTTCCAGTGTTCCAGTGTTGTCCCAGTGAAAAGGACTGAAAACTTTTTTTTTATTAATACTCATCACATGCTCTGTGCTTACACATTCATCACATGCTCACATTTCCTTGCAGAAACAGCTGAGTGTCTTCTCTCTGTTGTTTCCCATTCTCCCTCCCCTGCCTTTTCTGTATATGGGCCAAGGCTGCTAGGCAGGTACAGTTTGGTTATTTTCCCTACAAGCTCTTCCTCCTCCTCTTTTGAACAGGCAGCTCTATGTGAACCTCCATCATGTTTTTGATGTACCATGTGAATCTTAAAAACACACTGTTTGCTAACAGTAGAAAAATGACTGACCTCACCATTAGCTTTGGCTGAAATTGTGCCTTCCTTGTCCGTGACATTGATTTGTTGCTAGGCCTGTTTATTACAGTGACATTTCTTTAAAGCTTTTGTCACATGTCTCATTGGCTGCTTCTCCACTGCAGGGTGATTGGAGGGGAACTGTTCAGGTGGCTTTTCCACTGCAGGGGGACCATAGTGTTGTTCAGTGGCAGGGCCACTGAACCACTGATTGGGGATCCACTGATTGGGGATCCACTGATTGGCTAGCCGGCCCTTGACATTGCCAAATCCGTTTTAGCGATGTGGGATGAATCCTGTGCCAGCGTGCTAACTCTGCGGTAGCAATGTGAGATGCGGCTAATAGGATGACAACTGTAATCAGCATGCATAAGCAGGCTGCGGTAGTCAGTAGCGATGTTGGATGATGCCTGTAGTTGTAGTCCAAGCTTACAGTTCACTTTCACATTTAGGTAGTATGCTCACTTTCTCTAGTTAGCATGCTAAGTATGTGAAATCAAGCCATAAATTATGATTACAAGATTCATTGAAACTTCATAGTCCTGATTTAGCAACACAGCAAATGGAAAAAGAATTGGTCATAACTGGTCAAATTGATATGGTGCAGCCTAAGTATCTGCAGTGGATAAAAGGCCAATGTTTTGTTTTGTGTTCAGTGTAATTGCATTCATCTTTAATGGGATTCAAAAGTCAAATGCCTTTTTTTCTTATTATTTTACATATCAGACCTGATTGGGCTATCTAAGCCTGAAATGGACTGGTAATGGCATTATTAATATTGTTATTACTATTATTGTTGTTTCTATTTTAATGTTCCACTGTTGAGCACAGACAGTCAGTAGTAATCCTCAGAACAGACACTTCTACAGCTCAAGCAGCATTGCCTCTAAATGTTTACCTGAACAAGATTCTTTCCTTTAGATTCTCGACATTTCCTCATTCGTCTTTTAACATTCCATTAGCAGCGGACATTTGTATGTAATTCTGAAAGAGTTTCTGTATCAATGGGAGATGAAACTTTCTCTGAGTTTTAATTTTGTATGCTTACTTAGTATATCACTGCTTCTAAAAATGATATCTGCCCCCACTCCCACTGCCACACTTACCCCAACCCCCCCTCTGGGCTTCTGAAGAGCAGAAATACTGAATGCAGTTTCTGATTGTAATCAGCATCATGCTGGGATGAACTGGCCTAGTGTTCCACATATCCTGTAACCCACTCCTCCTCCTTCTACAGTGGACTTTTCTTATTGGTATTAAAGCACAAAGCGTGAGGACTGAATGTTTGTTTGCTAAATTATAATGTGAAACCTCATCCAAACCATTGGATATTTCTGAATGCATTGTTTGTCTCCCTTGTTTGTCTCAGATGTAAGTAAGCTTCTAAACTAACATATAAAGCCCAGGACACCATAAACACCATGACAGGAAGAATAGGCTTCTAGAGCACAAAGGGTATCTATCCTACACACTAATGCCTTGCTGCACTTCCTCAATTATTGTATTAGATGTACTGTGTTCTTTTCCAAGCTATTTCAAACTCCCTTCTGTCAGATACATTTCATTGTTTCTCAATTAAGAAATTTATAATAATTATTTTACTATAAGACCTATAGCAAGGGATGATGTTGAAATCGTATAATACAGTATTTGAAGTGCAAATATTTTTGAGTCTTTTTTCATTTATTTTTAAAAAAGGCACAACCTGTTATTTATTCTATAAGTGCTTTTCCTGCATTTGGAGAATAAAGTGATATTTTATTTTAAATATATTGATAGAATTGTATCATAAAGCTGCTGGTAGTGACTTGCTGTTAATAGGCCAGTATTATGGCTGAAACTGGATCTTTAATCTGTTTAAATTGTCAATTTGACCAGATGAACAGGCCGATTGTATGTTTTCTAATGGCCAATTATTTTTCATTAATGTTTATTCCTAAAGCCTCTCATTGTATTTTGTTTTGCCGTTCAAGATTCACCCAGTGGAATACATTTTATTCGCATCATAATTCAGAGAACTGGTTTTGTCACAGTCATATTTGAATTGCTCTAGAAGTGATAGATCAAACCTTGTATGACATTTTTACACCCTTTAGGACCTTTCTCTTTTGTGTAAAGATCTATTTGTCAAGGAAAGAAGTCCAGATATGAATTCTTTAATTAACACCCTTCTTAGACGTGTAAGTCTTAACACCAAATAAATTATTACTCTAAGCTCTGGATTTTTATTTGTGTATCATTTATGCTTTTGATCCTAATCCAGATTTTAACAGCACATGAATGGAATTACTGCACCCACCACTGTGCTGCCAAAACAATAACACTGCTGATTGTTGTTAGCCACATCATGGAGTTTCTAACACTTTGTGGTCCAACTAAGCTATTGACCATAGAAACATATATGCCATGGATCAATTTCCTTCCAGTTTATAGAAATTAAGCCTTAATGTTCATCAATCCAGTTGTCAATTTGCACAAATACAAGGATAATTTAGGAGTAGATACCGTGCTAATTGATCACACTGATACCCGCCCACATGTGACTGTTCAATTAGCCTTTAACACCTCCACAAGAGAGAAACTAGGTCCACACAAAGGACTTGTCCCTGCCAGTGTGAACGCAAGGTAAAGGACCAAAAATAAAGCCGATCTTTCTAACAGATACTCAGTTTATCCAAAAAATGTAATGTGAATAGTTTACCTGTACATGTGCAGTAAATGTATTTTATTACCAAACCATTTACATTTCTTGTAAATTACAGTACTAGAGCTCAGCTCTGTTTACCCTATTTACCAATTAGCTGCCAGTGTCAGCATGCACTGGTGACCATTAAAAGACGGAAAAATAACGTTTTAAAACACTATATAGACTCGTCCATACCAGAACATAAATTTGGCGAGAGTTGTGGCCAAGACTGAGAACAGTAGTGTTGTTGTCAAGACCGCTAGAGTCAGAGTCGAGACAAAGCGTGAAACCAGATTAAGATAAAAAAATTAAAAAAAAAATCAAATTCCATTCATTTTTATTCTAAAATGTAAAAAACAATCATAATTTACCCTCAAACAGCTCATCACTAAGGTTAGCTAGCTTGTTGCTAAGTTTAGCTAGCTCATCACTAATGGTAGTTCTCTCCTCGGTAGCATTAGTATTTTAGCTTGTCATTAAGGTTAGCTAACTTGTCGCAAAGGTAAGCTAGCTCTTCGCTAGCTTCAGTCTCCTTCCCAGTTACATTAGTGTGTATTTTAGCTTGTTGCTAAGGTTAATTAGCTCGTCACTAGCTTCAGTTCTGTCCCAGGTTATATCGGTGTTTTAGCTTGCTTGTCACCAAGATTAGCTAGCTTGTTGCTAGCTTTAGTTCTCTCCCCAGTAACATTAGTATTTTAGTTGTTAGCTTGTAGTTAGCTTGTTGCTATGGTAAGCTATCCCACTGCTAACATTAGTTAACTCGCTAGTTTGCACATACTTCTTTATGTGCTTTCTGTCTAGATGTCTGGAAAAATTAATCATGGTCACCGAGGACACAATGATTTACTTAACCAAACTCCAGCAAGACTGAAAGAGAGCACTTAACATCGGACTAATTCAAAATGAAAAGTGCATGGATTGGATACTAAACGAAAGCGGGAGTAGCTTGTTTTTCGCTGTTAGCCAATCTGTCTGCTGGTTTTAGACACAGAAAAAGGACTGCTATGGTCTGTTTGAATGAATTGGTGATGTTTAGTAATGATAGAAAAAAAAGTTCAGTTTTTTAATGAACTTCAATTCAGACAGAGGACTTGGACCGGTCGGTCTACAGTCTCAGAGCATGGGCGTGGTAGTCGGGGGGGAAAAGTGGACCAGACTACCCAGGGCCCGAGTAGGGAGAGGGGCCCATGAAAATCCTGGGAGTTTTTTTCTCGCTCACGTTCCTTGTGTGCTGGCATGGATAGGGGCCCACTGACATTGAGAGTGTACAGGGCCCAGAATTTGCTGCTCTGCCCCTGCTCAGAGTCCATCTCACCCTGAGACCGAGAAAAACTCGATTCCAAACGAGATCAAGTCCAACATGAGACTGAGACTGCTCGTTTTTGGTCTCGAGACAGAGACCGGACTCAAATACGACAATACTAGAGTAGAGCACAACTAAATACACTAACAATAGCTGGCTGACTAATGACCGATAAGATGACATTGGCCATTGTACACTAATATTAGACTTGCCTGGAAAAAAATTCCTGCAACCAACAAACACCTCATAAACAAACCCATGGAGTCATCTAGCTTACTCCATAGTACAGATGCCAGTCTTCATTTCTAAGTGTATACACTAAATTGTTGGACATGAAAAGTCAGTATGAAGGAGAGAAATTTGATGGAAAATGGGCAGGGCTGGTTTAGTCATTGATACATGTAAGGATGGGCGGAGCTACACATTATACTGCAACCAGCCAGCAGAGGTGCTAGACATGTGGTGGCTTGTCTCTTAAAAGTACCCAACCATATGCAATCTAGTGATCATCTTAATGGAAGGTTTTTTTAGAAGGGACAAACTGCAGGTGTTTAAATATCACAGGGGAAAACTATGTTGGTGTTTTTCACACTTTTGTTTGTGATAAAAATAAAGTGCAACTCTAAATATAACCTTACATGTTGACTTAAACGTGTGTGGGTGGTATTGGTAAGATTTAGAAAGTATATTCAGTAGCTGGTTGGCTTCAGTGTGGAACATGCTTTCCTCTACCTTCCTGACTGCATTACAGTTGACACCAGCACACAGTTAGTGCTTTACAAACCTCCTGTTATGAAGGATTGGGCTGTAAAATAAAAATAACTTTTAATTAATTCTTAATACCTAAATTTACTTATTTAAACCTCTTTTTTATTTGAGCATTTATATGTTTCAAAAGAGGCTATCAAAGTGTGACTACTACTTTTATTGTTTGCCCCTCCCTTCATCTTTTTTATATTAAGGAAAGCTTACATGCATCACCTTTATGAAAAATCTAATTTAGTAGCTGACAGATACAATTACAAATTTTATGTAGAATGGATGGAGAGTGTTTGTGAACAGCAATTTTCATATCTTAACACCTGTTAAAAGAATGCTTAATTAATTTAAGTCTACGTGATGAACCGCAGCGTTTAAATAATAATTAATCTAATCTAATTCTGAGTTTTGGTCTATGATATGATCGATTAACTGGATCAAAGTCCCTCCAGGAGGAATCCTGGAGTCAAAAGGTTTAAAGACGCGCAGGAGCCGCAGACCCGGTGAAGATAAGCGGTGAGAGGGAGGAGAAGAGGCGGGGCGGGGAGGCGGGGAGAAGAGGCGGAGAGAGGGAGAACTCGAAAAAAAATGAGAAGAGAGGTTTCACACTGAGTGAGACACAGAGCGCAGCTCCACAGACCTGCCCTCTGGCCCTTTACTGAGCCTAAAATTACTGATATTATTTTCTTATCAGTCAGTGTTCACTCATTTTATAGTCTCCAAACCGTTATATTTTCTTTTATTTGATCTTTTATTAATTTATTTTTGTTTTGTTTTGTTTTATCAGATTAGTTTTACAACTTTTTTAGAACTGACTGGATCGGAAACAGCATGGGATCACTTTTTTTTATACATTTTCTCCAGAACTGTTCACCCGGACTCTGAACAGACAGGGACACTCTTGAACCTAAATGTGAGGTATGTAACGCTATTTATGTAACGTAGTTAATTCAGCTAAACATATTACTGCTGTTTATACTGCTACTATACTAAAATCTATACTAAAATACCTGTTTAACATACTCTCATCTTTAAACGTTTATTTATTTGGTCATTTAACTACGGTTTACTCGTATCTAATCTAATCTAGGTTAATTGATTTTGAATTTCGCTGCTTCACAGTCCACCTTAAATAGTGCATTAGCTCCAGCAGACACACAGCGTCTGTATGGATGTGCCTCAGTATTTAAGGTGGACATTCGATTAACAAGTCAAAACTTTTAGTTAATGTGGAAACACGTCCCTCCTACCCGCGTTCAAAAACACAATGCAGCTGGGATCAGATTTTGAGCATTAATGAAGCATTATAAAGGATTATATATATATATATATATATATATATATATATATATATATATATATATATATATATATATATATATAGTATAAATAGTTATTTAGCAATAAAGAGTTTTTATACATTAAGTAGAAGCAAAAACATCATTATATTATGAATTATATATTGTTAAACAAAGTAAAAAAAATTAACAAAGATTAAATAATCTAACAACAAAATTCTATCTATGTGTAGCATATTTAGTGCATGCATGTAAACTGCAAACAAACAATCAAACATAAATACAGTAAAAAAAACAAAAAAAAAACAGAATAGACTTCTTTTTAGAATACGTAATATTACAATATGATGTATTTGTTATTGCATACAATACAATAAGCCACACCCCTAAGCAAGGGTAGTCTGTCTTATCTCAGCATCGATCACATTTGCACTACGTCTTGTCTCGGGTTGAGGTTGACAGCAATGTTGTCGAGAACAAATATATTTAATGATGACATACTTTAGAAAAGTTGTTTATTTAATAAATAAGTTCCAAGTTTAGTTAACATTATTATATAGACAAATTTGTAACATTTATAGAATGCAAGGGGCAGTGGTGGCTCAGTGGCAGGAGCACCAGGTTATTGATAACAGCTTTGTGGGTTTGATATGTAAGTTTGGCATGCTGTCACTGTTGGGCCCTTGAGCAAGGCCCTTAACCTTCACTGCTCTCCACAATCTGTACTAATGGCACTAACCCACCAACCTGAACCCACCTCTCCAGGCATGTGTGCTCATTGTATAGAGGTCTCTGTGTGTGTGTTCACTACACAGAGGCGGAGGCCACACGATTAGTGTTCTTTTCAGTTGTTTTCTAATAACCCAATTCCAAACAATAACATAAACAATAGCTGTCCATATATTGATATGTTACTCTTTTCTGTCAGTGATATATTTATGTATCAGAAAAAAATATTAGATATCTGCATCCTCACAAATTATATCAGTAGTGATGCTAATGCTGATTAATACACCTTTAACTGTGTGGAAATTGGGACGATCTCATTTTTAAAAATTGTCAATATTGCTTTGATTTTGATATCATTGTGATCTCTTATCAATCTCTTCATTCAGTCATTGTTTGGTAATTTTGTCTGTCAATAAAGCTTTATGGCGCACTGGCCTTTGCGGCAATTCTCTTGAGCCTTTTTTCCTTCTTCCTTTACCCATGTGCAGCCCTCATAATATTAATTCAGCCAAAGACCTGTTTTATTTAATTTAGTCATTCTTAATCTTTTTGTGTTAACTCTTACATTTCAAATTAGATAGGTGCACAATTCTGTCTTTTTTATATGAATATGCAGAGCAGTCCATCTTACATATTGTTTTATATTCTTATGGTAGCACAGCTGAGCACCTGCTATATTTTTAACTGTACGTGTGAGTCTCTTCCTTAAGAGAGCATATTTGTTATTTCTTCTGAAGTGCGCTGTGCAGTCTCTCTCTGCTTGAGGTTGAAATGTGGTCACCAAGTTTCCTTTCAGGTGCAGCCACATTAAGTCATTACAATCAGCACGTTAACACAAACTATTGGAAAGTCCCGTTAAGATGCCCACAAAGCCTACTGCATGCGTGCAGTCTCGCTGAGCTTACTCAGGAAACTGTAAAAGACATGTTGTACACTGCCAAAATACCATACCATAGAATGATATCTCTCACCCAGGGGGATTGTCACCTCAAACTAAGTCACGCCGTACTATAAAGAGGAAATAATGTCAGTCACAAAAGAGAAGCTTATCTAATATTAGATTTCAATGACTGAATTGTAAAGCCATTTCCAGTGATTGAGGTGTAAAGAACTTCTCCTAAAACCCCAAAATATATATGAATTAATCTCACTGGGTTTCCTTTTTTCACAGTCTACCCAGACACAAGCGTATCACTGTTTCTATTTGATTTTCTTTTCTTTGTTCTTTTTGACCTTTTAAACAGGTAACAAGCATTATCACCACCACATGTCACTGCTTTATTGAGGCTGGCTGGCTCCAGAAATCAAAGCGAGAGGGGCACATATTACATGAGGTCAGTTATTTGTTATGTTGACATAATTGGGTAATGCACAAAACCACGCGTGCATTATTTCATGATTTATCTCCGAAAGGCTAACTCATTTTGAGTTTAGGAGGGAAAACTTTGGGGGAGAAAAAGTGCAGGGCCACAATAAGCAGATTCATGTGAACGCAGGGGCACAATAGAATACTTGTTCTACGTTGCTTAAGCCAATAATAGCACAATCACTGCAAAGTTCAAATGCACACTTCCTGAGGACCGGAGAGGAAACACAGCCTGGTCTTATGATAAACTGCGTAGTTACAAACATATTTCACGAATATTTGTAAAGGCAGTCCTAAAATAAAACTGTATTGTTGGACTTTTGACAGTCCCACATGTCTGTTGTGGGAAACTGACCTTCTGTTTCTGAGACTGATTGCTTTTTTGACCTAGCAAGTGGTCAGAGGCTGATCTTCCAGAGTATGATGTGATTGTTATTGTCTGCAGGGTTAGAGACCCCAGAGTGACTCTCCGCTGGAGCTTCTCCAACCCATCCCTCCCCCCCGTCCCAAACGGCTGTTCGACCGAGACTCAGGAGATCCGGAAAGAGGACTGCGAGAAGGTCAGCAAAGATGACTGGGGGCCACGTCGCAAATACTTCAGGAGGGAAAGCAAGACCATCTAGATATTTGCTATTGTGATTCGCAGGGCAGCACCACACCTTGTCTTAAAGCCTCAGGTCACACCCTCACACCTGGTCCAAGAGAAAGTTACTCAAAGCACTCAGAGTGGTAGGTTTCTACCTGCACCTCAGGGCTCTCCGTGACCCAGCTATGAGTGCTGCTGCGAGTTCACACCAGCGGACGACACCCACCTCTCCGCCAGCATGGTGAGCAAGGTCTCTGTGATTTACATCTCCTTGGAGCTGCTGATCGCACTGCTGTCTGTGGTTGGAAATGTGCTGGTCTGCTGGGCCGTGTGCCTCAACAGCAACCTGCAAAGCATCACCAACTTCTTCGTGGTGTCCCTGGCCTTGGCCGACATTGCCGTGGGGCTACTGGCCATCCCCTTCGCCATCATCATCAGCACAGGCTTCTGCAGCAACTTCCACGGCTGCCTGTTCATCGCTTGCTTCGTGCTGGTGCTCACACAGAGCTCCATCTTCAGCCTGTTTGCCATCGCCGTGGATCGATATATCGCCATCAAGATCCCACTGAGGTGAGTGAGAATCCTGCAGAGATGAGCGCACACTGGCTCATGTCACACCTAGCAGATACCATCAGTCAGAAATCACACAGCACTGTTGATAAGTAAAGAGTTTTCGATTAATT
Organism: Astyanax mexicanus; assembly: GCF_023375975.1. Lineage (NCBI taxonomy): Eukaryota > Metazoa > Chordata > Actinopteri > Characiformes > Acestrorhamphidae > Astyanax > Astyanax mexicanus. Next base: position 38,865,487 of record NC_064424.1, read on the forward strand.
GTAGATTAATTGTATATTAACTGTTAAAAGACTATTAGAGCAGTGGGTAAATCACAGGTAACAAGGAACAGGCTTTATTTACAGGTAGAAACAATAGTAAGAGGAAACTTACTGTAAGCTCTGGAGTTGTTTCAGTCACTTTAATCATCATCACTGAAACTGAGTATAGAAGGTGTAAAAAGGTGCAGTCGTTCACACCGAACATTGGTATCACTAAAAAGTGGAAAGATAAAGCTAATTCTGCAGAGAGTTTCAGGCTTCCCAATCATTATTTTCAATCATGAATAATGAAGTACTTTTTGTGTTTTGATAAATCTAAAGCTATGTTCACGTTACCTGAAATGGAAGGGACTAAAAGAGACTCTTTTTCTCAGATCAGACATTATTCAGGGCTGTGTGAACATCTTTTGAAATCAGATTTGAGTCACTATTATTTGTGGTCCTAGGTCATATGCGTGTTTGATATGTTTGTCAGATCAGATTTTATTTTGCATTTTCTTGATTTGCCTGTTTGCATGTGCTTAGTGCTGTTGGAGACTGAGGCCATGGAGTTATTTTTTTAAACACTATATTCTTTGCTGTTATTTCCAGTCACACAAGGCCAGACTCTAAACGATATGGATAGATCAGAATACTGGAAACTAAAGGTTCAATGACAATTAAAAAATATTTTAAATCACTAATGACATCTGATAAAAAAAAAAAAACTTTGTTTTTGGGTGAATAATGAAAACAAGCATGATTTTTCTACTTGTTCTGGGCTAATTTACTAGCATGTCAACTCTTTTCTGTTTGAGGCATATATAGATTGGCTCTTTTTGTTGAAAGAAGGCAATTTATCCATAAACAGACATCATGTTGAGTGTTTCAGAGAACTCTTATATGTAATTCAACCAGTGATTGGTGTTCTCATTTCTAACATCCCTTAAAATTAATTTATAACGGTAAACTGACAAGACAGCCCAGTCTGATTTGAGCAAAAGATCTGAATTGATTAATGAGCATTGTAATGTGAATGTGCCTTATACTGTCTGTCCGTTTTCAAAGGTGAAATAAAATTGTTTACAGGTCAGAGATTTGAACCACCGCTTACAAGAAAGGCACAAATTGGGGGATTTTTTTTTTCTGAAACAGAAACTCCATGTATGCCTGTTTACGCACTTTTACATCTGAGTTTTTGCATATTACTGGCAAACATATTTTCATACATACTCACATTTTGCATACAAGACTCCCTGACCGGCGTCACTAATGTCTGCTTACTGATCTTGACTGATAATGTACAAAGATCAGACTGTAACTGTAATCACTGCTTTAGTTACTTCCAATTTCCATAATTTATGTTGACAAAATAATACCTCACAACTTATAAAGGTGTGGTCAGTACTAAATATTTTTGCAAATGGGCCACACACATACATTAAAAAGAAACTGCTTATAGACAAATAAAAAAAACAGTGACCTGTAATCTAAAATTAGTAAATGAAATATGACTGGATCATAGTTTCTGTGGTTTATGTAGTTCTATCTCCACAGCACATAGATATTTAACTACCCCAACTGATAAACAGCCAAATTATGATTTACTTTGGTGTAGGCTCACTACCTTATACAGTACTCTTTATCTTCCTCTCACTGCAATAACTCATTTTCACCTTCAGTGCAACAAGTACACAAACGGACTGATGGGTTTAAAGTAACAGCGGCTTTGATGGTTTGTTTTTTTGTTTTCTCTAATGCTTGAGTAATAACTCTAGCCATTGCTGTAGAGAGAGAGGATTTGATTTGATTTGCAATATTTGATGTGTTGAAAGTATCATGATTCTATAGAGCACTAATTATATAGTATATTGGGCTGGGTTTCCTGAAAGCCTCTTAGCACTAAGACCATTGTTAAATGATGGGGCAAGTGATACATTAAGCACTCCTTCTACCAGTTAGGAAAGCTTTTGGAAAACCACCCTGATTCTCGTAATTCATTCAAATTGCAAAAGAGCATTTTTACTGTAGATGAAATAGTGGAGCAGATCACTTAGAACACACTTACATTTTTTTATTTATGATACCCTACAAATAAATGTTATCCATAACACTAATTGACCACAGTTTGAACATTTTAGAAGTTTGTGCATCTGCATCAGGAAGTATGTACACGATAACTGGTACCAGCATAGAATTGCCACATTGGTTCATCCATACTCCCCATTAAAAATAAAGGTATAAATTATTATTTGAGTGTTTACATAAAATAACCACTTCTGGTTCCATAAAGAACTGTTTGTAAAAAAAAAAAAAAAAAGTGTGAGCATGGTAAACCTTTAAAGCAGCACTACACTATTAGGATTCTTTTGCAATTTATTTGTCCCTTCTTTAAGGATAGTTGTTCCTGAAGTAGGCCTGTCACGAAAGGATTTTTTGTAGGCGATATAATGTTTCAGAAATTACTGCGATAATCAATATTATTTTTATTTTAAGACCATTAAATGTCACTAATATAATGATAATAGTATATCATAAGAAAAAAGAAATTATACTCTTATACCCCAATAAACAACATTTTGATAATTATAGTTTTGGAAATAATTTTTTTTCTTAACCTACTGTCCACATTGTGTGTATGGAGTCTCAGTTATTGAAGCATTAGTCTGTAATTGCTGGCTTAAATACTCTTCATTGTTATATATGTGTACAAACACACACACATAAACATAACAGACGATATCACAATATCAAATATTATTGAGGTCATGTCCGTTCATTTTACAATAAGTCGATGTAATTATTGTGACAGGCCGAAGGACAAATATCTACTACTAATTAAGTAATATTTGCACTGTTTATACTTTGATTTACTTTACTTTACAAATATGTACTGTGATGCTCCACTGACTGTAATACTGAGAATAGTGCTGCTGGTGCTGCTGACTGCAACTATATATCTTTAGAGAAGCAATGATGATTTTTATATATTCAATGGCTCAGACATTGAATTTGAGTAATTTATTACAAAGTAAAGTATCCACCTACAGAATGTTCATTATTACAGCAACCACACCAGACACATGCTTTAAAAACCCACACAAACCAAATCATATGCAATTTACACACTATTCACATTTCACCACCACGACACACATTTAATGACATTTCTATCATTTACACCTGATTCAGTACGACACCCGCACTAATAAAGTGCTGAATCCGGTAAAAGTACACAGTGGGTCAATTAGCTAATTAATAGATAATTATAACTTTTCACTATCACAGTGTTTATTATTAACTCACAAAATCAATGAAAGAGTTTTGTTTTACACTAGCTAGTAATGTATCTTGTGTAAATATTAAGATTGGTAACCAACATTCTGCAGATGCATTGTTTTTACTATATTAGCACAACGTAATATACATGCTAACACTGTATTTACTAGTGCGGAAACTCGATCCAACCCCCCTCCCCTTCAGCCTTGTTTGGCTGCATTTGGCATTTTGTTTCTCTTGTAGCTCAGCTAAAGTAGCTGGTTAATGTTCCCTGAACTGAGCTGAGCTAAAGATGCAGGTTAGCGTTAGCTGAGCTGAGCTAAAGAAGCCGTTTAGCATTATCTGAGATAAAGAAGCCGGTTAGCATTAGCTGAGATGATGTAGCCGGTTAGCATTAGCTGAGCTAAAGTAGCTGGTTAGCATTAGCTGAGCTAAAGTAGCCGGTTAGCATTAGCTGAGGGAAAAGTAGCCAGTTAGCATTAGCTGAGTTAAAGAAGCTGGTTAGCGTTAGCTGAGCTGAGGTAGCTGGTTAGCGTTAGCTGAGGTAAAGTAGCAAAAAAAAGTTTAGCACAGAAGCTACCCAGATAGCAAGTATACTCTGCTTAGTCAGTAAGATGGGTTCACTTACCTGTCCTCTGCTGTGTTTCAGTAGAATGACAGAATGGACATAAGGGGAAGCACTAACTGTTAATTAATTGCGCCAATTATCTAAACATGGTAACAATCTGCTGATTACCCGTACTGCTGCAAGACACTGAACAAAAAGAGGAGTCTAAGATCAGCATCAGTTCTTTTTCTTCTTCTATTGTTTATTAGGTAACGATAGCCTGTCTCAACCTCTTGTAATTGGCCAAAAAATAATTTTTACACTGCAGAAGAACCCAACCAGGCTCCAGTTAATCTAAACTGAGACCACATTTTTGGTTTGGACCAAATTCGGGTCCTTTGGTCCAGACCATGAGTTGTCGTAACTTTTACACTGGACCAAACAAGGCAGGTGTGAAAGCAGCCATAAATAATAGAATGATGAGAAGGTTTGGCTGAGTATGTAGTCCTGTCTGCGCTGCTGGAGTATCTGCAGCAGAAAGGCTGTAACAGGTGTTGATTGCATAAGGGCCGTGGGCTCTGCGGTTGGGTGGATGTGTGTATTTGTAGCTCTGGAGCCCCTGTAAGTCTGCCGGCTTTAATGAACTGCTCTCCACTACTGTCCATTGTGAATAAGATTTGAGTCCCTGGATTATTTGAACAATTGCCACCAGACCTCCCACCCATACTAGACGCCACTTGGGAGAAGATATACATGCTGTAGAGCTGGATGTTTTATATGGTGGTCAAAATGAAAGAGGGCATGGTGATAATAGTGTGACTCCCAACAACAGGGTTTTGCTGTAAACAGCCGGCGTTAGACGCACTTAATTTTAGCTGCAGTATAGTAAACATGGAAATAAATTAAAACACATTGAGCATGCTGTATAATAAACATACACTTAGCTTCACAACTGTAAATTATGATAATTTCACGTTATTCTCCTTTAACATCTCCTAAATATTTTTTCCACATACCTCACACAAAAGATTAGATTTAGAGCATTATGTCATTTGAATGGTCATAAATCTGCATGAATGGCCGTGGCCCCTTGGGAGTTGCAGTACAAATAGGAAATACATCCTTTGCACGTATCCTAGTAGTTTAGTATATTGTTCAGCTAAATTAACGTGAGTAGCCCTTAGACAATAGTCTTTCCCCAGATCAGTGGAGGGGATGTTGGCGACTATTTGAACAGAGAAGTTTTCGTCTTTATCTCTAAATATGTCAAACCAGGCGCTATGGACTTCTGGAGACCACAGGAAATTGTCAGAAGTTCTGTCACTACTAAAATTTCACTACTTTATTTCAGAACTAATATAGTGTAATATACTTATATCCGTAAATAGTAAATAGGCTTAAAATAGTACAATAAGATAATAAGGGATCTTCTTCACTTCAACTCCCATAATTCACCTGCACCCACTATCAGAGCTCACTCCATCTCCCCCATAATTCACCTGCACCCACTGTAAGCCCTCACTCCATCTCCCATAATTCACCTGTACCCACTATTATCAGCTCTCAGTACAGCTCCCATAATTCCTCACTCCAACTCCCATAATTCATCTGCACTCACTATCAGACTTCACTCCACCTCCCATAATTCACCTGCGCCCTCTATCAGGGCTCACTTCAACTCCCATAATTCACCTGCACCCACTATCAGGGCTCACTTCAACTACCATAATTCACCTGGCCTTGCCATAGGTACACAGTACAGTGTTAAATTAACCTCACTCACAGGACAACACCTCACATTTTACACAGGTGTGGCATAACACTGGATCTGTTTATCAGTTTACATACTGGTATATTCCATGACTTATGGCATGTTGGTGTTCAGCACCATTAAAGGCTCTATCTTTAGCAAGGTGCGCCAGAATGCTCATTGCTATCTTACACTCCGACAACAGTCTATTTTTACGCCTTCTGGCAAGTTACACGCTGATTGGGTGCACTTTTCCCGCCATTATGACAGCAAAAACACACTAAAATAAGGTACAGTTTGCCAAAACATTTTTTAAGTACTGTATACACATCCTGGTTTATAAAAGTAATGTCATTGGGGAGGGCACAGTACTGTTCACTCACCCTCCACAGAGGAGTTATTCAGCTACATTTGCATTATTGTATTATTGTATGATGCATTATTTACCTTTTTATCTTCTCATACCATGTGCACACAAGCAGCACATTGTGAACTTCCTCAGTCAGGAAGTCTGTTTCATGCTGCAAACCAAGAAAAATAAACATGTTTTATGAGATAATGTTGTCTTGTGAGTGTGTGACCAAATTAGGAATGTGTTCAGTATCCAGTATGCTGGCTTGTGTGTAAAATTGTCTTTGTGTCTGTGTGTTTGTTTTTAATCAGGTACAACAGCCTCGTGACCAGCCAGAGAGCCAAGGGTATCATCGCAGTGTGCTGGATTCTATCAGTGATCATCGGACTGACTCCAATGCTGGGTTGGAACATGCGGACCACGAATGCGACCAGCAGCTCCTGTCCCGCCGGCATGACGGAGTGTCTGTTTGAGAAAGTGGTCACCATGGGCTACATGGTTTACTTTAACTTTTTTGGCTGTGTCCTCATGCCGCTGTTGGCCATGCTGGTTATCTACGCACGGATATTTATGGCTGCCCGCCACCAGCTCAGGCAGATGGAGCTGAAGTTGTCGCATGGACATTCTCACAGCGATGGCTCCTCCTCCCGGTCTACGCTGCAGAGGGAGGTTCACGCGGCCAAGTCCCTGGCCATAATAGTGGGCCTCTTTGCCCTGTGCTGGCTGCCTTTGCACATCATTAACTGTTTTACACTGTTCTGTCCCAAATGTGCCCGCCCCCCAGTCTGGATCATGTACCTGGCCATCATTCTTTCGCATGCCAACTCAGTGGTGAACCCCTTTATCTACGCCTACCGCATCCGAGACTTCAGGCACACTTTTCGCAGGATCATCCGGCAGCACGTACTCGGACAGCGGGACCGGCTGCGCAGCGGAAGCTTGGCTGTGGGAAACTTCACTACCTCCATTGGGATTAGCGTTGTGGATTCCTCGTTTGCTGCTGTCTCTAATGGCAACGTGCTGAACCACAGTCCCGGTCCCAATTCCAGTCCAGGTAATGACCATGGGATGTTCAGGGAAATACATTCCACAGGTATTCAGTGGAATCCAAGGTCAGACCTCTCAGATACAGAACACAGCACCAATGGGCATCACCCAGTAGAGCATGCCCTTTCTGCCCAGTCAAGAAAGCTTTGCTCGCTGGGTTCCTCTGCTCAGACTGGTGAGGATCTTTCCTCTTTTAAAAGAAACTCTGAAATCATGGTGGTGAAAGACTGTAGCATAGTCACCAATGTAAACTTCTGCTCACTCGCCACAAGGTCGAATCACTCAGTTGAGCTCACTGAGGTTTCATGACACACTCCATTGTGTGTTTAACTGCTGCATAACCCTGTGCATCGCATTTCTCATTAGACCTAAACACAGCCTACGCATCTGACAGGGTCACTGACTTTTCCCAAATCAGGATGTTGTTGATGTAAGGGTGACCTAATTCTCGTCAGTGTCTGGAGCCGGATATGGCAAAGGCATCCGTACCTGCTCTGTGTCTGTGGGAACTGAGTGATCATGCCTATTAAATTCCAATATATCTGTGGAACTGTTGTTATCTGATGAATGGATTAAATGCAGAGCGAGTGCACTCCCAATGTCACACACAAAAACACAATCCAACGGGTGTGAATGAGATTAAAGGGAAATTGCACCATTTTTTAAATAAATAAATACTTAAAGATTCAGTAGTTCAGAGTGGTTTTATGTGAAAAGCTCCATTCCAGAGTTAAAATCATTTGTAAAAGTATTGACAGAAACCAGATTTTAAGAATTTATGGATTTAAGTCTGAAAGCTACATTTTTTAATGAAAAGCTTACAAACATGCTGCCTAGTGCCTTGAGACATTGTTTGAATTTGTTTGAAAATGTAAGTGATCTGGTAATTTTCAGATTTTCAGTTTTGGACTTAACTGGACTATTTTTTTAAAGATTGCCACTTCTGGTTGCGGTTAAAGTCTGTAAAGAAATCAGATTTTGCTTGATTCTTTAGAGTAGGGCTACAGCAATATGGGGAAAAAACTACATTGCTTTGTATTTTGTTTTTATTGATGTACAAACAGATATCTACACAGATATTTACCAAATCTGTTTCACCAGATGTCAATAAGTCAGCATGCCATTATAGTAATACTAGTGCTGTCACCATTAGCATGTTAACGTGTGCAATTAATATGAAAACTTTAACATGTTAATAACCAGGTTACAGAGCCTGGGGATGTAATAGTGGTTTTATTTAGCGATATAAACACACATCATCACACTAAATTCAGAAGCTGCATTACTTTTTTATGCTGAAATTTGCACAAACACACAGCTGCTACAGCATCTCCTCTTTCCAGGTTGTTGAGTGTGGAATATGGAGCTACACTAACGTTTATTTTCTCCTTTACAACTCTCAGTTAAACTCAGTAACTCAGCACATTAAAATATTTTATTTAATGGGGATTTCTGCGTATTGGTGATTGGAATAAAATAATGACAATGGATCGATGTAATCCATTTGTGATGGAATTTCAATTTCATATCACTTTTTTACATACTTTGGCAGTTAGCAAGTACAGAAATTCCAAAATGAGTTGGATAAAAATATGTTTACATTGCTATTTTTACACTTTTACACAGTATGTCAACTAATTATTAATTGACACTGGTTAATATACAGTTACGAGAAAAAGTATGTAAACCCTTTGGGATTACTTAGATTTCTGCATAAATTGGTCAATAAATGTGTTCTGATCTTCATCTAAGTCACAACAATAGATAAACATAGTCTGCTTAAACCAAACAAAAAAAGTATATGTTTGCATGGTTTTATTGAACACAACATGTTAACATTCACTGTGAGGGGGGAAAAGTATGTGAACCCCTAGGCTAATGACTTTTCTAAGAGCTAATTGGAGCCAGAATGTGATGAGATTGGATGTGTTGGTTAAAGCTGCCCTGCCCTATAGAAAAAGCTCTCCGACGACCTACATTCAAGAATTGTTGACTTGCATGAAGCTGGAAATGGTAACAAAAGTATCTTTAAAAGCCTTAAAGCTCACCTTCTGTCGTTTTTTCTTTCATTTTAAAATGTCTAGTTGTGGTCTCTAGTATGAATGAATGACATGTGAGCCGTTTTTGTAAAAAAAAAGTGCTCAGGTGTCTCTGTATAGCTCTTTTTTAATGGACTGTTTTAGGGGTGTGTCCAAAATGACCGGATTCCAGCTTTGCTCATGAATATTCATACATGCAAACAGCATGCAAATATCTCTCCTCTGATTGGCTAGGAGCACTGCGACGCCCCTCCACCGCTCTGCCGCTCACTGCCTCCCACCTCCTAACTGATGGGCGGTGATGTTGCGTCGCTTCAGCTCCGCCTCTGGGAGTTTCTCGAGCCAAGGTGGGCTGGTCTGTGAGTTTCTGCCTACGTAGGCAGAAAGATAATTCAAAATTCACCCGTTTTTCAGAGGGGGGGAGGGGGGATTTCTTTGCTTAGCTCCTGCAGACAATGGGGGCTGCAAAACAGTTTAATGTGCAGGTGTACACATTCAACTCGGAGAGACCTACTGTATTCCACAAAAAACAAGAAAAATCGGATTTTCGCGGAAGGTGAGCTTTAATGTTCATGTGTCCACTTTAAGACAGACGGTCTAGTTCAGCACTGTTGCTACTCTTCCTAGGCGTGGTCGTTCTGTAAAGGTGACTGCAAGAACACAGCACAGAATGATCAGTGAGGTGAGGAAGACTTACAGAAATCTCTGGCACATGCTAACATTTTTGTTAACAAATCTACAATAAGAAAAACATTAAACAAGAATGAAGTTCATGGGAGGAAACCACAGAAGAAGCCACTGCTGTCCAATAAAACATTGCTGCATGTTTGAAGTTTGCAAAAGAGCACCTGGATGTTCCACAACAGTACTGGCTAAATATACTGTGGACAGATGAAACCATAATTGAGTGGTTTGTAAGGAACACACAACGCTATATGTGAAGAAAAATTGTGAAATATGGTGAAGGAGGCATCATGGTTTGGGGCTGCTTTGCTGCCTCAGGGCCTAGACAAATTGCTGTAATCAATGGAAAGATTAATTCCCAAATTTACCAAGATTTTGCAGGAAAACTTAAGACCATCTGTCCATCAACTGAAGCTCAACAGAGGATGGATGATGCAACAGGACAGCGACCCAAAACATAGAAGTAAATCGACAACCGAATGGAGCTTCAACAAAAGAAAATACGCCTCCTGACCTCCTGAACCCAACTGAGATGCTGTGGCATTATGACCTCAGGAGATCGATTCACACCAGATATCCCAAGTATATTATAGCTGAACTGAAACAGTTTAGTGAAGAGGAATGCTCCAAAATTCCTCCTGATCATTGTGCAGGTCTGATCTGCAAAGGTTCACATACTTTCAGCCCCCTCACTCTGAACGTTAACATGTTGTGTTCAATAAAACCATGCAAACATATAATGTTTATGTGGTATTAGTGTAAGCAGACTGTGCTTGTCTATTGTTGTGACTTAGATGAAGATCAGAACACATTTAATGACCAGTTTATGCAGACATCCAATTAATCCCAAAGGGTTTACACACTTTTTCTTGCAACTGTATTAATCATTATGGATGTTTTTATTAATGTTTCAATTTTCATTCTTCTTATTATGTACAACTCTCTTTACTTTTAAGTATTTAGTAATGTTTAATAATGTTGAGTGTCAATGTATAATTCGTTTAGGAATTACTATTTAATAATGTTTATTATGACTTTCAATTGTTTTATATTGTTGAACTGCTTCGATGATAAGAGCAAATTTCAGGATTTTGGTTTATCTCCCCCTACAATCAAACAAACGCAGCCAGCTCTCTGTAGAGCTCTCAGTTCACTGCTCCTCATTATATTTAAATAATATGTAAAAGAGGTTATAGAAACAGAGATATAGGGCTTTGAAAGAGTGATTACATCACTTATATCATTAAAAGAATACAGCATGGTAAAATTTATGTTTCAAAACATAAATTAGCTTTTAGTTATACACCCACTGCCCCCCAACACGCACACACACACACCAGCTATGGTTTGTCTGACGCCAGCAGCTGGTCCTAATGCAATGTAAATCCAATGAAGGTGCATCTGATGATGCTTTTTATTGTGCCATTATGTTGCTTTTTCCTCATTAACAGGCTCTTGGGTACTGGAGATCAGTGTTAAAGTAGCTCTGCGTGTGTGAAAGGTGGGATGAGAGCACGCACTCTGCAGTGGGAGATACGTGTCTGTTTACACAGGTGGGAGAGGCCTTTACTATCTGCTCCAAACTGAAACAAATGGATAAAACTAAAAATTCCCCGGAAAGTGGCTCTTTTTTTCTATTGCATCAATCGATAAAGTGCTTATTTGGCCTGGACTGGCCATTTGTCATAAACGTAATAGCTGTTCAAAACCTCCATCTCACATCCAACACAGGTAGATCATGAATCATGCACAGGTTTGCTTTTGTTTTAGGACTTTTTACACAGTGATGAATGTAAATTGCCTTTTTTTCTAACTGTATCCCATTTTCTCCCCAATTTAAAAGATTAATTACCCAGCCCACTCGTTAGGACTCCCACCAACACTAGGAGGGTAAAGGCTAGCACACACCTCCTTTGGTACATATGATTTCAGATTCTGCCAATGATGCAGCATCACAACGCATTCGGAGGAAAGCACTGGACCCCGGCTCTGAAACACCATCTAACAGACGATTGTGCTGACCGACATCATCTTAGGAGTGATGTGGGGAGAGAGTGCCACCTACTGTACCCACACAGAGAGAGCATGGCCAATCAGCTGCTGGTAAAGAAGCAGCATGACCCAGATATGATGTGCTAGTTTGAACAGTGGCAGTGCTTTAGTCCACTGGACCACTCTGAGCCATAAATGTACCTTTTTAAATGAGATCCTGTATTGTGCTATTTGTGTATCATTCAAAAAGGCTCAAACACCTCTTGTAACTTGTGAATTTAAACTGATGTTGGCTCCTGAAGCTGAAGTTAAATTTCTTTCCTGCTAGATATTCCACCATCAGCTGTGAGTGATTATTACTGAAAAGTGGAAGTATTTTAAATACACAGCTACTTGGGCAAGAGGCGTCCAACCACGTATTACAGAGCAGGGTGTCTGAGTGCTGGGATAGATTAAAAAAAGCACATTTTTAAAAGTCTTCTTGTAATAAAATGAGGCAGAGAGCTTTATGGCATAGGTTTCCATGGCCAAGCAGAACAATATGTCCAGGAGAACAATACCTGCTTGACTGCATCGTGCCAGCTATAAAGTTTGGTTGAGGAGGGATAATTCTATGGGGTTGGTACCTTTCATGGGTTGGTACCTTTTCTGTTCCAGCATTACTGCGCACCAATGCATAAACAACAGTCCATAAAAGCATGGAGAGTTTGGTGTTTAGGAACATGATAAGCCGGCACAGAACACTGACCTTAACCATTGCAAACAATTTTGGAAATAAATGAAAACATAAGCCAGATCGTCTGGTCCAACATCAATGTCTGACCTCACCAAAGCTTTTTTGGATGAATGGCATCAGCGGCAATTAAACAAGAGATGTGTTCTGACCATACTGTACATGTATCGGAGGAGGCATGTGCTAGAATTCACCCTTCTAATGTTGGGAGTGCAAAAGTATAAAGAGTGGGCTGAAAAAAAAAAATAAGTGAAATAAAGGATCCATATTGCAGAGAGTATAGTTTAAGGTTGATGAGCTTTAAAGTGTATTTGTGGTGCAGACTCAGTGACCGCTGAAAATGTAAATTGGAATATATCTTCCCATCCACTGTATAAATGATCACTACTCAGCTGAATCTGTTTGTATTATTTTATGTGTCTCAGGCATCGCAGCAATGGCACTATTATTGGACTGTGTGCATGCGGACAGTTCCATCTGTTAATGAGACAAATCTTCTTTATTTCTGGATCCGTGTCCCGGTGCGGATGTTCCTGTGACGTAAATCAGAGTGGACTGTTAACAGACTGTCAGTAGAGCCATATCAATCAGCGGCTGCTGACACGTTCATTCAGCTGCTTAAATGAGGTTTGGAGGTTCTGTTGAGAGTTATAGTGTAATGAACTGATTGGCTGCTGATCAGCTGGTTCAGAGCAGAATTGGTTTGAAAAATGTTTTTTTTTTTTTTTTAACACTGTTATTTCTTCATTAAATTCTACATTTAGATAACGGCTCTAACTGCTTCAACAATGCATCACAATTCATGAATTCTTTTAAGATTATAATGATGTGCCCAAAAACCTGGAGAGGATTAAATACAATGCAGTTCTGTATGGGATGTATTTACAATGTGGCTGCACACAATTGGAAAACCCATTGTAATATTTTTTTAAATAATTATTTTATATATAATATATAACAATATAAAAAAAACAGTACATTTAGACAAATTCACCAAAAGTTATGCCAAGTCCTCTGTGTATTCAAAATTGCAGTAAAATAAATAATACTGAGCAGCCACTATTTGCATCTGATAGATATATATCATGGACAATATAAACAGTGCACAGTTTCCTTTTGTATTAAAGCAGCTAAAATGTAGCAATATTCAAATAAATTTGCATTACGTAACATTTATAACCTATGCTGTGATGTGACTATAGTGTAGGTGATATGACAGGTATTTGAATCTGCATTGAGTATTGAAGTAAAGAATTAAATATAATTTACTTTGAATAAACCTGAAATATTTATGGTGTAATTAATGTTTGAATTTTCATTATGTTTTTTTGTGTTCTGTTTTTGACTTAAAAAAATCTGATGCATGAATTTTAGATACATCAATTCAAGTCTATCTACTCGATGTTTTACCTTTGACTTAAATTCATATTTCTAAGTTTTAAATTAAATAGATTTTAATTCATGGATCTGATTTTTATCTACAGGTTAATTTTGTATTTAACAGCATTTTTTTCATTTTCAACAGCAAAATTTAAAACACAAAAATCATTATTAAGGTTCAAATGTGTGAATTATCCCATTAAATATTTAAAGTTTATTTAAATGTCAGGTCAACTTAAATCAAATTCATTATATGCTTAATTCATTAATACACAAATTGCAAATTCGTGTATGTCAGATTTTAAGTCTTATAAATATTGTACTAAAATAATATCACAATGTTTCAGGGTATTTTTGCAATAATGAATAATACATACAGGTTTGTTTATTACAGCAACTGACCAAGACCCTGAAAAATATACCATAAACTTAAAGGACAAAATATTTAATCCATAAATATATATATATATATATATATATATATATATATATATATATATATATATATATATATATATATATATATGTAATTCAGTTCAGTATTGATCCGATATAAAATAAATTATATATATATAATAAAATATAATAAATATAAAGAATTAAAATTAAACTACAAAACAAACACAAAATATACTGCTTTTAGGAATATCCATATAATCATTGTAGGGATAGAGAGAGAAAATGTAAAGTGAGAGAGGGGGAGAAGGAAAGAGAGGGGACTTGTAGTGATTAAAGCCTGATTTATCCTCTTGACTGGAGATATATTTATTTTATATCGGATCAATACTGAACTGAATTACACAGTGAACAACTGATACTTCGTCAGACTCAGAGACAACCAGGAAGCTGAAGACCAACAAATAAAAACTCTGGGATTAGATATGCTGTGTTAATTTATCTGTTGTGCAGGAAATCTATTTCCCCACAATTAAAACTTCAGCCACTATCTTTGTTGAACACCGACAGCATTTAGCCTCTGTCTTTAGGAATCTCCTGATCAGGTTTATTTCCTAATGTTCTAGTCCAAGTCTCTTAATGCTGGGTATTAAGTAATAAAGACATCAGATGAAATACGATCAGCTGTTAATAAAATACTAAAGTAAAATCATTGTTTTTTTTTCTTTTTTGCTATTTTTTTTCTCATTTTCTCCTACAAGGCCAAATACCCAACCCACTCATTGGGACTTCCCCATCACTAGTGATGCCCCCACTCCAGGATGGTAAAGACTAACATATGCCTCCTACAATACATGTGAATTCAGCCAATGCCTCTTTTCAAACTGCTGCTAGTGCAGCATTGCCGAGCAGCCAGAGCGCTCGGAGGAATGGCAGACTCGGTTCTGATACATTAGCTCATAGATGCCTTGTGCTGACATCACCCTAGGAGTGACAAGAAGAAAGAGCGCCATCTACCCACCCTGAGAGAGCAAGGCAGCTGATGGCAAGCTACATGAATGGGATTCGAACCAGCGATCTCCTGATCATAGTGGCTCCGCCTTAGTCTGCTGGACCAATCAGAGACCAAAATCACTGTATTTTTTTTAATATTTTTTTAAGGGTTTATATAATTTGTTAAGTGATGATGTTTTAAAAATACTGTTTTATGGTGTGTAAAATATCTTATCAACCTTTTATAACTCCCATTTTCTTTACACAGCATATTTTTTTGTGGTATACGCACTTTGGACTGATTTGGAATTATTTAGTGTGTGTGTGTGTGTGTGTGTGTGTGTGTGTGTGTCTGTTAGCACTGCCCACTGGTGAAACAGAGCATTTCAACAATAGATGTAAATCAATTCAGATTTTGTGTTAGATATTCATCCTCCACCCTAAAACAGAAGATTTGTATTACCTTCTGAGAACTCTCCTCAGTGCTGCTGCATAACTGCTGGGCATTAATGACGAGTAATGGCACCTTGACCTTACCACATAGTTCCTAAACACTGAGGTTAAAACCTCACTGGATCTGATTGCCCACATACCCACAGATCAACAACACCAGTAATGAGGTGAATGTGAGAGCTGATACACGTCTGTCTCCAGAGTCAGAGACAGACAGGAAGGTTTGTAAAGCTGTAGGAATGCTGCAGCAGGTCCAATAAACAGATTCAGCTAAGTTTGGTTTCAGAATTCCATATGTATGTTACACACAGAGCTAAATAAAAAATAATATGAGTATTATTAACCCTTTTAGACCTTGCATCATTTACAATATACATCATGAATTGTATTATTTAATGTTTTTTGCACATACCACTACCAATAATAAACCAAGAATAAACCAAGAACCAGCTAATACACAAGCTTACAAACCAATGATACAGTAGCTTAGCCCCGCCCACTGCAGACTAGAGCACAGCAGCAGGACCTACACAAGCGATTTGTGTGCTCTAAGCATTATTATTTTATAGGAGTCTATATTCTGTACAATTTTTCACATTTTACCATCCCATAACCCATAACTATTCCTACAGTGATATCATTTGAAACATATATAGTTAATACTATGGAAAGTTATTTTTATTTTTATCACTTTGATTTTCATCATTAATAAGACTTAAATTGTGGTCTACAGATAATGTAACCTTTTAAATATAGATTATTTAACATGAAAACAGATGTATTTTACTTTTAGTCAGAGATAGGTCTGCATTTCTAAACGTTTAAACTGTTTTACAGGTAGTAGTCTTTCTGGTGCATATTGGTTAATTAGACCTGGTTGATTTATGTTTACTGAGCTGTAAAACCAATTTCTTTTATATTGTCTCTCAACAGAAAACACGACTATCATAATACCTTTTGAAATGTTCAGAAAACTCAGAAGCCTCTACAAGTAACTGATGTGTCATATATTTTGGACACTGGACTTCACATTAAAACGTGACCGCATACTAAATAATAGACCTAATTAAGCCCACACAATCACAAATGTTTAGTAATTAATGCCGGCGGTATAGGTGGTCTCCAGTGGTGGGTACTGGTTGTCAGATTTATGTTTTCCTGTCACATTCCCTGATAAGGTTTTTGTCCTCTATCTTGTCTTCAGTGCAATAGATGATCTGCAGGGGTCAGGGTCAGGTGATTATTTTCTCGGGGTCATTGTCCCGCTACATTTTACAGCTGCTTCACTGGCTGTTACTAACTGTCACGTCATTCTTAAAATATATACAGTGGTGTGGAAAGTATTTGCCCCACTACGGATTTCATTTGTTTTGGCTTTTTTGTCATACTAATATTTTTCCAATTATTAAACAAACTTTAATATCAGACAAAGATAATCTGAGTAAATATATAAAGCACTTTTTAAATGATAATTTTATTTATTAAAGGAAAAAAAAATATTTAAACCGATCTAGCCCTGTGTGAAAAACAGTTTGCCCCTAAACCTAATAACTTGGTTGTGCCACCCTTGGCGACAACAACTACAATTAAACTTCACTGATCCATTTATAGACCCTGAAGCAGCAAAGCTGCCCCAGACCATCCTACTACTACCCCCATGTTTTATATTTTCTACAATTATTTGTTAGATTTACGCCAGATATAACGGGACACCCTCCTGAGAAGGTTCAGTGTTACGTGTTTTATTCATTTGTGAATAACAGCTCTCACTGTGGTTCTCTGGAGTCCCAAAGCTTTAGAAATTATTTTATAACCTGTTCCAGACTGATAGATGATCAATGACTTTGTCTTCTCATCTGTTTTTGAATTTCTTGATTCTACAGGTCTGGCAGTAATCAGGCCTGATTGTGGTCAGTGATAAAATTGAACTTAGCTTTCCAAAAAGTGTTTTTAATCACAGTTAATTGATAGGGTGGGGAAACACTTTTTCACACATGGCTAGATTGTTTTTTTTTACCTTATTGATTACAATTATCATATAAAAAGTGATTTTTATATTTAATCAGGTAATATTTGTCTGATATTAAAGTTTGTTTGATAATCTGAAAAAAGGAAGTATGACTAAAATGCAAAAACACAAGAAATTTGTAGGGGGGCAAATACTTTTTCGTGCCACTGTCAACAGTTACAAATCAACACTTGGACGCAACTTAAATTCAGTGGTTTTAAATTATTAAAATATTTCTGCATTGTAGACTAATACTTAAGTCATCCTAAATATGAAGAAAAACACATGGAGTTTTTAAGTAAACAAACCAGATAATGTTTTATACTTTAGATTCTTTAAAGTAGCACCTCTTGCTAAGATGTTAGTTTTGCACAATTTGGCATTTTCAGTCAGAGGTAGAGTTGGTATACAGTGAATAGAATTTGAGTAATGTTCTAAGAAGTAAAGGTCAGTCAATCCAAAACATTGAAAGTATCCTCAAGTGCAGTCACAAAGACTTTTCAGACTGCTCTAGGAACGGAAAAGCAAGAGTTAGGTTATCAGAGTTACTAAGTTACCAGCAAGTTAACACAAGGTATACCTTGTGTTAACTTGCTGGTAACTTAGTAACTCTGATAAGCACAGTGTGTGTGTGCGTGCGCGCGTGCGTGCATGTATAACATTGAAACATTAAAAACTTTATACAGGAATGTTAAAATTTCAACACTAACTGATAAATATTAGGAATGAATATAATGTTAAATAAATATTTGATGTTATTTTACTCTGCAGATGCCAAGTGTTCCCATTTACTTTTATCACAAGGTTTTTCCTGCATTAAATAGATTAATTAAACCTCTCAGTATTGATATTGGTAAAGGAATCAGCATCGGTATTAATCTACTCTAAACCCTAAAAAAATAAGACCCATGGTATTGATATTCTCTTAAAGCAGTGTTTCAGTATTTGAATGTAAACAGTTCAGCAGCGCCCTCTGCTGCTCATACAGCAGAAGTGTTATCAGCACCAGACAGTGACTGCACGGGCCGCTAGAGGGAGCCCAATAATAGAGAGTCCAATAATAATGGGAGTAAACGGAGCTAAACGGTCAAAACTTAAATTAAAATATTGAATATTTATCTGGCCGGGTTATTCATTTCATTTTAAACTACACTGATGTATAGCAAATAAAACATACCTATATATTTCAGTTTTTCTTCAGTGCCATGAGCTGAGTTGGTTTAATAAATCCGAAATCGCATACTTAAACTGTAGAGTTCTGGACTGTTTCGGGGTGAGGACGCACTTCTCGCCCGGTAAAGCAGAACGCTCTTTTCAGTACACGACTACGCAGCTGCTGCTGTTGTTGTTATAAAAGGGTAAAATGCAGACCTTAATTAATATATATTAATGTGAAAAATACTACCATTTACATATAAAGTAGGTCAGGTAGGTTCATATTTAATCGTTTATAATTTCCTCTTATATAAGTAATACACAGTATTCAGTGCTTATGACTTATTTAGAGTTTGTACATATATATACAGTACAGTGGCGTGAAAAAGTATTTGCCCCTTACACCCTTTCTTTTTATTAAGGAAAAAAGAACTATCCAAACCAGTCTGGCCCTATGTGAAAAAGTGTTTGCCCCCCATTAATGAACTGCAATTAATCACACTTTTTGGAAAGCTGTATCATTTAAATACTAACCACAACCAGGCCTGATTACTGCCAGACCTGTAGAAACAAGAAATCAATTAAATAGAACCCGTCTAACAACATTAACCAGATAAAATATCTAAAAAATTATACATATACAGTCATACATATATCACATAATGTCCCAATCTGAAGAAACTCAAAAACAGATGAGAAAACAAAGTCATTGATCACCTATCAGTCTGGAAAAGGTTATAAAGTCATTTCCAAAGCTTTGGGAGAAAAAATGGAACACTAGTGAACCTTTCCAGGAGAAACAAACTGACCAAAATTATTCCAAAAGGGCATGGCCAACTTATCCAGGAAGTCACAAAAGAACATTACTACACCCTTCTCAAAAATCAGGAGATGGGGCACGCAGTCACGTGGGGGCAGAAGACATTTTAAAAAGTTTTATTGTTCAGTACCGCTGTAAGAAAGACTCTGGCATTGAATCTTAGCCCCGCCCCCTTCACGTGCAGTTTGGTCTAGTTCTACTGCTGTTTAGTTTTACTCTGTTGCTCCAGGCAAATTACCACTTCAGGTTGGCTAGATCACAGCCTCAAGAGAATAGCATGTGAGGAGTTGTGTGCGTGTATTCCAACCAAACCACACACCATTGAGACTCTTGCACATGTAATTGAAGTGTGAAGTTTAATAAAGAAACGAAAAGGAGACAACTGCTTCATGGTGTTCTAACCGACACCCCCCATACAACACTCATCCCATCATCAGAACCCACACATACAGTCCTTTAGTGGTCCTCACCAACAACCGCTTTTAGTCAGATAAGAGTCCTGTAGCAACTGAAAAACAAAGACTAATGCTTTGAATTAGTTGCTGTTTTTTATTTTAGTTAATTTATAAAAGAAATTCTTACACCTACAATAGCTATGATATATATTTTATGATTAAATTATGTAATTATTTGCATGAATTTATTGTCACCTCTTCTCTGAAGGGTTAGAAGCGCCTCACTGCACACCATTGAAAAATTGTCTTTAGGCCAATTCTGGTGCATTTACAGTAATGTAAATTAATGTAAACTGTCCCTGTTAAATAAACTATTTAAAAAATGGTATACGTTTTTACTGTTTTCTAAAGCCTTCTGAATTTTCTTTAAAAACACTACATAACTATTACACTGAGATCTACTTTTCTTTCCATATATTATATTATGTTGCGAAATGCACTAAACAATTAAAGCTGTGTAAATGAGCATGATGTTGAATTTATTTCCAAGAACAAAGAACAGAAAAGCTGGTCTGCAAATAAAAAAACAAAGTTCTAAAGGTTATGTGTGATTCATCTTCAGTGTCTAAAAAATGTACTTTTCTGTGTCTGAAGAACAGACTTTTGAATAATGCACAGTTTAATCCCATTATTCATTTAGTGCTACACAATACATCTGTAACATGCCAGTATGGTTTGTGAATACTTAAATTTTTTTTTATCTCAATTTAATAACACTCATGTCATCTCTGTTTCACTCATAAACTATTTTTTTAAACACCAGAAGTAAGCAAACAGCGCAATCATCGCGAGATCCGCTATTGTTCACGTTGGTCGCAGGTGGAGACTGTCCGACCTGACTTCTCTATGGTGGCTCTGAGGTGCAAAACAAATAAACATTTCAGAAAAGTAAATTACAAAATTACAAATTTACATACGAAAAATAATTACATTCAAGAATACTAAATTACCAAAGAAAAAAATATTTTACATGGGCAAAAAAAAAAAAACATTACATTTCAGAAAAACAAATTTCCAAAAATTGAAACAAATTTTCAAGACGCAAAACACTTTTACCAGAACTGAAACACTTTTACAAACTGTGATTTCTGACTAAAAGGGAGGGTCTAACACACAGGTAGTCAGGGGCTGATCTAGCCATTTTAGGGCCCTAGGCAAAATAAAAACAAGGGGCCCTCATTCTTGAAACATACACACATAAACCAAATAACTAGAGATGAAACGATCGATCGGCAGTGTATCGGTATCAGACAATTTTCAGCCAAAATACGGTATCGGCGATCGGCTTAAGCAGTTTATCAGAGCTGTGTGTGGATGAAACTGGTGAAACCGGTGAAACTGCTCGCTTACAGGAAGCTGCAGTTCCTTTACACACAAGTTATATCTCTCCTAAAAAGCGTTTATTTTGGTCAGTCACACTTGTGTTTATTTACTAGCAGCGTAAATTACCAGTGTTTGCTTTAGGCGTGGATGTAATTAGGGGAATCTGTACCAGGTTTGCCAGGCACCTGTGTGTCATTAATGTGGCATTTGGCCCCGCCCAAAATCGGTATCGACGATCGGCCCATCGTGGTAAAAGACGATCAGCGATCGGAATCGGCCCCAAAAACACTGATCGGTCCAGGAGGTGTAAAAAAAAAGGTCAGTTTTGGCAGTGCATCTTTGATTCTTTTGCTCTCTGCCCGTTTCTTTCGTTTAGCAGAACCACTTTCATAACTCCGCTTCATTTTCACTGTGACAGCCCTCACTCTAGTCGCGTACAGTTCCCGCTGTTTTGGTTTGAAGTCACGTTGTGTGGCACATTGCTACGTCATCATATTATGGACTAGTTCAATGCAAGCAAGGGAGGGGGGTATGTGTGTTTGGACAATTATTATTTAGACATTAATTCGGTATTCTACTGATATTTTTAATATAAATATTTTGTTCTTTTCTTTACATAAGTAACAACTTAACATTGTTTTTGTGTATTTACTGTTGCTGGGATGGTCAGATTTGGGGGCCACTATGGAGGACAGATTTGATCTACGCCCTAGGCAAATGCCTAGGTTTGCCTAATTAAAGAACCGCCTCTGCAGGTAGTGCTTGTTGCGGACCCTCCGAGAGAGAGTCGAGTTATGGACAAAACAAATTATATATATATATATAATGTTTTTTGGCATGCATTTTAGGAGCAGCAGTAATTGTCTTTGTTGCTACTGCCCAGCGGGGTTCAGCTGCTGTACTGTCCTGTCCTGTCCGCGGGGCAGTGGCTGAGCATCATGTGGGGTGTTTCCGTCAGGAAATCGCAGTTTATAAAAGTGTTTCAGTGCTGGTAAAAGTGTTTCGTGTCTTCTTCACGAAACGCCCACCCCCCAGGTGGTGCAGGTGCAGCCGTACCTCAAACAAGCCTAACGAGAAACTGATTTATAGGACCCCATTCATTTGGACGGTATCTGAAACGTCTCCTGGTGGTTAACAAACCTCCTCCCTGACCACACGCCCACGGTCGTTCTTAACTACCATTCATTCCCACAATGCAGTGCTGAAGTGCCCGGATGTGAGGCGGTGTATTTGAGGTGCATTGTGGGAGCGGGAGAACGCTGCTCGGACGCGCACGCTGCTTTAGAGCGGGTACAAAGACTTCCTCAGCGCAAAGACTCCGGTACAGAAATATCCTTTATATCATTGTTTTACCCGGTTTAATCCTGTTACTCTGTATCTGTGGGTAAAGCCGAGTTTATACAGGCTTTATTAACTGTAAATGTGCAGCAGAGAATCGCTGATTTATTGCTCTTTCTGTACTGTTAGCCTGTTAGCTTTAGCTACTGAAGCTAAACTCTAAGCCTAAAACAGGAAAATTTATATCTACATCTAAACCACCTTTGTATTCCCTACACCCTTAAACATACCTCTACTTCGGGCTTTATCGGCTGTAGTTATTGGATAGTATTGTCTGTTTCCGGGAGAATATATGCTGTATAGTTAGAGGTGTGTTTAGCTCAGATGCTAAATATAATACTCAGCTCTCCCCAGATACAGACAAACTTTACCAACATCTGTTAACTGCTCTAATTATACCACTACTAAATAACTATAATCAAACGGTATTAATTATGATAATGACTTACAATAATCTTTCAGATTGACTAAATCTTCCCTTAACATGTAAGATAAAGAGTAGAAATGCACCGATGTGTGAGTTCTGTGCTAATGACGATTTCCAATATTACAAACCTAACTTAAACATGCCGATGTCGATATACACATTTATAACGTAAAGACTACACATCCCTGTATAAATTTAAAAGCGAGCTTATACCCGTATGTTTTAGCTTTTAACCAACAATAAAATGAAAGGTGCAGATGACTCTTAAACAACAAAAAAAAACATTTATTTACTTATACCGACAAAAACCTCGCCTGGTGTGACCCGCAGCATATCGTACAGAGTATAAAATCGTACTTTTTATTCATAATTTATACAAAACAATCTTGGTAATTTAGTTTTTTACTAAATCCAGTAGTTTTTAATTTTAATAATTGGTCAGATTGTTTATGCTTCTGCTGAATGTCTGAACCCTTTTATATTTACATGAAATAAAACATTTGCAGTTGTCTGTTCTTGAAAATAATAAAATAAGGTTTAGTATTTCAGTGTTATAATGTATTTGTACAAAAGAAAATCCCTGAAATATTGGTATCTCCTATCCCTAGCCCAAACCATGTATTTGCTAGAAAATTCCAGTTCTTAAAACTAGAGTTCATTTTATGATCAATGAAAGCTTTATTAAATAGGTATGCACATATTAAATGTAATGGTTGTGGATTAATGGTTTCCTGAATCTGTAGTTGAGTGAAAGTTAAAGCTTGAGTAAATGGTTCAACCAGTTGTTGGTGATAAAGGTTGATGTCTGTTGTACAGAAGTGCATCACTGCTCTTCTCTGGAAAGGGTGTAATATTTGGCTTAGTTTGATTTTTTTTTTGGCATTGCTAAATGCCATTCTGTAAGTTTATTATTATTTTTTTTATAATTGTGGGCCAGTAATGTATTTGTGCTGTCTTTGTTGGTTTATTGTCTGATGGAATGGAGCTAACATGGCTGAAAAATACTTCATCAAATATGTTTAAAACTGTTTTCTTAACTCCACTAAAAGCTAAAGATGCAAACTTAAGATTCTAGACATATTGTATGTAGTGCTGAGTGTTTATGGCCTAAAAAAAGATTTTTTTCACACAAAAAAAAGATTTTTGATTTATGTTTGATTATTTCTCCCTACTAAAATCAAACTACAGATGGCAAAGAAATGGTTCAAAACTAGGTTTACATGTAAAGAAAAAAATAGTTTAAGAAATATATGCGTGCGTTTTGTAAATTGCCTTAAAACTAATTGGAATTAACTGAATTAATCAGGAAAAATCGCACAGCGCTAACTACGTTGTGCTGAGCTGGACTAAATTGTTTCGCAAATTCTCTCTTTTGATCTGTTACTGAAGTCCTTCCTGTGGTGACCCCCTTTCTTTTTACTGCAGATATCTGAACAATGTCGATCGGTGTACCAATCAAAGTGCTTCATGAAGCGGAGGGTCACATTGTGACCTGTGAAACCAATACTGGTGAGGTGTACAGGGGGAAACTGATAGAAGCTGAAGATAATATGAACTGCCAGGTAATGTCTGCACTGTTTGTCATGTAGTTATTTTGTTTCCAATTGAAAAGTTTTGTTTTGTTTGTGTTTTGGGTAAACTTATTGCTTGTAACCAAGTTTCAGCTGTCCCATCTGTTATGCCCAAGTTGCCAGCCCCACCTCCACTCTTGACAATGTAAATAAACTTCTTTACTAGGAGTGGAACAAAAGATTGGTATTAGTGTTTTATAGTTTGCATACATAATACATTGATACATGGCATCAAATATGGATATTTTCTATTGAAACAAGGGTCCTCTATACTCCCTAAGACTTCCTTTAGATCTGTGAAACTAACACCCATAAACACATTCCTGGTATTTGCTTATTTAGGAGTATTTAATCCTCTTCAGTTACACAGATGTTGAGAATTCTTTTGCAGTATATAGTGTTGCAGAATCACAGTATCATAATGCAACGTGAGATGCCCTGTACTTTCCACACTGTAGGTGTATCTGAGCAAGTGGACCTATAATACAGTTGTTTAAACTGGCAACTTGTGTATGTAGTTGTAGGGGTAACTGCATTGCACAGTTTTCTGTTCTTCCTGTCTTTCTTTTTCTGTGTATTAATTAAAATAATGTTTGCATTAATGAATACTAATGCCTTTGGATTTTAGATGTCGAATATTACTGTGACGTACCGAGATGGCAGAGTGTCGCAGCTGGAGCAGGTCTACATTCGCGGCAGCAAAATCCGCTTCCTCATCCTACCGGATATGTTGAAAAACGCTCCAATGTTAAAGAGCATGAAAAATAAGAATCAAGGAGCAGGGGCTGGGAGAGGCAAGGCAGCTATTCTTAAAGCACAAGGTATGGCACTGCATAATCGTAGTTGATTGTATACAGTTTTCTGATACTCAATGCATTTTCATTACTTTCATCTTTTTTTTTTTATTATTATTTTTTTTATCCTTGTCTGATTTTATAAATTTCAATATTTATCCTCAATTTTACTTACTAACATTACTGTTTCGTTACTCCATGTGGTGGCACTTATCAAATGAATAGGGTAAATATGCAGTGAAGAATATTTGTTCAATTATGTGAAACTAACGTCAGTAAATACGTATTTCCTGGTATGTTTGATGCTGTAAAGTATTGTAGAGAATTGTCTTAACATTGATATTACAGAATCTGTCAATATGTTATCGTAGGCAATGTACCATGATGATGTATAAAGAGATGCCCTGTGGTTCCCACCCCTATTGTACATCATATTTTATTACTAATCATAGTGTTCTATAGAAAACATTTATATTAAACAGTTGTCATACCCAATTGCATATCCATATTCAGACAGCAAGGCTTTAAGCTTTGTTCTGTCAAGTGCAAAATTGCTTTTTGCATTTACTTCTGCCTACATATTTGTGTGCGTGACTAGTAATCTGTAGACGTTAAAGAAATTGAATGTGTAGATGATTTTAGCAGCATATGGGTGTGGTAGTTAAAAGCTCTGACTGATCATGCACGGTTAGTGGAAACCCTAGGGAAAGTGAATGAAACTGAGTGTTTTGGTAATCCTTCAGTATCTAAGATTTGATTGTTACAGGTGTGTGGATGGGTGGGTTTGTGTGTGGGTTTTTTTTGTGGTCTATTTATACCCCTTAACAGACTCCTTTGGTCCTGTTATATCCCTTAAAAGGATGATTAGTTGATATAAATCTCAGTTAGAAATATTTGTACTCCAGATTTCAGTTTTGCTTAATAGTTGATTAGTAACTGCAATCCAATTCTGGGGACAGAAGTGCAGGAGGGTTAAGGCTTCTTAGTCACTCAGTTAACACTAAGCTTGGACCACAAAAGGGACCAAACACAACAGATTATGAATTTTCTTACTCAATATCAGAACACCTCACGTTTAAACATTGGGCATTTAAAGAGCCTTTAAATGCCGCGGTCAGATGTTTCTGTTGCTCTGAAGCAGTAAAGAAAGTTGGGGACAGAAAACAGAGATGGTGATGTTTTCTGTCTTTTAACCACTAATGTGCTCTCTGTAGATTTGAGCCAAACAGTTCCTCCAGCTAGATGTTCATGAACTAGTTCTGTGAATGTTAATACACATGATTGAGCTGAAATATTTAACCTGTTTATTTTTTAATTAATTCGTTCTTTTACCAATTTTGGCTGCAAAATTATTACATCTTACATTTTAAATATGTACTAATTTTGTATTTTAATTTATATATAAATTAGTATTGACATAATGCAGTTGTTTCCTAGTAATAACCCATGAGTGACCCAGTGTTTGTTTTGTTTGTTTGTTTATTAATTAATTTATTTTTTCCTTCGTTTCTTAATCCTCTAGTGGCTGCAAGAGGTCGGGGCCGGGGCGGGCCGGGAGCAAGAGGAAACATTTTCCAGAAACGCCGGTAGTTCAGTTCCTAGTGGCTTCAGTCTGTACAGTTTTCTGTTCAACTTTTATGTTGAGTGCTTACTTGGATTGGTTACCATTGAATTCAAAGTGTTGTTTTTTTTTGTTTGTTTTTTTTTTTTTTAATTAGCTTGTTTTGATTCCACCCCCCTTTTTGTTTTTTGTTGTAATAAATGGAAGTCTTTACTTATACAACGAGGCTCATTTGGTTCATTTTAATAAGGTGTACCACCATTTTTTATGCTTGCAAATACTGTTATTATAATAGGTTGTGAAGTTCAGTTTTAGTCTTTATAGAATTAATATAAATTGTAATTTGATCACAATACTTTTTGTCTGCTGAGTCATGGCATCCCACTCTTCTTGAAGGGTGACCTTCAGGTCCTTGAGGTTTTAGGATAGAGTTTTGTTTTCTATGGGATTCAGGTCTGGAAAAATGGCAGGCCACTTCATTTAAGGTAAGTCTCCAGCAGCTGTTCCCTAATTATGCAACCTCCATGAGCTAGAGTGTGGATGTCCATGAAGGTGGAATTAGGCATGTGTTCATGCAGAGACACATTGACTGGATTGATGATGTAATTTGAGTAGTATTGGCGTTTCACCGAACCATTCACAAAGTGTAGGGCTCGTCTGGTAACTGCAGTGGGACTGATGCATAGTGTTCCCCATTGACCTCTCCAACATTTTTGGTGGCTGCCATTTCTTCTGTGTGAATAGATTTTAATCAGTGAACAGCCCTGGGGTGCCTCGCACCTACCTTACATGTGCCTGGAGTTGTGTGGCATGAATCATCTGGTTCCGCAGGGCACAGATCACAATGAAGTGGTCACCAGTGTAGGGTTTGACCAAATGACGTCCACTTCTATGCCTTTCTCTGACTTTCAGTCTTTCTGCATCACTGTTGCAACCTGCTGATGACACTTCCGTCTAAAAACATCCTGTTTCAAGCCTCGCAGTGGTGAGGTACGGTTGATCAATTGTTAGGTGTCTTCTTGGTCGCATGATGTCAATGTAAACAGCATGAAGACCAATGGAGACCAATCCAAATTTCCCAGTCGAAATAACTAGGCCTATGACTGTCACACATACTTGATCCAACATTTTTTTTAGATGTCAAGCGAAACATGAATAAAACCCTTTAACCTTACCTTTCTGCTGAAATGTTTCGTTAAGTTGAAACATGTTTGGTTGTATTGAACCTACTATGACTAGGCCAATGTGTCTCGTACATTTTAAAAATGTATTTATACAAGCTTTTTACAAAAATCAATGAGTGCTGCAATTCCTCATGACATGCTTGTAGTGTATGTTGCCTCTTATGTTACTATTTTTATGTACAGTATATAAAAAATATATAAAATGCTTGCTTTATATCTTTTTCATATTTTACATTAATGTGTCTTTAGAAATTTAACTGCCACTTGAACATGGTTTACAAAGGACATCTATGTTAAAATTAAATATGTACAAATACGAACCATTTTCTATTTTTTTTTTTTCAGGAAGCCCAGAACAGAGAGTTATGGCCGTTTAAAAATGAATGAAGGTTTAGGAGTATGGTTTATCATTCAGTTGAGCAGTAGAACCAACCAGAAACAATTTTAATTTAAATACTGAGTGAAAAGTCAAATAACAGTTTTTACATTTTAATATCAGCTACAAATTGTACAGCATTTCTAGCTTACTTTATGGACATAAATTTAGCTGGAGACTAAATAACTTTAAAACTCTTCCATTTGCCTTTTTATTCCATTTGACTATACTAATGGGCCATTCCACCAAATGGGTGCCATTTGCTTGGTGTAACTATTCAAAACATGTACTGGTATTTTTTTTTTTTTTACAAGGTTTCTAATCTGAAGATGATTTTTCTCTTTCCTGTTACCAAAACTTGACATTAAAAAAAACATTTTAAAAACAAATTCCTCCGTATACTGCATGTTTGAATAATTAATATTATAACAAAAAAACACTAATTGCATGCACTTCTAAAAGATGTGAAGTCTTTTGTAATTTTTTTATGAAGACCCAAACCAGAAATTGATCATTTTTTATCATGCAGTTTATTAAACAAATGGCAAAATGATGACCCAAGCAGAATTGGAAATGGCGGTTTACTGTACATTAACTAATGTTTACATTAATAAATCAATAACTAGGGGACTCTACTCAGTCCTTATACTGGCATTCACTTCTGTTACTGGCACACATTCCTGTTACTGGCACTCACTGAGTAACAGGAGTGAAAGTAATAGGACTGAGTTTAGCAAAAACATGAATGAAAAATTGTGCATGTCCATTTTGGTAGCATGCCTCAACTACTTTCTTTGATTGTGGCCAGCCTTGGTATAGTTTCATTAGCTACTTTTCCATCCTATAATATGTTTAAAAAGATGGGTCTAATATTGTGTAGATGCTAAATGTTGCTAAATCTTCAGGACTTGAACTGTTAGAATTTTTGCACCAGGAGTGTTATCCAAAAGAAAAAAAGTCCAAGACTGGTGGAGGAGGATATGCCAAGATGCATGAAAACTGTGTTTAAAAAAACTATTTTAATCCACCAAACATTGATTTCTGAACTCTTTATACTTTATGAAAGTTAATGTGTTTTATTTGCATTATTTAAGATCTAAAAGCTCTAAATGACAATTTTTGTTTTTTTGGAATTTGGGAGAAATGTCAGTAGTTTTACTAGAACATGTACCTATAAATAGCAACATCACTGAAACTGATTCAGAAACTGAAGTGGTCTCTTTTTTTCCAGAGCTGTATAATTGTGGCTCCAGCAGCGAAGGGTTAATATCCAAAAAGAGATTTCCCCTTTTAAGGCCGTGTGTGTTAAGATGAGGGGGGGGGACCCAGGTCCAGAAAGTAAAAATCCATCCCAGGGTTTTGTACCAACTGCCTGGGAGGCTCTGCTGCAGCTTGGCTCTACCCAGAGCCGCCCAAGCAGTTGGTACCAAACCCCGGGCTGGATTTTTTATTTCTGGACCTGGGATTTCCACCTCTAGTGTGTGGTGAGAGGCATGGCTGAGCTGCTGTTCTCTGAATCCGCCTGCACACAGTAGAGGATGCAGCAGCGGCCCCGCATCACAGCGGAGCTGCCCCGCCTGCCCACCGCAGCCACCCCGCAACGAATACCATTAAACCGGCTGATCGCACCGCGAAGAAGCTGCTTCTCCAGAGACCCTTAAGGACAGTTCGGACCGGCGCGGTGAGAATCAGCACTTATTACCGTGTTGTTTTCTGATCCTGAGTGTTTATTTGTGCCCTTCAGCTCCAGCGGGGGATTTCTACCCCAACATCTGTTTCATAAGAGCTTCCTCCGCTAGCCTAGCGCGCTTAGCAGAACCGAGGCGGATATAAATACTAACTGCGAGCCCAGCTGAGCTCTGAACTCTTATATCTCTCAATTTAAATAAATACAGTGCAGTCTTTCTCGGCTCCTTCTCTACATGTTTAAATCCACACCGAGCGTTTTAATTGATTTTTGCCTTTTTATCCCTAGCGCTGTTTTAGATGTCAGTATGTTAGTTAGCAAGCTGCTAGCTAACGGTATCTCTAGCTTTACTTCCAGAGCGGGGAAGTGTGCAGCCTGTACCCGATAACAGCGCCTCTGATAGCGGACCAGCGAGCGAGCGAGCTACCCTGTACCATAACTACCCATATTTCTGACAGTACAGATAGTTTTAATAAGCACCTGCGAGGAAATCTAACCAGAAAAGCAAATAACAAAAAAGCATCCCCATCTACCTCAGTTTTACCCCAAAACAACAAACCGACAGATATAACGCTCGCTATTAGAGAGAGAGAGAGAGTGGGGGAGCTGGTCTGTGAGGAATGTACAAGAACCCCTTCACCACAAACTGAATTGTAATGGTTGTTTTAGTTGTACAATCATTTCACTGGCGTGTATAGATGTTACAGGTGTACAGATAGTTTTGATGGACATCTGACACATGAGGTCCCCATTAATTATTATAGAGAGAAAGTGAAGGAGCTAGGTTGTGGAGCAGTCTGAACTGCAGAGCTCAAATCTGAGACATAAAAACATGTCCAAGTCTTAATTTGTGTGTTAGGCTGGAAAATCTATAGTTTTTAATGTGTATTCTTTTTTTTGTACAGGTTGTATTTCAGTCTGTAAGTCAGTAAATAGCTTTTATGTTATTTCTGTGAGGATAAGTGGGCAAGAAGACATTTCACCACAAATTGAATTGTAACAGATGTATAATACAGTGATTATTATGCTGATGTACTGATCCAAATTAATTACACTGGTGTGTTCAGGTTTTACAGGTGTACATTTTTGATGGCCATCTGACTGAAAAATTACCAAAAATAGCAAATAATATTTGTTAGAGAGGGAACGTGGAAGAGAGCTAGGCTGCTGTTGCTGCTGTATACAATACATATTTTTTTTTATTTGTGGACAGGTCTTTATATTTAAATGGAAAATATCCATTTGGGCTGATAATAGCTGTCTTTTCTGTCAGGAGGTAGATCAAATTGAATGATTTTAATTGTATTAAATTATAAAGAAAACACATAGATTCCTATTTCTGAGACTTATGCTTATGGAGAGTTGTGATGGGCACCTGACCTAAAAAGCACTTAAAAAGCAAATGACAATCCCCATTAACATAAATTCTACCCCAAACAACATTTCTAGCATTGGCAGCAGCCAAGTGGAGCTATGCTGTTATGCAGTCTGTTATTTAAATGCAAAATGTATATTTATATGTAAATATTTCATAAAAGATCACATGTCGGTCTCGAAATTTAGTTTTGCAAACTAAATGCTAATACAGATAAGCTTTTCCTGTGCTTTGTTCTGTATATTTTGTGTATTGTTATCTATGTGTACATTGTTTAGCTCTATGCCGTCATAATGGCGAGGAACAGTCATGTGACCACACACTATGATAAACAGCTGGCATCTGTACTAATAGAACATCTGCTTGGTTTTAAGGCAAGAGCAGCTCTGGTTTACAAATACTGTTTTAGCAGTGGGCAGATACAAAGTCTTAAATAGCAGGACAGTTCTTTAATAGCAGACACCATTTCAGAGACAGTGTTTGACCTTTTCACAGTAGCTACTATGACTAGTAGTTACAAATGAGAAATTAAAGGGAAGACCTACATAATCAATAATCATAATCAACTAGCCTCTTTTTTAAGCAGATTGACCACCCATACATTATAAAATGTCATTGTGCAAAATAGTGAAACAGTGAAATACTGAAATGGTGGGATATATGCTTGGCTGGATGGATAAATGGGGATACTGGCACTCATGTGGTCAAATCTGTCTTTTTTCATAAACTGAGATCAGGGTGTAAACAATGTAATATTAGACACAAATCCTAACTCTGCATTGTAGCCTCTGTAGTACACATTATTCTTGTGTGTAATGTAATTTGATCTGTCCTGTTATTGCAGCACTTAAGCGTGTGGAATGCATCACAATAACATGGCGATAAAAATTGGATTCCTAATTTACACCTCTATTTGTCTCTTATTCGTCTTCATTCAGAAATAATGTCTTACAATAATTGTTTAATTCAGCTCCACGCTGTAGGTAATGAATGCCGGGTAAACCAGACATAAATGCAGAAATTGTTGCCACTGCAAATCTTTTTCAGGGGCTGAATAATATGCACCTATTACAATATAAAGGGGCTTTCTCTGTGGCTACAGTGTTTAAACAGTTCCTGATTGGTGGAGCTTCTTTGTTAATGCCGATCTTTGGTACATAAGCCCAGCACACAGCTGAGTTCATATTTGGCAGCTTATATAGGCTGTGCACATAGAGCAGTGTCCCAGTGAATGCTGTGCAATCCATCAAAGATCAAAGTAGGTCACCCAGCGAAGGAACAGTCTTGAGATTAAAATAACTCAGCAGACCAGAGCTCTCTGTGCTTCAGCAACATCTTGGTCTTGGGCTTTTACATTTCTCCTCAAGTTCAGTAAAAGGGCAGCCTGGGACATGTTTTGCACTGATATTACTCCTAGTCTTTTTTATTAATTGCATACACTAGATTTAAAGTATTTTGGGAAGTTGGACCATTCCCTCAGCAAACTCAGATAACTCGGAGGGCTTTGTGCTGGAGTTTGGGTGGCTTGTTTGGAGCTGAGAGATATAGATAAAACATTTAAAAAATGTGATGGGGTGGTACTGGGTTGTGAATATTAGTTTGGGAGGAGGGGCTTCAGGCCCTTATGATATTTTGTTTTTCAAAATATTTGGTCATATTTTGCTTTTTCAAGTACACAGTCTTGTTTTTTACTAATTTCTTTTACATATTTAGATGAAAACAGTGGTGTCAAACAGACGTTTATTCAGGGTTTTTATGCTATGTTAGATGTAACTTGAACACACAGTACATCAAATTGCTTACAGTATCACAGTATATTGTGTGATACAGGGGTTGGACAATAAGACTGAAACACCTGTCATTTTAGTGTGGGAGGTTTCATGGCTAAATTGGAGCTGTCTGGTGGCCAATCTTCATTAACTGCACATTGCACCAGTAAGAGCAGAGTGTGGAGGTTCAATTAGCAGGCTAAGAGCACAGTTTTGCTCAAAATATTGCAATGCACACAACATTATGGGTGACATTCCAGAGTTTAAAAGAGGACAAATTGTCTTGCTGGCGCATCTGTGACCAAGACAGCAAGTCTTTGTGATGTATCAAGAGCCAAGGTATCCAGGGTAATGTCAGCATACCACCAAGAAGTTTGAACCACATCCAACAGGATTAACTGTGGACTCAAGAGGAAGCTGTCTGAAAGAGATGTTTGTGTGCTAACCTAGATTGTATCCAAAAAACATAAAACCACGGCAGAATTCAATGTGCACCTCAACTCTCCTGTTTCCACCAGAAAGAAGTTTATTGTGATCTTAAACCAGGTGTTTCAGTTTTATTGTCCAACCCCTGTATATTGAAACATAAGCATTGTATTAAGACATATATCATATCATCAAGTTCTTGCCAAAACACTGTCCTATCACCTGGTGATTCATTGTTATTTCTGAAATCAAGAGGCAGCGCGAGACAGTGTGGTGAACTGAGGTGAAGCATGTTAGAGTGAGGTAGAGTGAGACACAGCAAGCAGAAGAGAGGCAGAGCAAGCTATAGTGAGACAGTGAGGCAGAGCAAGGTAGAGTGTGGCAAAACAAACTAGTGTGAGACAGAGTGAGGTAGAGTGTGGCAGAGCAAGCTAGAGTGAGGCAGAGCGAGGTAGAGAGTAGCAGAACGTGCTAGTGTGAGACAGAGTGAGGTAGAGTAAGGCAAAGCAAGCTAGTGTGAGACAGAGTGAGGTACACTAAGGTAGAGCAGGCTAGAGTGAGACAGATTGAGGCAGAGCAAGCTAGAGTGAGGCAGAGCGAGGTAGAGAAAGGCAGAGTGAGGTAGAGAAAGACAGAGTGAGGCAGAGCAAGCTAGTGAGACGGAACAAGACAGAGTGAGCTAGAGTGAGGTAGTCAGGCAGAACAAAGAAGTGTGAAACAGAGCAAGATAGAGTAAGGTAGAACTAGGCAGTG
This sequence comes from Astyanax mexicanus, assembly GCF_023375975.1. Classification (NCBI taxonomy): domain Eukaryota; kingdom Metazoa; phylum Chordata; class Actinopteri; order Characiformes; family Acestrorhamphidae; genus Astyanax; species Astyanax mexicanus. Next base: position 38,900,133 of record NC_064424.1, read on the forward strand.
AGGTAGAGCAAAGTAGTGAGTTATTATGAGGAAAAGTGAGGTAGAGTAAGACAGAGTGAGGCAGAATGAGACTGTAAGATAATTGCACAACACATTTTTGTCCATATTGTAAACCCATAGTTCACTATAAGGGGGTCCACAGACATTTGGACGTACAGCAGTTATTTGGCAGTGGGAATCTGCATGTTTGCAATTCAGTGAAGTGCATATGTGCAGCTGATCACAGAAAAGGGAGGAACCGTGTTCATGAAGATTAGGGATCATGCTGTGGGCCTGACCCTGCGAGAGAAACAAGACTGTGTGATTCTTTGCGTTTAATGATGAATAACGCCAATCACTCCACTGTCACCTGGCACTCTTTTGTCATCCTGGTATCAATACAGCAACACCTGCTCTGACAAATGGGTCTGACACGGGTGAGTGCCCAGACTGACAGAGGATTTCTGTAGGGGAAGCTGAGCAGGGAGTCAGAAACCACCTCCATACAAATCCATTTCGACACTAAAAGCTTCTCCATCTCACTGAGTGTGCAGTCTACCTCATTTCTGAGAAGATTGAATTATTTATGTTAGGTTTGCTGATAATGAGTGAATCAGTTCCGGGTCTTTTACAGTAGGGCAGCCAGTGGGGAGCACTTTTTACAATTCTGAATTGGACTGTCATGCTAACTTAAATCCCTTCAGATTTACTCACAGCACAAGAAAGCAAACAAAAATCATTAAATGTAGCTTCTGAATTAAGTGATAATGAGTATTAATTTTGAATCACAAACAGTAATAATGCATATTTAAATTTCTAATACTGTTCTCTCAGGACATTTTACACTTAATGCTTTCCTTTGTTGATGCAGATTTAATTTTCCAGCAGGACATTGCACACTGCCAAAAGTACCAGTTGTTGTAATATATTATTCTAATTGTATGAGATCACACTGTGTTCTCAATCTACTCTATGTAATATATGAGTTTCATGAGTTTTGAATTGAATATGAAAATATATACTGAAATATATTAACTTTTCGATGATATTAAATTTTTTTTAGGTTCACCTGTAAACATGCTACTTTTAGAGCTTCTGTAAAATAATTGGGTTCATATAAGCCCAGACCTATTTCTGAATATTAATTAATACAATAATTTCTTTTATTAGAAACATTTGTTGAGAAGCACATAATTTTTTTTTGTGGGCACATGACTGTAAATATTTATTGTTAAAATCTTGATGTAAACAACAACATTACAACAAATTCATAACTTTTTTTCTAGAACCTATGTCAGAACTAGTTTTATGGACCAAAAAATTTAATCTAATCATTTAAATAGTTAAATGGATGGAACAAGGCTGCAACAGTAAAAATACACTTTTAAAAGCAGTTAGATTTATCTCCAACACTCCTACAATCTATAAATATGGTCAGATTAATAAACACACATTCACTTACTGTCCTGTATTGTCACTGTCAGGATGTTCAGTAAATGTCCAATGATAAAGTAACTGAATGCATTCATTAGAAGCGATGTCCGCAAAACAAATGGACACAAAGGGTATGCATGATTAGTGATTTCTCAGCTTAGATTGCACATGTTGGACTACTTGATTATGTTTTAAGTACATAATCAAATAAGTGTGAGATAACTCAATTACTAATTTAATCAGTGCTGATGGGCGTAATCATGAGAGGTTTGGCAGGGACAGAAAAACCTCTGTTATTTCTGGTATTATTTTGTTCACTTTAAAGCTGTTTGTCACTGTTTGTTTAACTAGGATGACCATAATTACATTTGGGTAAATCAGGAAACCTGGGAGCGGGGGGGAGATGGCAAGTTTTATGGAGTGGTTTGAGTGTTGACGGGGGGGAGGTGGGGGGGTACTGCGCTTTGACTGTGAGTGTTGAGGGGTGGGGGGGGGGGGGGGCGGGGGTGTGGCGGGATAAATTACCTTCATGGTCCAATGAAGGTAATTTAAAAACCAGGACATTTCATCTCTTTTTGAAAAAAACCCGGAGTGCCCGGGACAAGACGTGAAATACGGACGTTTGGTCACCCTAGCTTAACTGCTTTTATCACACACATGATCACAGAACAAGCAATCTTTCTAGAAACATGTGAGAGGAGATTGAGGAGTAGATTAGAATTGACTGTGATTGGACACAGCCAATAGAGATCAAACAGAGGCCATTAAACAGTTTCTTCTTTAGCCCAGTTCCACAGAAGGAGGTTTTTGAACAGAGAGAGTGGCTCTCTTCGCTCTTCTTCTCTTATTGTCTCAGATTAAAAATTGCCTTTCTTCCACCCATTTAAATGCAAAAACTCCTGTTCCATCACGAAAGATTGAGTTTGCTGAAGATGATTCATATCTGTGCTCAGAGAAGGCACATTCACTTTCCTTCTCAGAAGAGTCTCCACACTGTTCTGGGTTAAGGCTGTGGGGAGAATAACTACATACTTAATGTGAAGAATAAGAACTGCATAAGCAAACACCATAAAGGAGAGGAATTTTGCATCGGTACCCTTTAAGCTAACCTGACTGTGTACTGTGCTTCAGTAGAGTAAAAGCTATTGCTCTCAGCTCTGCTTACCTGCTGTTTCAGTGTTGATTCAGTGTTCACATCTCCGAACAGCATACAGTAATTCATTACGAGACGGGTTGTTGAAAGTTTATATCCCATTCACCTGGCTACCTTAAAAATATGTTGCAGTTTTATCACCATACTGGAATTTCCAAACTGAATTCATTGTTCTTGCCCATGTTTACCTTATACTCAATACTATCTAAAGAGGAATCACCAGAAATTGCTAGTCTCATTCTCCTTATTAACCAAATCATTCCAAAGTATAGGGTGGAGCACCATCATTCCAGAGGAGACAGTTCAACTGCTCTCAATGCCGTCTATCCCACACCTGGTATTAGGCAGTTCATTTTCATGTTTATGTTTTTTTGCACTATAAGAAGCACTGGATTATAAGGTGCACTGTCAATGAACATCTATTTTCTGGTCTATTTTCATACATAAGGCACTGTATTATGATGCGCATTATACAATACTAGTAAGCAACGTGGGTGTCGCCATGTTTTTCCTTTAATTCAGCAGCTCCGAGTGGTAGTTGGGTGGTAACTTAAGTAAAGCTAAGCTGAGCAAACAAAGCTGTAATTCTTTAAAAAAAAAAAAAAACATTTTCTTTTAAAGTCAAACGAGCACTGGATGTTATTCTAAATAGATTTCTCTCCTGAAAACTGTTTATTTGCGTGAGTAAAGCACTTCCATTTATTTACAGGAAGAGTTCCAGGTTTCCACTTAGGCTGGGAGATATAAGCTAGTGGTTTTTGTCCCACATAGCTTGTTTTAACACAATAATCACGCAGGCTAACACTTTTAGTGGCACAGTTAGTGGCTAATGCTAATGTCTCTAGCAGTGCTAGCCGGGTTTAGCAGCAGGCTACAGGCCGATATACTCGCTTCTGAATGGCGAAATAACTAGCACTTAGCGTGGTTAGTGGCTAATGCTGCTCCAGCAGTGCTAGCCGGGGCTAGCAACAGGCTACAGGCCATAATGAATCACCTCAGAATGGCGAAAAAGCAAGTGCTTAGCACGATTAGCAGCTAATGCTAATACTGCTCCAGGCTAGGTGCTGAAGAACTAAACTGAAACTGTATACTACTGTGTGGCTTTACTGCTTCTTAATACCTGACTGTTAGAATTCATACATGAGGCACACTGACGATTTTTGGGAAAATTATAGGATTTTAAGTGCTTCTTATAGTACAAAAAATACGATACTCTAGTAAGTCCTTTCATATTCATATTGTTCAAGTACTTGATAATACACTATACTTAAACACATCATATTTACAAAATCTGAGTAAAAAACGTTGGGAAACAGTGGGAAATAACGTACAGAACATCACCGCTATCTGGAGGGTGGGATTTAAACACAACACTAAATTAACCACTGTCTAACACCAATCATTATCTGTAAACTAATATTTAATCAGTACTGTTTTTGATAATCCGTACAGTATTGTGAAACAAAATATCACAATATGATACAATATCAATATTTTTGAAAACTCCCAAGAAATAAAGTGTTTAGCATCACGTTTTATGCATGGCAGGAATTTACTGCGTTTTTCACCACTTCAGAAACTGGCTGTTTTTCAGCTGAATGATAAAAGTTGAAATTTTTAGCTTTCTTCAACTTAATATAGTAGTGCTGAAGAATCTAAACAGTGCCTGGAGTTTGTCCGTTAATGCACTGCACCAGTGTGCAAGGGGATTTAGGTTATGTAGTTTTGATTGATGATATTATTTATTATTTATATTATTTTATTTATTAACTGTAGAACTTAACTATCTAACTTAGCGTTAGCAGGTTTGACCCACCATTTTCTCATCTTTTCTCTCGCGGCCTTCCTCATGTGTATGTGTGTAGTAAATGTGAACAGTATGTTTTACAGCAAATAATCTGCTGATGTTAAATGAGTAGTCTTTAATGCTTCCAGTCTACTATTTTCAAACCAATGTTCTTCATATCAGAGAGAGGATTTACTTTATTCTTAGCCTTTTTGCCTCTGCTCAGCTGCATTCAGCTCTGCTTACTGATATCAATAAAGTCGATACACTGTCAGCCTGCAAATAAAACAGGGCCTGCAGGCAACAGCAGTGCTATGTGATGAGCCAGCGCTCCACAGTACGGAACGCTCTGCCTAGATAAAAACTGTCCCCCTTTTTGAGAGCCTATCATTTGTAGCTTAAAGATTTAATCAGAGCAGCAGCGGTTCTGCTCCAGTTAGAGCCTGTGCTCTAATAGAGTAGCGTTCTGTCATGATTGCTATATCTGATGTGCATTGTTCTGCAGTATGGTTGTTTTTAAAATTCTCTGGTGTTAAATAAGAGCTTTCTTTCTTGACGGTGTGTTCTTACACAGAAGTCGATACTGACTAGGCTGAAAGTCAGGTACTGAGATAAGTTTAAGATAAAGACTCGGGAGAGATGGGAATAGAGATGAAGAAGCAGATAGGGAAAGAGAGAGACTGTGAGAGATGGATGGCAGAAGGAGGACCGTTTCTCTGCAGAAGCCGGAGAGAGAAACGAGGACATGTGGAGGGGGTAGGCCTGCCCACACAAGCTCTCCTTTCTGAACCCTCCAGAGTGATGAATATCTTTTATTGTACCTGCTTTTATCCCTATTGCTGCCAGAGACCCACACTGTTCCTACACACACAGTGAATAGCTCCAGTTTTCACACCCAACAAAGAGTCTGCCTCTCTCAGAGACACAGCTTAATGTCCCTAAATCGAGCATAGTGCAAACAGAGGCTTAGAAGAAAAATGAAAATATGACACCGCTAAAGCTGCCTGACGTTTTCAATTACATTTCAGGAACACAAAAAGTAGTGCTGTCTGACATCATCTGTACTGCTGCACTGGATCTGCTGTCTCAAACAGTTCTGAGATTTCTTTAATTATGAGTGCACCATATTGTATCGTACATAGTATATCATCATATTGTAATACTGCAATTTAAACTCCATAATGTGGTTGGTGTGGTGCAGTGGATAATACCACCGCCTCTCAGTGAGCTATCATGTGGGAGACTGGGGTTTAATTCCAGGTTTGGGTAATTATGCTGTACTACACCAATAAGAGTCTTTAGGCTAGATTCTTAACACTACATTGGCCCACCTCTGTAACAGGAATCACCTTGTAAGTTGCTATATGTATAAGAGTGTCAACTAAATGTTGTAAATGCAAATGTTAATGTAGTCACAGAATTCTGTTGTGAAAGTAATCTACTTTGTATTTGTTTAGCCATTTGCTGTAAAGCTTTAGGTGTTATTTTTGTAATTGTTTATGTTTTCAGTTAATATGCATACACTAAATATTCTACATTTACTACACTTACACTTACTCACTATTTTGATAAATTAAAAATGTAAAACATAAACATTTTTATTTTGTTACTAAATGTTTTGCAAATTATTTTTACAAACATGGACAAACATTTACAGATCTTTTTCTGTTAAACTTAAGTATTTATTTTATTGCAGTAATGCATTCCTGAAATAATTAAAATACCTTTCAGGGTTTTTTAATATTGCCATATTGTTATTGCAAAAATGTTGAATGCCTGATCAGTTGATAGGGGTGTGCAATATCACGTAAGTTGTGTCCCAGTTCAGGGACTGCTCAGCACATAAGAATAAAAACATTACTGTAAATATAATCAACAATAGCCAGTTACCACAACAGTGCTTCCAAAGCAAAGCTACCACAGGTCTAGCGTTTCTGTTGGCAGACTTATATCTAACTCTGGCCAAAGGTTTTGGTGTCAAAACAGTTAATGTTTCATTTAATTTTTCTCTTCCAAACTGTCTTTCCATCTCAGTTTTCCCAGTGCTTATATTAGCACATTTTTATTTGCCCCCAGAGGTTGGGCTACACTTAGTAATTAAGTGATTGACAGGCAGCCTTAGCTGGAACAGGCCATCTACATTACCTCGAGTAGCTGACTTGTCAGGCTGCTAGCTAGTTAATTATATTAACATTGATCGTGTAGGGTTGGTTCACTCTGTATGAAGTTTTTACAGTAAGTTTTATGTTGGATCAGTAACTGGTATGAGCAGTTACAGTAAATTGCTTCACTGATGTCTGCCTGCTCTGACTGGTGCATGAGCAGAACAGGCAGCATATTTAATCAACCATTTTGAGTGTCATGCAGACAATAGGTTAGGAGTTAGATTTATTCACTTTTTGTAGACTTGTTTATTGTGGCATTTTTAATACTTTTAGCAGTAGAACCAAGAGAGAAGCTGAGCTAAATAAACAAATTAATCATAATCAAAATTGTGATGTCTAACAACATTATTTTACATTGCATTTTTGTCCATATCCATGTAAAGCTGCTTCATAGGATCCTTCTGATCCTTTTCTGAATGTGGAGCTGTGGTGTGTTGAGGCACGTCTGGGGCCATATTGGCTAATTTTACACCAGTCACCTGCTATCAGGTCGAGCCTCCTATAAAAAATCTCCTATTTTCAAAATGTGGAACAAAGGCTTCCCAGCAGTCAGGTGCTTTCTCTTCTTTAATGTGGAGCTTGTCCTTTAGGAGCAGAGCTGTGTGTGCAGTACAGTACAGTCTGTAGGCCTGTACTCATTACTCATTTATTCTTCGTCTTCCTTTTTGTTTCCCTTGTGTTTATAGCAGAGCCCTCTGCGCTCCTAATGGAGGGGCAGTTAGGAGGTTTTTGGGAAGGACGCCATGTTTCCCTGTGTTTCCACCTGGCCTTCTGCTGAAGCACCCGTCTCTCTCGGACATGCACCGCCCACTCTTCCTCCAGGCCAGCCGCCCAATCAGCCCCTTCCTGACCTGCTGCGCGGTTGCGCTGTTCTGCCGCCCTCAGCCCCACCCCTAAGCCCCTGTGAGCCCAGCGCCATGGAGTCCGTGATAGTAGTGACCGAATATGAGCCGAGTGGCACCCATGGGCAGGGGGCCGGAGACGAGGTGGAGGACATGGACAGCTCGGAAACGCCCGAGCCGTCATCCGGTCCGTCACCGCCCTTTCGCGCGCCCTCCTGCGACCTTTTATCTCACACGGTGGGCCGTCCCGAGGCTTTGTTCCCAGAGACGCAGGAGCACCGGGGCAGGCTCAATCTCTCGGACAGGAAGCTGTCACTTCAGGAGCGTTCGCAGACTCTCTCCTCTCCGTGCGGATCACCTGGCCTCAACGGACGCTACATCTACCCGTCACTGCCCTACTCGCCCATCACCTCGCCCCATTCTTCTCCTCGCCTACCTCGCAGACCCACCGTGGAGTCCCACCGAGTCTCCATCACGGACCTGCAGGTACACAGCTACAACTTTATACCTTTTTTAAGCTATAAAATACATAATGTAACATAACAGAATTTCACAGCAATTTTGCAGCGTCTGCTGAGAAGATCGAATTTGCAGGGGAGTCAAACACTTTGAAGTAAAGCTGTGTGTATTAATGAAGGACCACAATTATGTAACATTATGTAATAGTTCCAGCGTTGCCCCAAAAATTCTAATCCCAAGCGCCAGGATGACTCAAACCTTTTCAGATACATTTTAAGAAGAAATGATTCAGTCTTGAGAACAACCTGTATTTTCTCGTTTTCTGATATGGCTGCACCCTCAGCAATGCAAAGACTGAGAATAAGAGCGTAAGGTAAGGTTTTATATATGAGTAGACAGAAGTCTGTTCCTTCCTATAGCTTTTTTTTTTACCAGCACACCCCCCCTGTAGTCTACTTTCTGATGCTGATAGAAGGCAAACAGACTCCATTGGAGGAATGGAGGTCCCAGATGTTTAACTATAGTTCTCCTTGTTGCTGGTACTCTTGCAGCTTGTGTGCTGACGCTTGCTTTTCTGTTTAAAACCTCTAGTTTCCCCTGTGAATCACATTTATTTAGACTAGAGCTTGAGTTGCAATGTAGGCTACTAAAAATTGTTATATTTTTTTAGCATATAGGGCTTAGCATATAGGGTATCCATCTATAGGAATTTATTAGGGATGTCCCGATCACATTTTTTGCCTATATCGGTCTTTATACTTAAAGGAGGTTTCTTTCATGTGTTTTAGACAAGGGAAGCTCAAATGCATTTAATCATTTTTTAAAATGCTGCAGCAGTAATGTGCCACTATTGAAATGTACACAGTATAACTGCTGCACTATTTAATATACCATGAAAATTTTTAATTAGAAGCCAACTTGGTTTGTCTGCTTATACGTTACATATTAAAAAAAAGCCTGGATTAATGCTGATGTTTAGTAACTGAATTGGATCGGGCCATTCCTAGTTTTTTATGTTTTTAGAAGCCTGACTGAAAGCAATGAACGGTTTTAAGGAAAAGCTCACTAATTCTTTTGTTGTCTTTCTTCATTTCCAAAGGATTGTGTGCAGCTCAACCAGTACAAACTAAAAGATGAGATTGGAAAGGTATTTTCATGATAATGATGATTATTGTAACTATAATTATTATTGTTCATAAACAGCTTCCTGCTGGGAGAATGATTGGAGGTTCAGCCAAATGTAATTGTTTATTTATGAGGAGAGATCAAATGCCCTCAATTATTGAATTGGATGTTATTGTAATACAGTATAATAGCACAGATAAATCTGAAATGATCAGAACAGAGGACACAGAGAGGGATTCGTGCCCACACAGCGAATCAGATAGTAATGGTTCAGCATGCAGTGTGCAGAGAAATGGATAGGGTATTGAGAACAGTGTGTTTACTGTGTATTTACACTGATGCTGTGAGGGAGAGCAGTGGCTCACATGAGCCTCCCGGAGGCTGGTAGAGCGGATAGGGAGATTCCTGCTATCCTCTCATCTCCCCATCTAAGCACTGGAGCCCCTGCTGTAACCCCAATCTGTTCTCCCAGCTGGGACCTGCTGTGTGTGTATGGGTGTGTGAGTGTGAGAAAAAGATAACTGAGGCTGCTATTATCCAGAAATGAGATGTTGCCATTATCTCAGATTACTGTCTGTTGTTTAGAGCTGTATTGCTGTTCTGCAGAACAGTGCACTAAAGCTCAGCCAGTGAAGCAAAATATTCACTTACAGTGTGAACTTGAACTGATATTTGATTTGCTCTCCATTTAGTGGTGGCATTGTTTCTCACTAGTGCCTCTGTTCTTTCTCTGAAACAAGGGCTCCTATGGAGTCGTCAAACTGGCCTACAATGAGGACGACAACACCTACTATGTGAGTGCTATACATCCATTTTTCTTTGTTGGAATTTAGAATTATGAACTGCTAATTTACCTATGTTCTTCCCCGAGATGTATTCAAAATCAGTCAGTTATGGCAGTTTGATACAATACGATTGTTAACAGTTCAGCGAACGTTACATTTTAGTCTATGTAGTTTTTGTTATAATTGAATGTAATAGTGTGTTAGGGATGGGACAAAGTATTGATATTTCTATATCAAAATTGTGCCAAACAATGATTGTTTAAAGCTGAAACACTATAGTTCAATTCCGTTGTGCAGTAGATGGGAGGCGGGGCCAGACTCGCCTGCCTGCTTCAGCCAAATTTGGCGAGCGCATTGGCCAAGACTTACTACTGTGACCAGCACTACACTAATGTTAAAATAAAACAGATAACACTGGTCAATTTATGCTAACATCAGACATATTGACAAAAACTGAATTTTGAATGTCTGCAATTGCAATTTTTTTTTTTTTATATTAGCACACCAATACTACCCTGTACTCCCTATACTCCCCTATACTACCCTGCACTGCCCTATACTACCCTAAACTACCCTATCTCTCTAAACTAACCAATACTTGCTGTACTGCTCTGTAATTTCCTATACTACCCTATACTCTTTTTTGCTCTCTACACTATCCTATATTACCTTACCCTCCTCTGAACTTTCTATACTACCCTAAACTACTCTATACTCTCTATACTAACCTATACTTTATATACTGCTCTGTACTACTCAATACTACACTATGCTCCCCATACAACCCTATGCTCCCTACACTACCCTATACTACCCTGTACTCCCCTACCCTACTGCCCTATACTACCATAGACTTTAAAAATTACCTGGAATTAAATAAAAAGTCCAAAGTTACGAGAGATGACATATTAGGGTTAAGGAAATATAAACCATAAGCTTGCTCCTTCATTTTCTTTTGGGTCACATTTTCAATATCTGTAAATTTGCACAGTTAAGTTCACCTATCTGACTCTTCACGCACAAAATCAGTGGCTTCCAAAAGCAAATTTAGTTTTCATATTCCTAAGTCATTTCCCTTTTAAATGAATTGGCTCTTATACCAGGTAAATTTTCTCCTCAGTTTGAAACAGCAGACTGTACAGTCTGCTATACTGCTGTAAGAGCAGTATAAATAAACAGCAGCTCGTCTGTCACACATTGTAGATGTAGTGCTAGTTGCATATGCGTGTCACAGCGCATAGTTAATGATATCAGTCTCCATGATAAAGTAGCCTGATGCAGTGTGTGTTTGTGTGTTTTTATAAATAAGTCTAAATTATACATGCAAAATGGTGCATATGTCAAACCGCACTGACACTAGGTTTCTGCTTTTGTTTTCTCATTCTCACTCCCCCTTCTCCCCCTGCAGGCCATGAAAGTCCTGTCCAAGAAACGACTGCTGAGACAGGCTGGCTTCCCGCGTAAGTGTCTGCTGTAAAGCAGATGGACAGCTCAGTAGGGTACTTGCATGTGTATGTGTGTGTGTTTTATAGATCCTCAGATAATTATTTATTGTTTTTTACTCATTCTGTCCATAAAGGAAGACCTCCTCCCCGAGGGGCCAAATCAGCCCCAGAGGGCCCACCTCAGCCCAAAGGCCCTCTGGAGCGAGTATACCAGGAAATCGCCATCCTCAAGAAGCTGGACCATCCGAACGTGGTCAAGTTGGTGGAGGTATGTGGTGTTTTCCTTTTTAGCGTGCGAGTGTGGTAGATCAGTAGAGGCTGTCCTCTGACGAATGTTGAACCTGCTGTTGTTCATTGTGTGTGTGTGTGTGTGTGTGTGTGTGTTTAGGTGCTGGATGACCCAAGTGAAGACCATTTGTACATGGGTAAGTTAGACCATAGCAATGTTTCAAAATCTAACATGATGTTTCATATACCTTGTTCTTGCTGTATAGTTTAATACAGCATTGTTCTTATTCTCACACTGATCTCTGTTTCTATAACAGTGTTCGAACTGGTCAAGCAAGGGTGTGTATGATTTAAATACATCAGTATATATTCTGATATTGCTCCATCTTTTCTTCAGTGTCACTGAGGCATATGGTTTGTATGTGTGTTTACAGAGCAGTGATGGAGGTTCCCACTGATAAACCTCTGAATGAAGACCAGTCCCGCTTCTACTTTCAGGACCTGCTTAGAGGGATTGAGTACCGTAAGTAAAGCAGCATTATGCAGCATTTTATCTTAAAGTAATGGCTTCAGAATCATTGTTGAGATTTACTGTTCTGTGTAACATATAAAACATAAAAATAGATCTTAGTTTCTTAGTTCAAACGGGCATTTGACTGTGAAAGAGACTATTTAGGTTGAAGTTTTTAGATTGAGTGTGATCTTATTTTAATATTTGGAAAGTTGCATTGAATACAATGTATGCTCTTGTTTTCTACAGTACATTATCAGAAGATCATTCATCGGGACATTAAGCCGTCTAATCTGCTGGTAGGGGAGGATGGACATGTAAAGATCGCTGACTTTGGGGTCAGCAACCAGTTTGAGGGGGCAGATGCGCTGCTTACCAGCACGGTGGGAACGCCTGCTTTTCTTGCTCCAGAGACCCTCTCTGAGACCCGCAAGAACTTTTCTGGCAAGGTCAGGGAGAGAGCAGTGATGTTGCATTAGTAAACATTGAGAACTGTATGTGTGTATATCTATGGGTATACTGTATGGCATCAGCTCAGCTGATCATATAGGACACTTTGTAGTTATATAATTAAATACTATAATCCTGTATCTGTTTTTCTGTATACTTTGTTATGAGCAATCTACCTTTATTTTGACTCTAAAGTACATTGAGGGCAACCCTCTTTTTTAATGTAGCCGAGCATTTACAAAAACAGGGATTGACATGACAAAGAAAATAACTACACTTTATCATTTTTTAAAACAACAGTAAATACAATTTAAAAATATATTTAAAAAACAAATAAATAAATAATAATAAGAACTTGTTTTAATTGAATTTAACATCAAAAGAAGAAAATATTAATCTAACAAAAAACTGTTAAAATTAAGTTAAAACTAACTTTTACATAGTACAATAAAAATATATAACTAAAAAGAATATAATAAAATAAGAAATAAAAGTAAAGAATAAATAAGATTAAGTAAAACAGGTATAGGCTGTCTGAAGGTGGTAGATATTAAAAGTTTCAAAAGACTGAGTGACACCTGTAGAGAATGTGAACAGTTTGTTCACCATCCAAATAATATTTGCTCTGTGGTGTTCTATCCTGTGGGATCTTGAGCATTAAAGAACAGGGCAAAATGAACAGATGTGCACACATTCTCTACAGTTTTTCTCTACAGTTGAGTTTAAAAAACTCAAGCAGCACTGCTGTGTCTAATTCTTTCAGTCAGTGTTACTGCAGTGCTAAGAATGATCAGCCACCCAAATAATAATAATAGCTGCTCTGTGGTCTCTCCTGTGGGGTCCTGAGCATTAAAGAACAGGATAATAGAAGGATGCAGTGAGACAGATACAGAACTACAGTGTGTATTTATAGAACTACAGAGTGTCATATGATCACTTGAGCTGGAAAAATGTATAATTAGGGGTGTAATGGTACATGTATTTGTCCTGAACAGTCACAGTACAGGGGTCACGGTCCCTAGAATACATGGTACATGCTGTCTATAGGATTGAATGTAATGCACATCCAAAGTTCACAGGTGAGTTTCACTGTACACCGTTGCTATTACCAACTTGCAGCTTGCTAAGCCTGCCACTCTGAGTGTAGTGCTACTAGAAAGAGCACACAGCTGAGTTTGGCAAGTGGAAAACAACACCTAGGAGCACGAGGACCCGCCCACTTCTTATAAATCAGCTGTGTAGGAAATGTTGGGTATCTGTAAACTACAGCAGCATTGGTGAGTGGGTGGTGAAAGAGGATGGTGTGTTGGCATTGTGAGAACGTTTTAAAGATTGTATGCTAATGCATATTCTAAGGCACCCTCTAGACGTGCCGATAATCAGAGCTAATCCAAAAAACCTTTAACAGTTATAGTATTTTTAGTTCGGAGCCACTGTGATCTATCATAAACATAAAGCATATGGTATATTTAAGTTTCAATGTTATAGTAAACTAAGTACAGAGGTTTTGCAGAATGTCCGCTATCCCAACCTACTGAAAAGCAGTTTTGCTTGTTTAAGGGGAAAATTTGGCTTAAGATTTGTGTACACATAGCCTATATTAAACAAATTCTAACACTCTTTTGCACCACTTTATTACTTTATATTAAATGTTGTAGTTTACAACTATAAATGTAAGAGCTGCTTTCCTGATTAGGAGCAAATATGAGCCATATGAGAGTGTAGGTTAAATGTTTACATTTTACAGTTTAAAGCAGTACAGGCTGTATTAACTAGCTGTATCTCAGGGTGGAATGAATAACAGTACATGAAGCATTCTGCAAGTTACAGAGCAATCTGTTCAAAATAAATGAGCAAAAGCCAGATCCATTTTTATCCACTGTACCAAACTGTTCATTATGTAAACCATTACACCCCTAGTGTATATGCTGTTGCAAGAAAAAGTATGTGAAGCCTTTGGGATTACTTGGATTTCTGCATAAATTGGTAATTATAAAGTCACAAAAAATAGACAAACACAGTCTGCTTAAACTAATACCAAACAAAAAGTATATGTTTGCATGGTTTTATGGTTACAACATGTTATAACAGTCACAGTGCAGGGTTAAAAAAGTATCTGAATCCCAAGGCTAATGACTTTTGTAAGAGCTAATCGGAGCCAGGATGTGATGAGATTGGATGTGTTAGTTAAAGCTGCCCTCCCCTTTAAAAAAACACACACACAAGTTTGGAGTTTTCTGTTCTTAACGGTCCTATTAATCCTATTAATTTTCAAGGGGAAGCGTCGTCTCGGTCAGATGCATTCGCGCAGTGCATCATGGCTCCGATGCGTCGAGAGTGGGGTATGCGATGCGATGAAAAGTTGAGCTGAACTTTATGCAAATGAATCCATCCAACGCGATGTGTCTATCCAATCAGAGAGCAGGTGTTCACCTGATACGTGTCTGCAGCGCAGTGTCTGAAAACATTTAGTTTCAGGAAGTTTCAGGCTTTCCTGCCTCATATATTAAAACCCTGCTGATTTACAGGGACTCTGATCACAGTAATACAGCGAGGAGAAAGGCTGCAGAGATTGTTGGGGTCTCTAGTGGTTTTTTAAAATATTAATAAATAATTTAATTGGATAAGTTTGCTAAGGTTAGCCTATATTCTGCTCACTAGAGAGTGTAATAAAGCTCAATCGAACATATATATTTATTAATACACATTTATATTTTTTTAATATATAGAAAATAATAATAGCTTGTATAAAAGCATTTAAATTTATTAGAAAGATTTAATTGGACGACGCAGGGAACGCCTTTGTCACGCCCACGTCACGCCCACATGCGACCAATTGGAGGGGGGCAGTGCGACCATGTGCGTTGACACGACGAAGCAGTGTAAATGCACCGTAAGAAGCATTGCTGGGTGTGAATCATGCATCGCAAAAAAAAACTCCTGTTCAAGAATTGTTGAATTAGAAAAAAATGAAAAAATTTACAAAAGTATCTCCAAAGTCTTGATGTTCATGTGTCCACGGTAAGACAGACGGTGTACAAATGGAGAAAGTTCAGCACTGTTGCTACTCTACCTAGGCGTGGTCGTCCTGTAAAAATGACTGCAAAAGCACAGCACAGAATGATCAATGATGTGAGGAAGAATCCTAGAGTGTCACCTGAAGACTTACAGAAATCTCTGGCACATGCTAACATTTTTGTTGACAAATCTACAATAAGGGAAACATTAAACAAGAATGGACTTTGTGGGAGGACACCACGGAGGAAGCCACTGCTGTCCAAAAAAACATTGCTGCATGTTTAAAGGTAGCAAAAGAGCATCTGGATGTTCCACAACCATACTGGCTAAATATACTGTGGACAGATGAAACCATAATTGAGTTGTTTGGAAGGAAAACACAACGCTATGTGTGAAGAAAAAAGGCACAGCACACCATCATCAAAACCTCATCCCAATCATCATCAAAAACCATAATCAAATCCTCAACCCAAACATGGTGGAGGGGCATCATGGTTTGGGGCTGCTTTGCTGCCTCAGGGCCTGATCGGATTGCCGTCATCAACGAAAAAATTCATTCCCAAGTTTA
Source organism: Astyanax mexicanus (assembly GCF_023375975.1). Classification (NCBI taxonomy): domain Eukaryota; kingdom Metazoa; phylum Chordata; class Actinopteri; order Characiformes; family Acestrorhamphidae; genus Astyanax; species Astyanax mexicanus. The sequence goes on from NC_064424.1 coordinate 38,916,081, forward strand.
CCAAGACATTTTGCCGGAAAACTTAAGACCATCTGTCCACCAACAGAAGCTCGACAGAGGATGGATGATGCAAAAAGACAGCGACCCAAAACATAGAAGTAAATCAACAACCATCAACAAATCAACAAAATACGCCTTCTGAGGAGTCCTGACCTCAACCCAATTGAGATGCTGTGGCCCCACCTCAAGAGAGCTATTCACACCAGATATCCCAAAAATATTGCTGAACTGAAAACCTTGTAAACCTTTTCATTTTTGTGTGGTATTAGTATAAGCAGACTATGTTTGTCTATTGTTGCGACTTAGATGAAGGTCCAAGATGAAGATGAGAGAATCCAAGTAATCCCAAAGGGTTCACTTTTTCTTGAAACTGTATAATAAGATGTTGATTAATGTTGATTATAAGAATAAATCTGTTTGCCCTCAGGCTTTGGACGTTTGGGCCATGGGAGTCACGTTATACTGCTTCATCTTTGGTGTGGTAAGAGTCTGTCCTTGTCTCGCACCAGTGACCGTGATAATGCAGTCATTGAAGTATTTCTGATCACTGGATTGTAAAAGATGTCAATGTCTTTATGTCCTGCAGTGCCCGTTTATGGATGAACGCATACTGAGTCTGCATCAGAAGATCAAGACTCAGCCAGTGGAACTGCCAGAGCAGTAAGTGTTTAAGTATTTATGATCATGATCTCTCTCTCTGTCTCTCTCTATCTCTTTCTTTCTCTCTCGCATGCCCTGATTTTCTGAAAGGTCACATTGTTCTTCTGTCATTTTACAGCGCAGATGTTTCAGATGATTTGAAAGACCTGCTTTTTAAGATGCTGGATAAAAACCCTGAAACCAGAATAACGGTGCCACAAATTAAGGTTAGTGTCAAAACTCAACATTTTACTGGCTTGTTCACTGGCATGTGAGGGGAACTGTGTTAACTGAATAGACCAAACTGAAACTCCATTATATTGGTACTACACTTTCTGCTATGCAGGTGGTTGTCAGACGTTTTGTAACTGTTTCTGCTGTGTTGTTCTGTGCGTCTCCCTGGTGGGAGCTGTTTTATACACTGTATTTTCAGCTAGCAGTGGTTCAGCAGTGTCTCTGGTGGGTCTGTAGGTACACCCCTGGGTGACACGCCATGGTGCTGAGCCTCTTCCTCCTGAGGATGATAACTGCTGCAGTCTGATTGAGGTGACAGAGGAGGAGGTGGAGAACTCTGTAAAGCACATCCCCAGTCTGGCCACAGTGGTGAGCACCAGTAGCATTAAACCACTGTAAATGTACATCTTAATCAAATACGTGTTAATAGAATTCTGCAGGGGTATTGCGGTTGTTACCCAACGACATATTGGTTGACACACTTTTACTAGGTTTTCCAACAACATTGGCAGTTTTTTTGTAAAGAAAGAAAACATAAGAACGCTGTGTTTAATATATAAACATTTTGTATTAAGAGAACTAATGGTATGTATGAAAAGAGGCAGTAGGCAGAGGCAGTAGGCAGAAATCAAAGCAACAAATACATATGTTGTTCTACATTGCTTTATTGTTTGATTTATTGTATGTATTTAATAATAACAAAATGCCAATTAAATGTAAGTAAAGCAGTTTGGAGCATTAAATAAAATATGAATATAAAATGATAGCAGCTGTTATTATTGTTTCAGCTTTCAAAATTGATATTGGTATTGGACATACTTTAATATATCATTGTTTAAATCAACAATATTTTTATTTATTTGATTTTTGAAATATGACACTTTTGGGTACATGCATGTGGATTAATAAATTCCTCCACTGTGTATTCAATGCTGTAACATATACTATATGATTATGAATTTTGTTAAAATATTTGAATGGATTTAATCAGGAAAACTTTACATTTCATGGTGTATTAAATTCATAAACAATCACTGTTAAATCATGCTGTAAACAAACCAAACTATTGTAGATAACAAAAATCTTCTTAATTTCTTTCACTTTTCATAGACACAGTTATGTTCTGTTTTAAAGTTAGACTAAGATTAAGACTAAGAGAGAAAATAAAACCTTAGAATTTCGGTTTCTTGGACAGGGATTAAGCGTAGTCCTAGACTAAATGTTTCTTTCACTGAAATTATTTTTATGTGGTTTAACTGTTCAGAAAAACGTGTGAAATCGTCTATCTTTTTATATCTCTTTTTGACCTTAGGTCTGCTGTCTTTTATAGAAAAAAGGGAATAACATTTTTCCTAAGGAAATTAATGATTTTATTTTGAATGCAGATTCTGGTGCGGACCATGTTACGGAAGCGTTCGTTTGGGAACCCTTTTGACTGGGGTCGCAGGGAGGACAGGAGCCCAACCACACAGGGACACACATTGGCGTAAGCTTCCACTTGCTGTTGTGGGGAGAATGTGTTGAGCACAGTGTGAATGGATTATCCCTTAATACGTCACGGGACATTCAGAACAAGGCATTTCTTTAACTGGGCATGATGGTCCAAAATCAGTTAGTATCACCTTAATGACATTCCTAATGTAAAGCGATTTGGCTGATTGGACCTACACTGATATGCCAAAAGTCATCGGATAGCAGTATGTAAATTGATCACAAAGTGTCACCTCAAGAGAAGGCTTGGGATTGCAGATCACCCATTAGAGTGCCTCTGTTAACCACAACAGCAGACACAGAGCCTCACCTGGGCTTGTGAGATTGCTAACTGGACCCCAGAGGACTGACAACATAATGATGAGCTGGCCTGATGGTGTAATTTTTTTTAGTTTGTGTGTGGTGCAAACCACATCAAGCCCTTGACTCCAAAAGTCAAATTGCACTCTACAGGCTGATGGTGGTTCCATTCTAGTGTAGAGTGGGTTTTCCATAGCATGGGATGGGTTCACAAGTCCACATAAATATGTAATTGGCCAGTTTCTGCTACATTTCACTGCTTTTTGACCATTTGCAGCTAGTGGTGGGACAAAATATTGATATTACGATATATCTAACATTTAAGATACATTACCGGTACATTAACCCAAATCTTTTTTGGGTTAACCCAAATATTTTTATTGAAACATAAGCACTCTTAACTCTCCAAGACTCGCCCTTAATTTGATTTACTAAAGTTACTGTTTCATTAATGCCCATGGTAGTGCAAATCAAATAAATAGGGTAAACCTGTGATGAAGAATATTGGTTGTGAAATTAATCCATAAATCCATTATTTCTGCTATTTTTTTTATTTAGGAATATTAAATTATCTTCAGTAACAGATGCCTTTATGTATTGTAGAGATTTGCCTAGTATGCTACTATTATTGTAGACAGGAAATAATATTGTGAGATGCCCTGTGATTCCCACCTCTGGGATATACCAGCAGGAGCCTGCAGCATTGTTGCCATTGTGGCATGCACGTTTGCCCAGCATGATCCTAATCCAGCATTTATGGGTTGTGGTCTATTCACAACGCAGGTCCTGCAGCTATAAATACCCTGGAACTGTGGATAATTTTCCAGATCGTATGGGTCAACTATCCTATAGACATCTTCTGTTCCCTTAATAATACTAGGATGATTCCTTACAGGAAATAATACCACATCAACTTGCTGCACTTTGCTTTGCTAGAGGGGGTCTTACACAATTCTAGTGAGTAGCTCCTGTCTCATGACTTTTGGCATGTAAGTAACAAAGCCAGTTTATAAAGAGTCTTGGTACTTTTTTCTCTATTTCAATATTTTCCCTTTTGTTAAAAAAAAAAAAAGACTGCAGTACACTAGAGGGAGCCTGCGAGTGAGTCCTCAGTGAATAGGGTGTGTATATATAGCTTAACAACTGAAGACTTAGCCAAAGTTAAGATTGTGATTAACTACATGTCCAGGATATTTCTTTAATTTTAGAAAGTATTTATTGGACTATAAGGCACACCGGATCAATAAATGTTTCTGGTCTATTTTCATACATAAGGCACATTAAGCAACACTAGTAAAAATGCTTACTTGAAGTGAATAAGGGTGTCACCATGTTTTCCTTCTAATTCAGCAGGTCTGGTTGCTGGGGGCGCCTAAGTAAACAAAACTATATTTCTTGAAAAATACAACTGGATATTACATTGGATATTAATGTACACAGATTTTTTTTTTTTAAACTGTTTATTTTGGTGAGTAAAGCACCTATTAACAGTAAGCTTAGAATTCCAGTATTTTGTCTAAGGGTGAGCGCTTTCCCCGGTGAGCAGCACTAACCAGCTGCGGTTAGCAGCGCTAGCCAGCCCTGGTTAGCAGTACTAGCCAGCCCTGGCGCTAGTAAATAGTGGTAAATAGTGGCCGCCCAATAGTGGTAGACTGAGGAACCCTGAGTGTTCCGGTAACCCAGGGCGCTATCAGCTAGCGATTTGTCCCTTGTAGTTTGTTTTAATGCAGTAAACATGCAGATCACAGTTCAATATACTCACCTTAGAATGTCGAAAGAGCTAGCGCTGCAGTTAGCGGCTAATGTTAATGCTGCTGCACTCAGCGCAGGAGAAACTTCACTGAAACTCCTATATAACGCTGTACTTCAGTGTCTGAGCAGTAGAATGAATAGAAAGGTATAGATAGATAGATCTTACACATCTATATATCTGCCAATGCTGATATACACATTTATAACTTATAGAGAGATGACACACCCCGATATAACTTTACAAACACATGTAACATTTATATGCCACCCATTTTAGCTTTTAACTAACTGTATACAAACAATAAAATAAAAGGTTTCACATTTATTTAGCTAACTATCAATACTATTCTGATATCATCATGCATCTCTAATTGTTCTGTGTTGAGAAAATGAGAACATTTGTCAGTATACCAATTCTACCTCTACCTATTCATTTTGGACTCATTCTGAATCGCCCTCTAGTGTCTGAGTTGAACATTTATGACCATTCTTTAGTTGTGCATTTAATTCCTGAGGTGTTGTTTACGTCCTGTGTGTGGATCTCTATTGAATCTCGCATGTACAGAGTGGGCTACGGATGTTCATTGTGGTGTTTCCCTCTCTCCTGCCCTCTAGAAAAGGGAGAGCAGGGAATTTGAAATACTGCTACATTCATGGTAACCAAAGGTAAAAACTACTGGCTTGCTAGCCCTCCACCTGCTCCCACCAAAGAGGAATTAATCATGCCCATTAATTTATGACCATGCAAATGAACTGAATGAAAATGCAGTGCTACAGCATGTCACCTTAAGCCTTTTTCTGTTAGATTTTTGTTAGTGATAGAAAGATTCAGATTCAGCCCTTTTATAAATATCTACCCAGTTTTTAACTAAACTACGTACTCTGTAACCTCCATTCGGTTTTATTCATATCTTGCATGTGATGTTTTTCATGTTAATAATGTCGGATCAGAGGCACACCTCTATGTACCTCTGTTTCAATTCAAGATGTTCTTCCCCAGCCCTGTCGCTGCATGCCATTCTTTGCCAATGCTTTCTTATTAATGAATTGTTAAGGGAGAAAAAGCACCCTGACTTGCAGTCCAAATGAAATGTTTCAGTTCTGTGTGTTTTTAATTGCACTAATCTCTCTCTGCATGCAGCACTACAAGTCTGCCCTCCCTAAGGACATGCCAGTCAGATGTTTTCATGTCTCTGCCTCTGATCTGATTGTATAACAAACATAGCTTAGGGCTGTCACAATTACTTGGCTTATTGAAAATGAGTCAACATTTATCTATTTAAATTTTTTACTTCATGTATTAAATTCCCTTATTGACCTCAAATGCAGTTAGAGATTTGCCTTATTGACATTTCTGTAAATTAACTTTTTTTTAAACCCTTTTGCAAGTCTTAACCAGACAATCTGCCTAGAGTGAGTTATTTCAGCATGTTCTACCTTAAGGCATCAATGTGTTAAAATTTTTTGCCTGTTTCTTCTACACCATTTAAGGTGGAACTGAAAATCTCATGAATAACTTTAGCCTCATCAATTGTCACTTTCTGAATTTGATTGTTGAAAGGGTATGTGGAGTTTATGTGATAGGGTGGTTAAACTATGCTCTTAATGTTATTTCAGAAAAAAACTTAAACAACCACGTGTCACAATACTTTTGTCCATATTTTAATCTACTATGTGTTCTCTGACCTAAATTGATCATTAAGTTATTTTTAAAACTATTGGACTATTATGGGATCAGATCTATCTATCTATCTATCTATCTATCTATCTATCTATCTATCTATCTATCTATCTATCTATCTATCTATCTATCTATCTATCTATCTATCTATCTATCTATCTATCTATCTATCTATCCATCCATCCATCTATCCATCTCTTTCTATCTATCTATCTATCTATCTATCTATCTATCTATCTATCTATCTATCTATCTATCTATCTATCTATCTATCTATCTATCCATCTCTTTCTATCTATCTATCTGTCTGTCTGTCTGTCTATCTATCCAGATTGACTTATGCAATAAGCAATAGTGACAGCCCTAATTTGGAGCCCTGTTCTCTTATTGTTTTAATATATATAACATATTTCCCGCTATATAACAACTAATAAACTTAACAGCCTGCATAGCCTTTGACTGGTGCTGATGCCTGCAATGTGTGGATATTTTAAAATACCACATTTGTCCGTTTCCTAGGAAACAAGAGAGTGGGGAAGGCATGAGGAGCATGGACCTGCCCTTCGTGGGCGAGGATGAAGTGCTTTCCTGACGCTCTGGGACTCGCTAGCAACACTGGAAGGGGGCCCTGGCATCAGCCACTCTGCACCTGGGACGTGGACCACCGAGGCGGGTTGGAGGAGTTGGATGGGTTTGGGATTTCCAGGTTGTGAAGGTGTATCTGGGACACGCTGGGACTCCAGAAGGGCCCTGGGGCTGTCCGTTGTTAATGTGAGGCTGTCTGCCCACGCCATGCATGCATCATTTGTATAGTTCTACATTAGCATGCACTGTCTGTCCATCAGTCAGGTCTCTGCTCTCAGGACCTACTTACTCCTACTTTCTTCCGTTTGTGTGTATGTTTGTGTGCGTGTGTGTGTAAGTGTGTGTGGGTTTTTTTCCCCTCCTGTCTATCTTGGAGGTTGTGCTTGCATTTTCACTGTAGCGGGGGTGGCACTGCAGTAGAAATACGGACTCTAAACTCTTAAACAAGCCCCCTAAACACAGATAGAAGATTTAGGTCTGTGATATCAGAATATTAGGCTGTTGTTTGTTCTGACTACTGTCAGATGTGTTGATATGAAAAAAGAAAGGTGAAAAGGGAATTTATTAAATTATTTATTTATTCTTAGACACTTTATTGACAATAAAGTCAGAGCACTGAATATGTGAAGAAGATTGAAGCTCCACCAAAAGCCTCCAGAAGTAAGCGTAGAAGAAAACTTAATTTTAGTGTAAATAAATATATTTGTACGTTCATCTTGACGCCCTGTTGTAGCCACAGGTCTTACATAAAAACGAGGGGAGGAGCCAGCCTCCTAGGCAGGTGGGAAGGAGGGGAAAAGGATGAAATCGCAGCATCTGCAAGCATAAAAGTAGGTGTGTCATTAGGAGCCATTTAAAAAGAGGTGAAAACTTGTGATTGGTGGAGGTAAAGGTAACGTAGTATTAGAGTCTCACTTTCACTTTTGCCACTACTATTTAAGTCCTCCCTGCATTGTAATTGTTTGGAATATTAAGCAATAGAGGACTGTATAAATTCAAGTAAAGCAAAAAACAAGTGTAAATATTGATTTTAAAACATTCACCCATTTACCAATGATCATATCCATGCAAAATAATTTTTTATGCCTCTTTATCTCTCTATTCAGGGTGATATGTAAGGGAAAATGCAGATACTGTATGTTATGTATGTAAGCATGTAAGTGTGTGTGAGAGTTGTAAGGTCACAGATCTTTGGGTGTGTATTATAATGTATACACACTAGCTAATGGGCTAGTTTACTAAATCACAAAAAAACTATTTAGTGTTTCTTCAGTCAGAAAGTCAATAAAGAAACTTAGTATGGCATGATCTCATGTTTGATATAGTAAATTAATGATCATTTATGGATTATTCTGCCTTTTTGGGTGTACCAAACTTTAATTGGCTTTGTGGTAAAGGTTTTATTAGTACTGTAATTTTACAAATCCTCATTTGTAGACTTACTTACCAAAATAAGACGTATTACAAGTTGTAAAAGTGAAAGTGTATTAGAGTTATTGATATTTTGTGTATCTATATAGAGTTATAGATACAGATTTTTTTAGGAAATACAATAACTTTTAAGATCTATGCATGAATTGTCACTTATTAAAATCTTTTGGACACAAATGTATGCCTTACATTTCATCAGAGTAAATCTAGAGTTTTGATACTGTAGAGTTCAGGTAATAGAAAAAGTTACTGTAAACCTATAGTAGTGTAGAAACAGAAGAGTATTTAGTCCCTGTTTACACCTGGTAACTTTATCTGAATTGTCTCCTGATAAGATTTTAGTTAGTCAGACTGAAATCCTATTGCTGTGTATGGCAGAATATGCAAATTAACTTTTTAAAATTATTTTATTTTTTATTTTTTTATCATTTTTATCCTATTTTCTCCCAATTTACACGGACAATTACCCAACCCACTCATTAGGACTCCCCCTATCACTAGTGATGCCCCGACACCAGGAGGACTAGCACATGCCTCCTCCGATACATAAGTCAGCCAATGCTTCTTTTCCAACTGCTGCTGATGCAGCATTACTGAGATGTAAGTTAAAGATGTGGTTAAAATGTGTCAGACCATGTTCACATCTAACATTGACATAAATCCTGGGTTTTCGGATCATAAGTGTGCAGCGGAAAGTGTGAACAGGTCTGAATGGGATACAGTGCATCTCATGGACACACTGTAATCCCATCACTTAAACCACGATCACAGTCATGGGGAAAAAAAAGACACATATGACTACATTGTTTTTGTAGTGTAAACACCACGGGGTCTCGATACGTCTCCCAACAGCAAAGCCCCGCCCACATTACCTGCATCACTGACCCATGTCCACCATCCGCACGGGGCTAGCTGAGCACAATACAACGATGAGCTAATGTATAAAAGTGATACTTGAGGCTGAAGCAAACTAAAAGCTCAACTGGATTTGGGCTGAGGACTCACACAAAACTGGAAGAATCTTAATATAACTGGCCCGCCTCCACTGAAAATGATAAGATCAGAAATCCAATCTCAATATACAAGGATTTTGCGATTCTCGATATATCGCAAGACAATTCTCTATGATACTTTACAGCATCTGTGATAAATAAGTAAACTCCTAAACTCCTAAAGAAGTAAATACCAGGAACAATGGATTTATTGACAACTATTTTTCAGAATTGAACAACCAATATTCTTCACCACAGGTTTACCCTAGTTGTTAAATTAGCGCCACCATGTGGAATAATGAAGCAGTAACTTTAGTAAGTTGAACTGGGGGGCGAGTCTTAGGGAGTATAAAACGCCTAAATTCCAATAAAAATACAGAAATTCAATGAAGTGACCAGGTGTAAACAGGGCCTTTGTGATTTGCTTAAATCCAGAGTTTGAAATTAGTTAAATTGGCCCAAAGTTTTTTGTTTTTTATTTACTGTGTACTTCAGTCAGTGAGCTCTTGTGTTTGGCCCTTTTGCCTGCCCTCTTTAGGATGTAGTTGAGTGTGTTTGTGAGTGGTGCTTTCTGCCACAGAACTTCCTCCTTTGTCTTAGACACACACACGCACACACACAGGGAACAATAGTGAACACAGTTCTGCTTCCACAAGCTGAGGAGTGTTTCAGCACAAGCGTGTTTTGAATGTATAGCCACGGGATTGGGTTTAGGTTTAGTCTCCTTTGGCTTCCTGCGCTTTGATTCTTGCATGTTTTTGGCTCTGCTGTACTCTGAGGGTTCGTTCTCCGGCTGGGTGTTTCTGTGGTTTTTAAACTTTTACTATGCATACAGAAATCTCAAATATGTGGTGCAGTTCCAGACCTTGTCAGTCAGTCGAATTTCTTGTAGTCAGGTTTGTTGGTTTGTTGTATTGGATGTTGGTTATTGAGGGTAAAGCCGTGAAGGCCTGATGGAACTTGTGTTAGGACTTGACCGTATATGCATGAACAGCGATGTTCAGAATGTGTGTGTAAATGAGAAAATGGATATTCTATAAGGGAGAGATTTAAAGGGAAAATCAAAGGGAAATTTCACAGACTTTTCACAATTCCTGCTTAGATTAGTTTAGTTCAGATGTAAACAAACTGCCTTGCTAACAAAGAACTTTATAAGAATATTTAGTAAGTTTTAAAGGGGTTTGAGGAAGGTAACCTTCGTAACATTAAATGTAACAAATGAAAACATTGACACATTGCAGTGACTTTACCAGAAAATTGTAAAAACATTAAATAAAAATGTCCAGAAAACCTAACAGATTATTTTTTTTTATTTTATACTAACCAAAAATTGTTAGCTGGGTGGATTAATTTAAAGTGGTTCACTGTAGATAATTACACAGACTCTTTTTATTTGATCTGTTTAGAGCCTCTGTTTAAACCTGACATTAACATGCAGTTCTGCTGATCTGATCACATTTAGATTTTATTTACCCTGCATGAGAATCCAGGTTTAGTTAAAACGCCCAGAACAGATTAAATCGTATCACTCAAACCACACTGAGAGAAGATGGATCTTCTATACATTTATTACAGAGTAGAGCTGAAGTCATGATGTGTTGTCATTGTCAGCACATTGTGCCCTGTGTTTCACTGGCTCTGAAACATAAATATAGCTGTTTTATTGCTATTATCTAAAACCACCAGTCAAACTAAACATGTCTCACAAACTATTTTACCTTAGAATGATTCAGATTTACCTCTCCACACGCATGTTTCATACTATATAGTAACTTATACCTATAGGATTAGATGTTTTCTTATTTTTGCTGTAGCAAAAAAAATCTTTCAGTCTAAAGATGATACACAAAAATGAACATATTACATTACATTTGGCAGACGCTTTTGTCCAAAGCGACTTACAATAGTGAAGTACAAAAGTAATAGAAGTTGAAGGTAAAAACATCTTTAGATAGGGCCTAAAGGAGGTCAAAGGGAAGTAGTGGGATAGAGGAGTGAAGGAGGGGAAGAAGGAAATGAGGAAACAGTGCAATTTCCCTTTAAAATCTGAAAGTCTTTAGAATGACGATGGAAAATTTGACCCATCCAACAGAACTGGGTAAACAAATTGGTTTTAAAAGCCACCAAAAACAGGTTTTGCACTCTACAACAAATTTTTGATTAATTCTTTTAGCTAAACTATATTTGTAAATGTAAGAAATTAATTAATTTGAACATATTTTTTCTACTTTTCACTAACAGACACCAACTGATCAGCTTTCATTCTTATCTCCCTCCATGTACGGCTCACACCTTCTGAACTGACCTCCTACAGCATAGACTGAGATCACCTGCAGGCTCTGAATCGAAATAAAAGAAAAACAACAACAACTACATGAATGCTGTATGATATTTGTATTTGTATAGTATAAATATTTAAGCTTTTTTCTTCATGGTTGTGCCCAGGTTTTCCTGAAGGGCTAGGATATCGCCATCCATATCACTTAGTCCAGTAGGTTTTAGACACTGTAGTTACGGTTTACATAAATCTGCATGCCATCAACATCATTACACTGAATTTCCAAGCATGATGAGACTCTTTACAGAATACACAGTTACACCACCGTTGATCATTCTATACATATTGTATCTTGTTCATTATTTGAATAAATGACAGTTGACTTTACTTTGTGCAGTGTTTGTTATTTTTGTTTTGATTGTTTAAATGTGAGGTTTGCCTTACAGCAAAAAAATCAGTGATTCAATTTATCTTTTGATGCTTTTGTGTGCACTACGAATAGTCCAGCGGACTAAGGCTCTGCTACCACAGTCTGAGGATCTCTGGTTTAAATCCTGGATCATGCTGCTTCTCCATCAGCACCCGGAGTCTGAGAGAGTAGAGTTGGACATGCTCTCTCTGGGTGGGTACAGTACATAGAGCTCACTGCCTCATCATTCCCATTGCAACAGGCACCTGTTTTTTTTTTTCTGTGCGCACTGTGATGCTAGATCAGTGGCGGTTAGAAAAGAGGCAGAGTCTGACTTCACACGTGTCAGAGGAGGTGTGTACTAGTCTTTACCCTCCTAGTGTTGGGGCATTAGCAAAGGCGTAGGAATGGGTTTGATATTAGGGCGGCACATTTGCTAAAATTAATCAAAGCCGACCCTATAGTGACTTAGAACAACGTTTGCGAATTACTGTTAATCACAAATATTGTTTTTTTCTGTACTTCTGTTATTATTAGTTAAATCCAAATAAAGATCCATTTACAACCTAAACATGTTACTTCACATTACATTTACTGTTATTAGAAAAAAATATATGTGTGAAATGTCTGAATTATATTCATATGACAAAAAAACTGATCGGTTTTCACCTAATATTTATTTGTTTAATATTAAATAATATAACAACAAATTTAATTATTATTATTATTATTATTATTATTATTATTATTATTATTATGTATTGGCATGTCAATTCTGTTGTATACTTACATTTTCTCACTGGACTGAAGTTTAAGTAGATAACCACCAGAGGGAGTCTGAGCTCTTTATTTTGAAGCAGTACAGAACATTCAGGCTTTACGAGCACAACACATGGAGGAGCGCACGTTACTTCCCGTGTTTCTTTGTATGTAATTTCTTTTTTATTCCTTTACATCAAAAATAAAATACAGAACCTCACAGAAGCATCAGAACATCAGTGCAATACAATATAAATGTTTACATCTGAACATGGATTTAGATGTATGTGGAAGCTCTTTGCTGACACAGATGTACAGATGCCTAAACACAGCTTGTCTAGTCCCAGCACAGCACTGCTAAAAGAATAGGACTCTTTGGAGCAGATAAACCACCCTAAACCAATTGGCACCGTGCCAAAAGGTTACCTGAGCAACAGGGTAAATTACTTATTTGTCTTGAACAAGCTTATTGAGAACAGGTGAGACTGCATACAACTTTCAACCCTCTGGTGGAGACCCTTATCCACCCTCTAACCCAACACGAAGACTGAGTAACACTCCACCAGTGGAACCACCACAACTAAATCCCATTCATCCCAGACACATACAACACAAACACAACCCTCGCAAACACCATACAAATTCAAATTAACCACAAACACAGAATATAGGTGGCTGCAGAGCATACTGGGAGTAAAGCAACATTAGGAGGTGGAGCACGTGAGAATGAATGCACTGTGGGAAGTTGAATTTTATCAGCTCTGTGGATTGTTTAAAGAGGATGTATTATAACTCATTTTACACAAGTTTGAATAGGTATAGGTTAAAAAAAAACATTTTCATGAAGTTCTTTGCATAAATTGATCTCACCAGCTCTATTCTTGCAAGTCTGAGTCCCTTTCAGACTTTGTTACTTTTATACAAATATGCTTTTGCTGGCCACGACATGTCCACTTTGAGTGTTTACTACACTTTAGTGTTAGGCAAAACAATAAAAAGCTGCAAAAGAAGTACACAACTCATTATTTGAAAGTTCTTACTTCTTCCTCACCTGCTGCTGACCTGACACGGACAGCAGGTGCAGATCCATTCCTTTAGATGAAGTCTGCTTGATAATCTTGCTGTGTACTGTCTAAGGTTCTCATCCAGCACTGAAATGGGGGATAATTAATCTGATCTAGTGGGTGGGGCTTTGGTGGGAGTTCACAGGTGGTGCCAGGGTAATAATAAAAGAGCCAAATGACCTATAGAAGCATAAGATGGTACCTATTTCTTTTAGCTGTCTCACAGAAAATGGATAGATTTTTTGCACTTGGAGTTTTTATAAGGGTAGTGGAGGCCCAGGTGAGAAAACAAAGTGAGCTTTGCATAATGTCCCCTTTAATACTAAATGTTTTTAGGATACTTCCCAGAGAATTCCTTAACGTGTACACTGTAACTTTAACACTTTTATGGATGTGTCCCAATTTTAAACTACTTAATATTAACTATTATATGAGTATGTAATATATAGTATAGATGGAAGTTTCAAAATCGTGTATACTCAAATAATCACGATTTCTGAGTGTGATTACGATGGACACTATTATCCCACAACGCAATGCAAAACGGTAAGAAAGGAGTTACTTACATCTGGAACAATATTAGAACAGAAGAGCTGACAACATTGTAATCGCAGCACAATGGCAGCTGGAGAACCTTTTTCTTTTTCTTTCATACCTCAGTATTAGCAACATATACAAACATACAAAGCATGATATATTATTCTTATAATATATAAAAGGAATAAAGGAAGGGATATAAATCATTATATATCAATAAAATAAACAATGCTGGAGAACATACAGTGATGAAAGTTGTCATCCCTTCCTGTTGATACTAAATTGGTTAATAAAATAATCTTTGGTGTGCTTGCCTGACAAACTTGCACTACTAAAATGAGTATATAGGGGTGAGGTCAGTTTAAGCTGGAGTTACACTACAGTCGTGTAGTGTAGGATGGGCTGAGACTCGATTTTTAGCCTCTTCAGCGAGCAAACTTCAGCAGCAGAAACGAAAACAAGTTATCAAAATCTGGTAAATACTTTACCGACTCAAGACCACTCCATCAGCAGCCAATAAAAACGGAACTTAAAAATTAAATCTCTCTCCACCTCACACACACACACACACACTTACATTGGGTTGTCTAAACATCTCTAAACAAATAATTATTTAAGAGACGCATGTAAATTTATAAAATTTGTCATTAGCTCTCACATAAAGCTTATTTGATGGTATTTCATAGCCCATTTTTGCCGAGTTTTACCTAAAGTCACTTTTTAAGCGAGACCATGACAGTTCCGCTTCAACTAAAATATGTACAAATATTTTAGGATGTGGTGCATCCCTGGAAACAGTCACTTTGGATCTGAAATATAGTATTTAAGAAATACAGCTTTTTGAAAAAAAAAGTGGTCTTGTGGCACAACTTGCCCCCAGTGCGTAAATTGTGGCTATGGAGAGAATACATTGGGGTAAATTGTGCCATTGATTACTGAAGTAAAAAAAAAATATCTCAGAAACTGTAGCACCATATAAAAGCTAGACAAATCCAATACAAAATTACTAATTTAAGGTTTATTTAAAGTTACTTTACAACATCAAAGGCCAATTTGAGCATATCTCATAATTCCTTCCTGACACACCTTAATTCCTCTGGACACACCTTCTCATTCAATGTTTTTCCCTTTATTTATGTATTTAATTGATTTTCTACATTGTAGATTAATATAGAAGAAATGAAAACGATAACACATACGGAATTCTGTAGTAAACAGTAAAAAGTGTTACAAAGTCTTCCAAATGGTCACACACATGAGCACACCAGAGGTCAGTTTTCTTAAACAAAGCCTAGCAAACCAATCACGCCCTAGCAAAGATTAAAAGTTATTAACATAACTAGCATATCTCTTAATTCCTTCCTGATGAATGGACTTCCCCTTCTCTACCTCTTTCACTGCTCTGAGTGGAAGCCCTGCATGTCTTCCTCTTACAACTCCATGGCATGTTGGTCTATTTCTATTTTTGGTATTAGGAATGTCACATAGTTTTAGTGATAAAATGTAAGAATACAATGTACAATTATAATGTAAAATACATTTAAAATATTCATAAGTGGCCCTTTGGCACAAATCACCCCAACCCTACGATTTTGGACTAAAAAATGTGTGATCACATGACCAATTTCTTCTGTGGTTCCCCAGAACCACTGGCACAAATCACCCCACTTTCTCCTAAATGGTATCTGTCAAACGTTTTATGGGTGATTTGGGATGAGCTGGAGCACACTTTCTCATTCAATGCTTTTCTTTATTTTTTTTTACTTTAAATATTTTTTACATTGTAGATTAATTATAAAGACATGAAAACATTTAAGGGACACATATGACATTACCCAGTAAAAAGGGTTTGTCTTCCACCTAATCCCATAATCTAAACCTGATCATCTGATTTGAGGTGATTTGGAATGAGCTGGAACTTCACAGAGTGAAAGAGAAGCCACTATTGTTCAGCACCTCCAGGAACTCCTTCAAGATGCTGAGAAAACTTTTTTAGGTGCCTTTTCCTCATGAAGACACTGAGATAAAAATACCACGAGTGTGCAGATCTGTCTTCAAAGGTAAGTGTGCTACTTAGAATAAACTAAAACATAATATTAAACATATTCTGTTTTAACATTTTTTGTTTTCTAAATAATTCCACGTATGTTTCTGTATAACTTTAATATAGTCTACAATATTAAATGTACAATGTAAAAAGAAAGAAAACACTTTGAATGAGGAGCTGTGTGTCCAGACTTGTGACTGGTTCTGTATAGTGTATAGTGTTAGTGTGTATAGTGCGCAGTTGGGACGGAGCCTGAGCGGACTGGACTGAAAGTAGCCCGGTTTCCGCTGCGGGTCTGTAACCTGGCAACGCGGACTGATCTGTCTGAAGGCTGAAGCTCGCGCTGAAGCTCTCTTGTTTCCAGGCAACCGATCCGACTGGATCTCCGCGGCGCTGCCCGCTGCTGATTGGTCGCTGGCGGCTACGCGAGATTACAGCGGCTGCGCGCGGGCAGCTCATTCGCCTGGATCAGCGCGTAGAAAATTGAAAGCGCAGTCCGAGTCCGCGCGCGCCGCGCTACAGCCGAGCGACCGAGAGTCCGGTTTACCGCGCAAACAGCGGGATTCCCCCCGGAGACACCGCGCTGCAGTGAGTACAGTGAGTTTTAATTGGTTTATATGTGATATTACTGTTTATTACAGAGAGAAAACTGCACCACACGACATAAACACACACACTGTTACCTACTGTTATCTATCTCACCCCGCGCGCTAAAAACACTGAGCCAGGATTACTGTTGCCAGAACTGCTCTGATGTAAACATGTTTTATACAGCTCTGGAAATAATAAAATACCACTTTAAAATAATCATTTTCTCTGATTTTGCTATTTATAGGTATATGTTTGAGTAAGTTTAACATTGTTGTTTTATTCTGTAAACTATGGAGAACATTTCTCCTAAATTCCAAATAAAAATATTGTAATTTATTTGCAGAAAATGAGAAATGATCAACTTAACGAAAAAGACAGCTTTGTTTGATGGCTTGTGAACATCTATCTTCCTCTTGATTATATTCCAGAGGTTTTTAATGACACTGTCTTGATCTGGTGGTCCTTCACCCACACATTGAGCATTGTCCTGCTGGAAAAAAAACATTCATCAGAGTTGGGGAACATTACCAGAGCAGAAGGAAGCAAGTTTTCTTCCAGGATAACCTTGTATGAAGCTTGATGCAGCCTGAAGACCAAAGTGCCCAATTCCAGCCTTGCTGAAGCTCCTCAAATCATTAGCTTGATGAAAGCTGTGATTAACAATCAGGCTAATTCCACCAAATATTGATTTCTGAACTCTTAAAACATTAGCATTGTTGTTTTTAAATTAATATGAACTTGTTTTCTTTGCATTATTTGAGGTCTGAAAGCTCTGCATCTTTTTCATTATTTTGATCATTTCTCATTTTCTGAAAATAAATGCTCAAAATGACAATATTTGTATTTGTAACTTGGGTGAAATGTTGCCAGTGGTTTATAGAGTAAAAACACAATGTTCATTTTACTCAAATATATACCTATAAATAGTAAAATCTGATAATTTTAAAGTGGTCTCTTATTTTTACTGCAGTGTTAGCTGTGTTGCAAATACAGTACCAGTCAAAAGTCTGGACACACCTCTCTTAATTCTATGTGTTTTTTTTTCTTTTCATGATTTTTTACACTGTACTTTTAATATTGAAGACATTTAAGCCACACAGGAACACATAGAATTATTCTGTAAACAAAAAGTGTTAAACAACCCAGAATAGGTTTTATACTTTAGATTCTCCTAAGTAGCACATTTAGCTTTGAGGACAGATCTGCACACTCTTGGTATTTTAATCTGGAATAGTTGCTGCTTTTTTACAGCATATTTAGTGCATGCATATAAAATGCAAACAGTGAATACAGTAAACATACAGTAAAAAAACAAAAAAACTATTCTGCTTTTTAAGAATATTGCTATTATCACAATTTACAGTTTTATATAGTTTTTTTTGCAATATTATTCTGCACACCTCATATTATGATATGCAACACCTCTAGTCTCATTCATTATTTTTTACAACATTCTTATGCATTATAATTTAGTAATGTTTAATAATATCTTAACCAGAGTAAATTAATTATTTCTACTGATATTACTTACTTTGCTATTTAACAATGTTTATTATTGTGGTATGTTCTGTTATAGTTTTTGACACTTATTATAAAGTGTTACTGCTGTGTTTGTGTATTTAGCTTTTGGGGTGCAGTGTTTGTGGGGAAAAATAAACCTTTAAAGACTCATTCTTTAATTAAATTTTATTAAATAGAAACAGATCATACACTGGTAGTAAAGAACATTGAATTAACATTATTTCAGTTAGATCAATTTTCTTATGTTGATAATGAAAAAAAAACAACAACTTTTAAACAAATTTTATTTAACATTCTCTCAAACAGTAGTTATTGTTAAAATTCTGACATTGAATCAGGGTTTATGTAAAGGTTTTTAATTGTTGAGCAGAGAAGCTTTATAATAAATTACACTCAATAAATTATTTAAGACAAAAGATGCTGCCCTCAAATAATAACCATTAATATAATATATGCCCTTTTCTACACTGCAAGAATACAGTACTCTAAACTGTAAGCATAGAATACAAACAACATATACATACTGTATTTAATGTAAGTAAAGTTAAATACAGACAGTACATATGAAAGCATATGTTTAAATCAGTGCAGAACGGATGTGCACATTTGTGTGTTAGAGAAATGTATGTATGTATGTTTGTTCTGTCTCCAAATTGCCAACTTTATAGAAGACGGTAAAAAGTTATCCTAAGTGAAATATTTAATAAGTTTAATAAGTTTTCATTTCAGTTGACATCAGTGCTACAATATTATTTCAAATAATATCAGAGCACTTTAGTTATTCTATTCATCTTAAAATCTGAAATCTGATTATGTACAAAAGAGCGGACAATTTGTATTTCAGACAGTAAATAATTGTTTTTATCTTGACAGCATCAATGTATTATTTTCAATGATGTTCTTCTTATGGACATATATGGTCTCTTGTAGAGTCAGCCTGGACCAACTCACCTGGACAAAATGCACATGAACAGCCTGCTGAATCGGTGGAGTAAGTAACATGGTTATTTCAGTGTTTTCTGTGTTGTAATATAACCATTGCTACTGTTATGTGTTTGCTTAGCTTTGCACCTTTTAGTAGCAGTGTTAATATTAATATTAATCCAAATGAGTCCTTGGTGAGGTTTGTGTACTGAACATCCTGAGAGCATCTCAGGACAGTGTGTAAATCTGTGAATGTGTGACCTTATATACAGGGTGTAGCTGTTCTGGGTTTGTGGAAGAGATTAAACTTTTTTCGTATAATTGCTTCTGACAAAAGTTCTAGGACAAAATGTTACAGTAATAAATATTCACAGTGATGTGATCTCTTTATCACAATCTCTTTAAAACATGAATAAGCTTATCACTGAATGAATCTGAATTTATCATCAGTATTGAGTCTGCGCTCTTATGGGTTAAGATGGGTTAAGCTGCTTTCTCTGGTCCAAGATGGAAATATAAGTGTGAGGGGTTCCAAGTAAGCTCCAGTGTTCAGGGTTTCATATGTTCCACGCAGCTATGATCGAATGTCATGTAAATATGAATGTTAGGGATCCCCCTCTGAGCGATATACACTTGTTTTTGAAGATAAATCAGTTGCACAACATTGTGTGGGCTAGAGGTGTGAATCACAGGGCATCTCATGATATGATATCATGTTACGCTGCCCATGATAATGATGATATTGTAATACCCCACCCATAGTAAGGACTACTTGAAATTTCTGACATTTCAAGTCAAATGTTTTATATTTATTATTTGTAACAGTAACAGATGATTTCTTGTGGTTCTGCTCAGAATGAGGATCAGCTCAGAACAAAGCAGGCTCTTCACAGAACATAAGATTCCCTTAAAACAGATGTAAATCTTCTCCATTTCTGAGTTTATGTCATCCCACTTCTTATTAAAATGTACAGCTTATTTGGGATGTGACATGTGTCCCCCAGCTCAGGAACAGTCCGGTGCCCAGACAGAGCTGAAATGAGGTCACAGACGCGGTGTGTGATGGAAACAGTGTCCATAAATCAGTTATTTATATCCCAATAGGTAACAGACTGCTGGAGCTCTATTACACTATTTTAAACACATAACACAGTGACACTGATTAGCATGGTAGTGGTGTATGAGGTGTTAATGTGTGTTGTGCTGTGTATACAACTGGACCAGACAGTGCAGCAGTGCTGTTGGAGTTTTTAAACATTATGTAACTCAATGTTCACTCTATTAGACACTCCTACCTACAGCTGCTCCACCTTGTAATTAAAGTAAAGTTAGAAATAAAAGCTCTGAATCTGTTGTTGCAAAGTTTGGGTTGGTCATCCTCTTGTTCATTATCAGTAGTTACAGGACGCTGCCCATTAACCCTGTCCAACAATGTTACACAAATATTTCTTGTAGATGGACTATTCTCAGTCCAGCAGTGAGATTTGTGTGTTTAAGAACTCCAGCAGCACTGCTGAATCTGATCCACTCTTACCAGCACAACACACACCAACACCTCATACCACCACCATGATGCTAATCAGTGCTAATCACTGCAGTGCAGAGAATAAGAAAGACCCATCATCCAAATAATAATAGCTTCTCTGTGGTGTTTTTTCCACTGTGGGGATCTGAGCATTGAAGAACAGGGTGAAAAGAGAATAATAAAGAATGCAGAAAAACAGATACAGAACTACAATCTGTAATTTTAGAACTAGAAAATGTCCTATTTGCTATATTTGGTACATTAAATATGCTTTGTAAAATCAGCATTGTATGGTGTTCCTCTGTGTTTAAGTTTGAAAGTGTGTGAGATGCTGTGGTGTTGAGATCTGAGCTGCAGGGATTTCTGACTGAGTCTTTAAGTGCTTTGTGTGCATTAACAGAGATGTTAGATAATGCTGAGTCAGTGGTCAGGCAGGTCTACAGCAGCTTTCTCTATTCTGTGGATCATTTCTCTGCACTGTTCTGTGGAGGCCTTTATTTAGTTTATTTTTGCAGTTTTTACAGTTGTTCTTTGTGCAGTAAATGTCTTCATCTTAACTTTGTTGTTAATATACCAAAATAAATGTTCCAAAATCACTTGGAATAAAATCTGTTTATATTAACCTCCAGATTCCTTCTCCTGTAAAGAATTTTGTTTTGGAGTAAATTTTTTTGTGTGACAGTGATGATGTAATACTTGTCATAGGATATAAAAAAACATTTGTTATCTGGCTTAAAACAGATTTAGGTGAAATGAACTATTTCTGGGCTCCCCCTACAGTCAGGAAGTGTAGTTCACACTCTAAAATGGCACATGTTGCACATGCATTTCTGGACAAACTTAAAGTGACAGAAGCATATGGGCTAAGGTGGTGGAGTAATTACAGGATTACTCTCAAAATTACTAAAGTAAAAATATGAGCAATGAGCAACATATTATATGTTATAAAAGTCTGTTAAAGTATGATCTTAAAAAGAAGTTATTGTATAAATATATTGCAAAGAATTATATTTATATGTTTGTGTGGAGGATTCTCACCACATTGGAAGCGCCCAGATTGCCATAACAGCTTGAGCCGCTGATAACAGTAATCACAGTTATGTCTGAGCGTGGTACCGCGGCTGTGATCTGTTGTTAGATTTTGTTGGAGTTTGTTTATTCCAGCAGCTGTTTACAGTTCACTCAGAAACTGAATCTGAATAAAAGTGCAGAGGTCATCTCTGCAGCTCCGCGCAAATAAAGCAAGACAAAAGAGAACAGGGCTGCAATTCATTAGGAGCTTAGAGCTGTGAGAGAGTGTGAGCCGTGGCATGGCACACCGGTGGCACGCAAACCCTAATGAACTCTGCCCACAGCTAATCTCCCTCTGCATGACATAATCAGGATAGGGCTCTCGCTGTGGAAATATTAAACATGTTGTGTGTGTGCTGTGGTGTGTGTCCGGCGTGTGCAGTACGGACCTCAAAGTCACTCCACGTGCTGATCGCAATCTGAAGCCTCAGTCCGGAAGAACGCTGAGACGCTCTGATTCGGGCGCTGCAGATTTTCCACACTCTGAAAGATGATGCCAGTGGGGTTACGCTGGAATTGGGCTGCATGCTCACCGTGCAACAAGCGTTACAGTGGATCCTTAAAACGCTAACAAAGTCCGACAACTTCAGCACATGATTGTCTATTTTTAATTATTATTCATATTATATTTGAATGTGAGGAATAAAGACTGGGCTGAAAGTAACATAATACAGGAGGATGACATAATCCTGCACCTAACTGTCAGGGCCAGACAAGGATGAACAGCTGTGGTTATACATAGTTAAATTCTGGTAGAGGTGGGATTCAACACATTCTGTAAAAGCGACTCGCTAAACTTACAGCATTCTTTAAACCAATTAATGTAAAGTATACAGAGACTCCACCCACGTGGGTGATGAGGACAGGATGTAGTTAAGTTTTTTAGTGTGCTCAATCACTAAACTGCAGTGTGAAACTGGACAGAACTAACCAGACCTCTTGTTTCCCTCTTGTTTCGTAACTCCACAATTTTTTCTTTCTCTTTAAAGAGACAGTTTCCAGTAAACTGAGGCTCCACTGGGAGTCTGACTGGAAGCAGCAGCCTTTTGACCAGTGTGTGTAAAATTTACGCATTAGAGTTCTACAGAGCGTGAAATTTAACAGTGTGGTGCGATCTCTTGCTTTCATAGGCATATTTTGTATGTGTGCTATGTGTATGTATGTGTATGTGGAAGAGTGTTTGTGTGTATGTAATGTGTGTGTGTTTGTGTGAGAATGTTTGTGTGTGTGTGTTTGTGTGAGAATGTTTGTGTGTATGTAATGTGTGTGTGTGTAAGTGTGAAACACATTGGCCTGTTTTTTAGGTATTCAGAGGCTGACCTCACTGACTCCAGCATGTCAGGTTTTTCCGCTGGTTGTGGTTCTCAGTTACCCACCTGTTTTGTAGGAAACTGATCACATGTGATGGTTTGCTGAAGACGTCGGTGGGTTGAAAGATCAGCACTGTTTGTGCTTTTGTTAAAAGGTGTTGGTTTAATGAAAAAGCAGGAAAAAAACATTTAAAGTCAGTTTAAAATGTTGTACTCAGTGGTTTACTAAAACAATCTGGTAAAAAACACTTTAGCACAATATTTAAACAAATTTGCAAAATAAATATTATTTACTGGGGTGGGAATCAGGGAGCATCTCATGATCAGATTTTATTATGATATGTTTTGCCCACAATGAAATCATGATACAATACTTCACTGCATCTGTGTTACTGAAGATGATAAAATACTCCTAAATAAACAGGAATTATGTATTGATTGGTGTCGATTTTACAGAGTTTGACAAACAATATTCTTCACCATATGTTTACCCAATTCATTTGATTAATGCCACCACAGCAACAAGGCAGCAACATTACTAAATTAAATTAGGTTCGAGTCTAAACTCTTTAGGGAGTTTAGAGAGTTAATGTTTCAATATATTTATATTATATGCCATGTACTGATAATATATTGCAAGCAAACAAATTATACAATGTATTGCAAAAATCAATATTTTATCCCACCCTTAGAATGAACACAATAAAACTAGGATAAAATATTAGGGGTTCATCTGAGTATTAAAATACAGGAGAATTAATGATTTTTCTTTTGCTATGGAGTCACCTGACCTGATCTGTTCCGCTGTCTCAGACCAGTGCAGCTCAAAGAAAGCAAAAGGCTGCGACCCAAAGGATTTCAGCATCTACAGTGACAGGAGGAAACTCAATCGAGCTTTAAAACTGAGTGGCCCAGGAGACACACGCGAGGTCTCTTCCATTACACTGAATAATTCATCACAACCCACAGGAAACTGACGTGTTTTCAATTTCTATGATTGTCCAGCAGCACGTGTGCGGCCTGTTTAGCGGAGAGGCTGAACAATGCATCAGTTTCACTAATGACGACATCAGTTATGTTTTTTCTTGGCTGTAGACTTGGAAATATATGAATTAAATTATATAAAAACAATACGTAATGGATGGGTCTGTCACACATACAAGTATATACAACCCCAAATCAAAAAAGATTTAGACCGGATGGTAAAAGCTAAAAATGAAATCTGCAATTTATCTGAAATCTAAAATGTTTCTTACATTTACTTTACTTGTATTTGATTCAGACAGTTACCACTTATCTACTAAAATCTTGGACGTTACACGTTAACATTTTCTGGTCAGTGTTTGTTTTTGGAAGAGACGGAATGTACAGACATAAAGGAGGCAGGGTCTGTCATGTTATAGGGTGAGCGCAATGCAAAGCCATATACTGCACACAGATAAAGATACAGGACCGGCCAGACTGAGTGAAAACCACACCAGAAACACATCGATTGAAATCCTCAGTGCCATTTTATGTGAAGGAATGAAAATCTTACAAACTAAGAAATGTTTTTTAAATGTTTAAACTATTGTAAAACTAAAAATTATTTTTTAATTGTATTGTAGGCCTGAAATTCAGGAATGGATATAGAGTATATTTATTAATGTTATAATATCAGATCATAAATGAGTGATCTCGATCTCTGGTCTTATTTTTGTTTTAGCTTGCTTCTGTCTGAGGTCACATTTATTAGACACTGAACTTTGGTCTATATATTAGTTATTGTTATTTTAGAAACTATATGATGAAATATGTATATTACTATATGTACTGTATGTATGATGTACCTCATAATCAGTGACAGTGAATGTACAAAGTTACAAACTATTTTACCTCTTGTCTTGGTCTCGGCCACTCTCACTCGCAGTCTCGATTTCACTTGGACTTGGCTACCAGTAGTCTTGGTCTTGTTTCGATCTTGACATGTTCTAGTTTTGACTTGGTCTCTAGCGGCCTTGACCACAACACTGATATTAGTCTTATATCTTGGGTTCATACTGTCTACAGTAAAATATACGGCCTGCAGTATATAGATCAAAACAAGCTATAGTAGATATACAGTACAGGGTTTAGAAGAAAATATCTCTGTATTACCTTCCTTTGATCTGTACTTTTCCTAGTATCAGTTTTCATCTGTGTTTTGTATCTGTCAGGTCAGATCACCACAAGACATGTTTTCTCTCAGATCCCGTCTCTCTGTGCTGTAAGAGAATACTCTCAGTGATCTGTCTCTCAGTGCTTCCTTGCTGTGTTCCTGCTAAACTCCATACAGAAGTGCCCCCCAACCCCTCCTCCAGCTCTCTGTGGGACCCTCTCTGTAACCTCTGACCCTGTTGTTTATTTCACTCTGTTCTTTCTCTCTCTCTCTCTCTCTCTCTCTCTCTCTCTCTCTTTCATGTGCCCACATAGAAATACACTCTGTACTCACTGCAGCCCACAGGCTGTGTAAAACACTAACCTGAGTAACTACATTCACTGTCTCCACCAGCATGTGAGGAAGAGAATGCAGGCACTGGTTTCAGGTGTCTGAATCACAGATTTTTAAAGCGATGACATACACTTCACAGGCATCAGTGTATAGGTATACATAGTATATAATATTTGCACATATTTTTAGTGTTATTCATAATATTTCAACACTAAAATTAGTATAAATACAAATATAAAGAAAATGAATCACAATATCATAAAATATATATTTTTTATGCATATTCACCATAAAAAACATAGGCAAACAAGATTGCACTGTATGTTCAAATGTTTTTGGACAACCTTTCAAATAAATGTATTCAATGCATTCAGCACCTTTACATTGCAACCATTTCTGAAACAGATGTGCATGTGAGTGGGTAGTAGAGGTGGGCAATATGGCAATATTTAATCCTGTTATGATAAATTTTTACATCTTATTGTATCAACAATAGAATTTTGCATATTAAGCATATTGAGAATTTTATAATAATGATGATACCATCAGCGCTAAAAGAGCACTGACCCAACTGCACATCTCATCAAAGAGATTGTAATTAGACCAGTTTAGTCTAGTATTTGAATAGTGTAGTGGGTCACTACTGATGCATTTGGCTGTTATAGCATGTATATCATGATAATTATCGTGGAGCATAAAACTTGTGTTTTAAGTATTATAATCTAATATTTTTATCATATCGTCCAGCCCTAGTGGTTGGAAAATGATCTTTCTGTGTACAGTTGGGCTGTGACTGACAACAGCGAATTATTATTTTGGTAGTCGACTAATCTTTTGATTATGTTTCTGATCAGTTAATTAGTATTTCTGCCCTGCCCTTCATCACTGCTTCCTGTGGGTATGGTTTCAGCCCCTAGATTTCTCTATCTTTGCTTTGAAATGACAGAAACAGCTGAAAGTGTGATTTTAACAGCCTGTAAATGCCTAGATGTTGTTTTGATGTGAAACGTTCTGATATTTAGTGAGAAAATATATAATCTGTTGTGTTTGAACATTTTTAGTGAGCGAGATGAGTGTGAACTAAGTGAGTGTGCTCAGTACCCCTCCCTCACTGTGTTTCTGTTCCCAGCACTGTGAGTAGTGCAGTGCAGGTACATATTAAATATTTGTTGAGACTGAAATTTGGAGTATGTACGTTTTTATAACTGACAGTCAGTTAAATTGACTGCTCATTGTAGCTCTAATTCTCTTTAGTGTCTCTCTGCTGTCGCTAGCAGCAACTATGTGTTTATGGAGTTTATGATGTGTCTAAATTTACACTAAGTTTAGTTTTGTACTTTTATGCTGCATGCTGGTACATTTGACACATCTGAATGGGTGTACTGCACACTGCTGTAATAAATAGGGGTGGGCCCAACAATTATATTGTCGTAGTTTGTACCATTTTTGTTTGCAATACATTATCAATATGTGGCATCAAATATCTAGTATTACACTTTAAGTACTTTGTGTAGTTATAGACATAGTGTGTGTGTGTGTATGTGTGTGTTGTAGGGTTGTATAAGTACTGTAGAAAATCAGCCGGGCAGAAAGTTTCTCTGTGTTATGGTGTGAAAGGAACATTATCTCCTAGCTTGTTGAATGTTGTCCGGTTGGTTGAGGAATGTCAAAAATCAGATTTTGGCACGCAGTTTACTTTAGATAGTCACAGTGTCCTGCTGTATCTTTTACTGCTAGGTGTTGGATCTAAATCGGTTCAGTTCAAAAGCATCAGAAGCTGAGGGTTATATCTCAGTGATCTCGTAAAGTGGCTGTTGAACCGAGCATTGAGCTGTGGAGCTGTGGGATGATGGAGGGGAGTTGTGTGGATGAGGTGGGGTGGTGAGGTCAGGCATCACAAAATAAAATGTATTTAATGTTATGTAACTGTGAGTGTACATTATGTTAGTCTGGTTGCTAAAAACCTTTATATGTTAACATTATATGTCAGCTACATTCTATGAAATCTTTTCTCTTTTTATTTTTCCCTGCATTATGACTTTAACCCAGACTTATGTTTCTTATTTTCATGAAATTCTAGTTTTAATTTTAACTTAAAGGTAATTTTGGAATCATTAATTGTAGTGTTATATGGTAAACCCACCCTATAGGATCTTTGGGTGTTTTTCACATGTAATATTAAAAGGAAAATAATCTTAATTTCCAATGAAAATACAAATATACAAAACTATCTAAAAAATATCCAGGAATGTGAAGAGCTCTAACCAGGCAAAGAACCATTTAAACATCTAATAGTTCTATACAAAAACAGTGCGTTCATTTTTAAAAGACTGTAGTGAAAAAGGGGTTAAAAGGCAGGCCATCAGTCTCAGCCTGTCTGCCCTGTATGATGCAGAGTGCTGAGCTCATGCAGTTATGATAACTCCCTCTGTAAATCCCTCTTACTGTAACAGCTCCTCCACGATTAGCATGCCTCCTCCGCTTATGTGCGTTAAGTAATCTAACCTACCGTCCACACACAGCGCCATCAGAACTGCCCATCATCCCTCCCGCTTCAGATGGGGAATATGAAGTAGATATGTTCTCTTTATCATAATAACTTATATATGCATGAGAAATTTAGCTTATATGATGCGTATCATCAGTACATCTAGATCTCTAATTTCTGACATCTAGATGTTTCTCAGCTGCTAGATGTATCATCAAAAAGAGATTTAGAGCAGTACATACATACATTATGAGAGAGACAGAGAGAGAGAGAGAAACTATAAGCTGCTGCAGACATTGTACAGTAGCTGTATAGTACTAGGTAAACCAACTAGATGTCAGATTAATATGTATTTTAATAAATTATTCCATCAATCGTTACATTTCTTTCCTTTTTTAAATTTAAATAGCTTACCCCATATTGTTTGTAAAATAGTGATGTGCCACATCGTATCTTACGGAATAAAATTGCCAATATTTTCTAATATCATGAACGATATTATACCCTGAAACATCGTGCCATATCACACACCCCGATTTATCACCTCAGGGTACTACTTTTTTTACTGTTTTTAGCAAAAGAAAAATTCACACTTTTCTCATTTCCCATTAAATATCTACTAGAGACAGATTATATCTGTCCATTATCATTTATTTTACTTTATTCCTGGATATATGGAGATATTTGAAGTGCATTATTATTAGTAGTATTATCATGTCCTTATGGATCATTGACTTCTGTTAAAAATCTGATAAAATTCTTGTATTTTTTATAGCTCAGTTTGGGGTGAGCCACATCATCAAATTTAAATTAGATTTTGTTGCTGTAGTGTATTCTTGAAATATTTTTTTTATTCAGTGTTTTGTCATATCACCAAAAGTATAATTATCACGAAAATACCATGAAATATCATGATATTATTTAAGGGTCATATCGCCCACCTCTAACGTAAAGCAGTGGATGCAGTGGTGTAAAGCATGCCGCCACTTGACTCTAAAGCAGTGCAGATGTGTTTTCTGGAGTGACGAATCACACTTATTAAAATCCCACAGACGAGTTGCAAAGAGAACAACATTTGTCTGACTGCATTGTGCCAGGTGTAAAGTTTGGTAGAGGGGGGATTATGGTGTGCATTAGTTTTTAAGGAATTGAGCTCAGACCTTTAGTTCCTTCAGCAAACAAAGAGATTTTGGACAATATCATGCTCACAATTTTGCGGGAGCAGTCTGGGGACGGCCCCTTCCTGTTCACAAAGGAAGGTCCATACAGACATGGAGTCCCAATCTCAACCTGATAGAACACCTCTGGGCTAAATTAGAGTGGAGACTGCGAGCCACGCCACATATTTTTAATTAATGTTTTATAATTTGCTTTAATGGCCAGGAAGTCAGCCATTATAAAAATAATTTCTGCATACTGTTCTCTACACTGATGGTGAGTTAGGGGTGGCGGCACATGCCCATTATGCAAATAAATTATGTCAAGGGCTAAAAGGAATATGTAATTTCTGTGCAATATACTAAGAAATTTTAGACATTTTAGTGGGTCTTAGCTGTACAATTTAGGTCATTTTAATTTACCCAAACAAGTACTGTATGTTACTTCTTACAGTCTATAATTTACAGTCTTAAATTTAGGAAGCTTTTGCACATGGTAAATTTGATGTGCTGCCTGGTTTTCTCACAACACTGCAGGAAATTATTGGAAATCTTCTATAATCTATCTATCTGCTCGTTTTTTCCAGAACAGTGTTAAGCAGTTATTTACGGTATGATTTTACTGTAAAAATACTGCCGTAGGTTGCAGTGTGTGTGTAATTGTTTTGTTTTGCTGGGAGTGAACAGTAGGTCAGTGTGTAACAGTGGTACAGTTGTAGAAATGAAGGGAACTGGTGAAAGCTGGCTGCACTAGCAGGGTCATTATGTCCACCGCTGCCCGAGGGAGTCGGCTGGGCGGCGGGTAAAGCAGTTAAAGGGCAGTTAGGACAGCAGATTGGGAGCTGTTGAGGGCATGAGCTCAGCTGTGACGTAGTTTTAATGATGCAGTGATGTAATCTCTAGCGGACATGATAATCCACGATTCAATAAATTGTCTAAAACACAAACTGAGAGAGAGCGAGTGGTGTGCAGTAAGCTGGGTTTATATTCAGAGCGCTGAAGAAAAGGGAACCAGGGGAATAGACTAATCCCTGCAGAGGCAGCTGCTGTTACTGCAGTCATTCACACGCATGCTAACTCGTACATGAAGATTCATAAAATATTTGTACATTAAAAATGTAAAGGTTACAGACTTTTGTGAACATTTAAAAAAAAAATCTTAAAAATATATATATATGGTAAAAATATATCAAAATATTAAAAGACATTTTCACTATATCTTTTAAGGCCAGTGCTATTATTTATGTTTTAATAAATTGACAACAAAGTGTGTTTTATTTTATTCTGATCCATAAAAAAAGCACATGAAAACAAATACAAAAATTCATGTACAAACACAAATACAAAAAAGCATAAAAAAATATTTTTTACTACACGGTATGCTTTGTACTGAATAAATGCAGTTGCCACAGATACAGCATTTCATTTTACTGCAGAGTATCCAACAAAAATCCACCCCTCACATTTCTGCAATTAATGTCTAAATAGCTGGAAACACAATAAACGCAAGCAACACTGTGAGTACTCCTCCCAGTGATCAGGACAACTGTCCCTTGCCTACAGTCAAGCACAGTGGTGGTAGCATCATGGTCTAGGGCTGTATGAGTGCTGCCAGCACTGAAGAGCTGAATTCTGTAACATTCCATGTTTCCATGTTTCCAACATGACAATAACCCCAAACTAAAAAGAAAAGAAAATAACTGCTTTGCTGTGGAAGCTAAGGGTAAAGGTGATTGACTGGTCAAGTGTATCTCCAGAACTAAACCTAGCATCTGTGGGGCACCCTAAAGCAAAAGGTGGAGAAGTGCAATTTGTCTAGCGTCCACCAGCTCTGTGATGTCACTCCCTGTAGGAGTGGAAAATGATTTTAATAGCAGTCTGTGCAGCTCTGAGAGCTCTTCCAGAGCTAGATAATAATGATCTACACAAAAAATAAAGACACTTTAAGTACAATTTGGACATGTTAACTGTGCTGTGTTCTTATGTGTGTTGCATTTTTTTTAGAAATGAATTGGTTTGTTTTGAGATCATTTATAGAGGGCAGAAAACTGCTATAAGAGTTGTAAAATGACTAAAAGTTTAATTTCTATAGTGTCTTGTGAAAGATATAATAAAATATTTGCAGAAATGCGAGGAGTGTACTCACGTTTTTGGTGATATTGTAGATGTTGGTGTTAAAGTAAGGTGTTAAATTTGGAACTAATTTGTGTGTGTGTGTGTGTGTGTGTGCGTGTATCAGGTTCAGAGGAATGCGGGGCTGTCTCCCCCAGCCCACTTTATTTAGACCTGGCCATGACCTCATCCCCTCATCCCCTCATCCCCTCGCTCATGAGCTCATCTCACACAGAGCTGAGAACAGCCCGGGGTAAACGTTATGTCATACAAGCAACAAAAAAATACCCCGGCCACAGTGCAGGAGGATCATCTTTAAACACTGCCTGCATGTCATACCCTGGATACCCTCGAGGCCACACACACACACACTCACACACACACAAGGAGCCTGCTGTGTATTATTATAATCGTGTCCTTATTCCACACTCGTCAGACAGGCTTTACAGATTTGTTCCAATTGTCCTTTAGCTTTTTTACCAGAGCATTACACACTGATTTACTAGCTCTTCAGTCGCCTCAGACCAGTAATATCTGTCCATGGCCTCAGAATCCAGTTCATCAACGGGTTTAAAAGTTTAAAACAGAACTTAAAAATGTCAGAAAATAAATCAGTTGGTTTATGCTGAAATTGTAAATTAAATATGTAAACTGCAGCAGAAAATAGCTATATATATTATGTTGTTCAAACACCTTAAGATAGTTAGAGTAAAATACATAAATCACTAAATACAATACACAAGACTGTGTGGTACTGACACTGTACAGTTCTGACACCGATGTAGTATTCCTCTTCACATTGCAACAGCAGTCAGCACATCTATGTTTGAATGTAAAGGTTGTGTTTTGCACAGAATTTCAGAACATATTCTAAATATAAAACAGTATATAAATAATGTTTGCATTGGTGACAAAACTAAGGCATTATATTAAAAACACATAAATTTGTCTTGTTAAATCTAGCCATAGCTAATCATCCACACCACAGCAGATGGTAATTGTGGCACCTCAGGTGGTTGCTGTGGTGTTATTAGGTGGTTGCTTCAATGTTGGTGGGTGGTCAACCCCGCCCAGGTTGATAACTACAGACTGGTCTCACTACTACCTTTTCTCTCTAAAACACTAGAAAGAATGTTTTCATACATGTCTCTGGTTTCCCCTCCCAGTAAAAACCTTCTGTATTAGAACCAATCAGGTTTTAAATAAGGACACTCTACGGAGACGGCTCTGCTGTCTGTGACAGAAGAATTGAAAACTGCCAGAACTGCAGGACATTCCTCAGTGCTCATTCTGCTGGACCTCTCGGCCGCCTTCGACACAGTCAACCATGACTTCCTTCTATCTATACTCTCTAACATGGGAATCTCAGACAATGTGCTGTCATGGTTTAAATCATACCTCACTGGGCGCTCATTCAAGGTGTCATGGCAAGGACAGCTGTCCTCAGCCCACTCCTTATCCACTGGGGTCCCCCAGGGTTCGGTACTGGGATCCCTTCTCTTCTCCATATACACCACCTCTCTAGAAAAACGAGCACATGTCCCTCTACTGCTTCCTCGTATCAAATTCAAAGCTCTAACAATCACCTACAAGGTGATGACAGAACAGCTCCGTCCTACCTGCACTGATCACTCCTGAAGGCTTAACATCGACTCGCTTTGCCAAACATTCACACAAACCAATCCAGACTGTTTTCTACAGAGTTCCCCAATGGAGGAACCTTCCACTACCACTTCCTCACCATCTTTAATAAACTCCTGAAGACAGAGCTCTTCAAAGAGCACTTACTCTCCTAACACCTCTAACACACTAACTACTTCTAACCTCATTTCCTTCTTCCCCTCCTTCACTCCTCTATCCCTTCGACCTCCTTTAAGCCCTATCTAAAGATGTTTTTACTTTTAAACTTCTATTACTTTTTGTACTTCCCTATTGTAAGTCGCTTTGGACAAAAGCATCTGCCAAATGTAATGTAATGTAATGGTTGCTATGTTGTTAGTTGTTTGCTATGGTGTTGTTTACTTGGTGTTGCTATGGTATTCTAGGTGGGTGCTATGGTATAACTTATTGCTATCAATACTGGATACAATCAGACAGAGCAATCTGGAGTTTAGGCGATGTCAATAAAAATATATAAATATACACTTCAGTATAAGGCACAAATTCAGTATAATAACAAAGACAATATATAAAAAAACAGTATAATAATAAAAGACAGTATAATAAAAAAGACAATAAATATAGTTCATTGCTTTGCAGTGCATAACCCTAACAACATATACTGATACAAACATCAGCAGCTCTTTACAAATTGCTGACATTGCCGTTACTGAACAGTTAATTTAATATTGCACTGTAAAATGAGCAACAACTGCAACATAACCCATCAGTAGAAATAGAATTAAAGACATACAGACAGGCCTGATTTTATCTGTGTTCCTCTCCTGCCAAATTAAGCTCTTCTATTATGAGAAATGTAGTTGTTTTGAAGTTGAGCTCTGGTCACTGGGTTTAAAATAACTGGCTCGGTCTGAAGTGTTGTCTTCTGTCCTCTGCAGATGAAATCTCCAGGATGTGTGAGGTGGACGTGTCCCCTGAGCCCGGCAGCCCCACGCTGCTCAGCGAGTCTGCAGACACCTACTGCCAGACGGACCGCTGGCACCGGCTCCGCACCAGCGTCCGCAAGCTAGAGTTCTGGGAGGACTTCAACACTGAGCTTATCGGGAGTGGCTTCTTCTCCAAGGTCTACAAGGTACACTTACACACACTGAGCACTTTATTTTTTTTGTGAATATATTTTTATTGTTTTTTCCTTTTTTCTATAGAACAGGTACATATAGACACACAGCTACAACACTATAAACACCCCAACACATTTTGCACACACCCCTCCATCAAGAGTAAAAAAACCCAAATAAATAAAACATCCGTAGAATATATATAGCATACATCCACATACATCTGTCTACATACAAATTAACATCCAAGCACTCAAAGCACCAATACATAATACTAAATTAAAATATTTTTTTAACCTGTTTAGTCATTGTTTTATCAAAGACAGAAATGAGGGGTGCTGCCCGAATCATAAGATTTTCATGTGTTAGCTGGGTAGGGTTGCCAGACCAGGTTGAACACAAGATATCTACAAACACAAGGTTTATTAAAAGTAAAGTAAAATATTAATTTGGTCATTTTTCATTATTGACCACTGGCAAAGCCAGACGTTTTGTCCCAATATGGCAACCACAACAAAAATATCACATGATTGATACCCTAGCATAATTTGCAAAACTATTAAAGAAACCTGCCATTGCTTTGCTCCCTAATACAACCTTATCTTGGTCAAATCATTTTTTTTTTATCTTAAGCAAGCAAGTAGCACAGTCTGTTAGTTGAAATGGTTGAGTGAAAGTGTTTCGGTTTCAGCAGTTCAGATGTTCCAGGAGAAAGGTTAGTGTTGCTTCATGTTGTCATGCTTTATTCTCACGGGTAATTCATTGCCCTTTACCCTTTAAAAAGCACTGGCTTTGTATTATGGTGTGAACATAGCCAGAACGTCATTTCTTTGTTAATCCTGAAAACAGCACTTCAGAAAGACATGACGTGCTTCAGGCTTCTCTACATGTCTTCTCATGCAGGTAGTTCTGCATTTAACAAAGGCTTATATGAGATGATATCATCTGTTGGTCCACCCAAAGAGCTGAAAACATGAGCAAATTACACACAAACATAATAGAGGGGTATAGGTAATCATTTACTTTCTCATAGTTGGCAAGTGTTGCCTTTTTCATCATCTGTTGGCTTCTGGATGAGGACAGCGGCTGCAGATTCAATAAGGGTGTGTTTATTTTTTTAAGATATAAGCTTATATAATTGTTTTACGGCACTGCGCTACAAAAATTGGGTAATAAGCTCAGTCAAACAGTTTACACTAAAGTTTGTCTGTGAATCCAAAAGTGCCCAAACAAAACAAATGACCATATAAGGTGCACTTAAATTCTTAATTTTCCTAGAAACCGCCGGTGCTCCTTTTAATACAGTGTGCCTTATGTATGACTTTTACCATTCAGACAGTTTCAGTGCTAGCGCTTTCCAGTGTAAGTGTCTCCAGCCCTGAAGTCCTGGAGCCCTGGAGCTGGAGACACTAACACTAAAAAACGCTAGCACTTTCACTGTTCAGAGGTATTATTGCCCTGTAGCCTGCTGCTTACCATGGCTAGCACTACTGGAGCAGTATTACTATTCAATGTTCAAAGGTGAGTATATAGACCATAGTCTGTGTGTTCACCGTGTTAAAGTCAACTAACTAACTACTACTAATATCGTCCTGGGTTACCAGAACACTCAGGGTTCCTCAGTTTAGCGCTGTCTGGCAGCATTAGTTATTAACCACTAGTGCTAGCAGTTATCCGCTAATGTCTTAGTGCTGGAGAAATTCAGGATTTGTTTATTTAACTTAGCTTTACTTAACTTAGTTAGCTATGTCCCTACCACCACCCAGTAGCAAGCCATGCTGAATTAGAAGAAAACATGGCGACACCCCTGTTCCTTACTATTGTCGCCTAATAACACCCATGTCCCTTACTATTGTCGCCTTATAATCCTTATGTATAAAAAATAGGCCAGAAAATAGACGTTCATTGATAGTGTGCCTTATAATCAGGTGCGCCATATAGTGCGAAAAATACAGTACACATTTACTCACTAAATATCAGAACATTTCACGTTTAAATATCTTCTAGACATTTAAATCCTACATTCATCTGCTTCTATCAGTTTAAAGCTATAAAGGGCATAGCACAAATATTTGTTAATTTGCTGACAAAATAATTGTAAGATAATTATTGGTTGCAGCTCTGATAAGCATAACCTTTAGTGTGTGTTCAACTACACCCCATAGTTCAGTCATCAGAAGGACTTATAAGGATGTGTTTACTGCTCATTATGCACTTTGTAAGGAGTCAGATCAGGTCATAGTTGTAGCCATGAAGAGTTTCCTTCTATTGTAAAGCCACCAGAGGTGAGATGGAATGTAGATAAGAATTGGAAATGGCAAAAGGCAATGCAGGGCATTCAAAAGCTGCCGAATGCTTTCACTGTGACTGTTCTCACAACAGGAGCCAAGACATGACAACAATGGGCGACATTTTTTCTAGAGGACATTTCATCCTCTAGTGGCCGTACCCTCTGAGGAAACAAGAAACCATTAAGGTCAATTAGTTCAGGGAGGAGAGCTGTCATCTTTTTTCTTCGTCTTTCACAAAAAATACATTTATACTGAATAGCTGAGAACAACAACACCGGAAACAACATCTACAGCGAGAGGAAACCCTTTGGTTTTGTATTGTGCTAAAGGCCAGAAAACACAGACTTACTGTCATGGTCCTAATGGGTTGTGTCACATCCAGTCATGGATGTGATTACATTAGAGTGCTGCATGATGTGTGTCTGGATTTTTGTCTGATTTCCTAATTGAAGGTATCTGAACACAGAATAATGCTGTCATTTTCAGTGTTTGGAGCTGAAACAGCAAAACACGATTCTTCAGGGTTAAGACCCTAAAGCCCAAATGACAGTGGCCTTCAGATTTTCTCAATAACACTAGAGCATAGAGAGCTTCATAGAGTGAGAATGGTATTTGTCTGATTGCACTGTACCAACTGTACATTTTGGTGGAGGGGGGATTATGGTGTGAGGATGTTTTACAGGAGTTCCAGTGAAAGAAATTCTCAATGCTTTAGCATACCAGAGATTCATGTTTCATGGGAACAGTGTGAGAACGAATCCGTCCACTCATTCTGCTGTGGGATGCCCCTGCATTTAAAGGAAACTGGACCACAACCCATGGAATACCATGTAATAAACACATAATGTCCCTGGCTTAAGCTCTAAATCCTTTATTTCTAAGATACTTTGTTCACATTCATAGCAGTATGGTTCTAAACATGACAGAGAGGCTTATAGCCACTGAATCTTTCTTTCATGTGTTATATTAAACAAATACCAGGAGCGTTTAGAGACAAATGAAGTGTGAATGAAAGTAGTGGATAGCTCGGTAGGTAGCTTAGATTGTTAGATTGACAACAGTGGTAACTGACCATGCCGATACATGCACCAACATGACAGCACGAGCAGCCTCGAACACGCCACCGAAAGACAAACTAGGGGCGATGTGATTGACTTGTTGCCAGCCAGTGGGAACACAGAGTAAAGCGCTATAACTCCGCCCCTTTAGGCTAAAGTTATAAGAAGTGTTTTTGCCCAAACTGCCTTTTTAATGGGTTCAATACAGTGCAGCCAATCAGAATAGGTTTTAGATCTTAAATGCACAGTAACAATAATGGCCTGTTGACCTGTTATTATTAATGTAATATTGTTAAAGATGATGTTGTGGATGTTGACAGGTGATGCACAGCACCACTAAGAAGGTGTTGGTGGTGAAGATCTATAAGAATGACGTGGATCAGGACAGCATCGTGAGAGAGATCAGCCTCCTGCAGAAACTCTCCCACCCCAACGTAGTGAGGTGAGCCGCCTCCACACTCACACTTCATCATACCTCTTATTAAGATTTAAGAGTATAAATGTAAATGTGTAAATGTAACATTGGCAAAATGATCATTATATTACTGGTGTTATTCACAACAATATTCTAATATTCTTTGATAATTATGTATTCCCCTGTATTTTGGAAGGAAGAGTTTACATATAAATTGCATTATTAGTTTAACTTTGACAAACAGAAACAGAAGTGCAGATTTTTAACTTCACACTGAGACCACCTTTGATCTTGTAGTTAGATTATCTAGATTTATGTTTTTAAGTTGATGAAAAGTTCTGTAGTGAATGCGGTCTTGTTTTAAAGATGCAGAATATGCTGTTCTCATGTCCTGTTTTGTATGACTGTAAATAATAAAAGCCTCTTTAATCTCTTTACTTAAGGTATCTTGGGATTTGTGTGAAGGAGGATAAGCTGTACCCAATTCTTGAGGTGAGTTTTATTTGAGCCAATTAAAGACTTTCCTGTTATTACACACATTATAATATTCTGAGGTTTATTTGTTCAAAGTCTATCATTAATTATTTCATACTATTTATAACCAATGGCATAAATGTGGTTAATACTATTTAAATGTACTTCATTTCCAAACCTATAATTAAGAGCTGGGAGAAGTCTTATTAAGAGTTAAGAGTTGTGTAAAACTGCAGGACACTCAAATTTAAAGTAATTTTTACAACTGAATTTATCACAAAGCAGCTTTACAGAAGTGTGGTAGCAGGGCAGAAAACCGCACAAAACAAAACATATAGAACA
Source organism: Astyanax mexicanus (assembly GCF_023375975.1). Taxonomy (NCBI): domain Eukaryota; kingdom Metazoa; phylum Chordata; class Actinopteri; order Characiformes; family Acestrorhamphidae; genus Astyanax; species Astyanax mexicanus. The sequence goes on from NC_064424.1 coordinate 38,954,767, forward strand.
CAGAACCTCCAGTGAATGACACTAGCAGGAAAAACTCCCTCAAAGCTGGAGAAATAAGAAACTTTGGGAGAATCCAAGACTCCTATCCTCCCCCGATCAGACTACTAATAAATTAATAATAACATATCATTATACATCCATATAGATGTAATATTTTAAGTTGAAGAGCCACAAGAGCAGTGGAAGCTGTTAGAATAGTATAGTTGGTAGTGGAGAGTGAACCACCGGGCAAAGGCAGGTGGCATGAAGTGTACAGTGGCAGCTGATCTGTGGTGGGCTTGACTTCCAAAAACCTCGTTTTCAGACTGGACAGGTGGGCAGTGAACAACTCTGAGGGAGGCAGAGAGATGGAATTAGTTTTGACTGAGTTTATGAGAGTCAGAAGGTAACATAGACATGGAGGCACCCTGAAACACTGGCATCCACCCTCCACAAACCTGAATGATTACGTGCAGTGGGTTGTAGTGGACAACAGCAGCAGCATCTCAGTTTACCGCAATTCCCTATTTCCATGAACACCTATATCTGCAGCTGTAATTTAAGGGGAAACATTAATTATCAAAAGCTAAAGAAAACAAGTACGTTTTTAGTCTAGACTATTTTTGGGATGGTTATTTTTAATGGGTTTTAAAAGTAAAATGTTTATTTGGAACACTAGTTATTTGCAGTAATTGATTATTTTCTGGCTACTACATTTTGGAAATATTTCATACAGTAGATTGTCTCTCTGTGTACTGAAAGCCTGTAGTTTATCAGGAGTGTTTGCACCAGCCTCTCAGAGTTTATTTGAGCTGAGGTCAGCAGGAGTGTTTGTGTGTGTGTGTGTGTGTGTGTGTGGTTGTGAGTGTGATTCATAACTCCTGCTCTTCTCCCACTCTCAGTATGTGAGCGGAGGCTGTCTGGAGGAGCTGCTGGCCAGAGATGACATCACGCTGTGCTGGAGAGAGAAGGTAGAGCTGGCCTGTGACATCAGCAGAGGAATGACTTACCTTCACTACAAGAACATCTACCACAGAGATCTCAACTCCAAGGTGGGAACCCTGCAGCAGTGTAGGAAAATGAAATACGAGAGGTACAGCACTGATGAAGGCACATGTACAGGCCTGTTGTGGGACAGGATTATAATTGTGACTAGAAGTCCATGAACAAACGTCAGCTTGAATTAGCAAGTTAATAGCATTAAAAAGTTCGTACACTGATATAAAGCTGTAAAGATACAGGCTAACCTTCCGGGAAACTTTTCAAAATGTTGCAAAACATTCTTAGCACATTTGCTGTTTGCTGGGTCAGGGTCAGAAGGTCAGGCAGGGTCAAAACCATAATAAACTGATAATTTCACTCTAAGTTAATACACTCACAATAAGCTAGCACACTTATTTTGTTTTTTATTAATTTTATTTCTAATTTTTTCCCATTTTCTCGCCAATTTAAACGGCCAATTACCCAACCCACTCATTAGGACTCCTCCTATCACTGTTAATGCCCCAACACACCAGGAGGGTGAAGAATAACACATGCTTCCCCTGATACATGTGAAGTCAGCCACCGTTTCTTTTTGAGCTGCTGCTGATGCAGCATTGCCGAGCAGCATCACAGCGCGCTTGGAGGAAAGCACAGTGACTCGGTTCTGATACATCATCTCACAGGCACCCTGTGCTGCAGACATCACCCTAGGAGTGATGTGGGGAGAGAGCGCCATCTACCCACCCGGAGGGAGCAGGGCCAATTTTGCTCCCTCTGAGCGCTGGCAGCTTGATACTAGCACACTTATAATATAATATAAAACAATACAGTATGTTGCAGTTCAATTCAGTCAGATGAGATACACTCTGTTATTATCTATAATAATGATGTATTTCATTAAACAGTAAGTTATGGACTAAATTCTTTCAGATTTGGATTATGACTGGATTTATTCTACACCTTTTTTAGTTTGTTTGATTTATTAAAACTGAGTTTTCTGCTTGTGTTAATAAGCTATACAAAAAAATACATATCAAATTACAGCATTTCTCTTATCAGTAATAATGGCAACTTATAAAGGTTCATCACATCACCATCACTTTTCAGACTATGGAGAGATCTTTTATTTAATTACAAGATGAACATAATTGAAAAAAATATCAGGCTGGAGTGTGGATTGTTTTTTCCGTGTTTCTTCTTTTCCCCATCTGGACCCTGTTTGTGCCAACATGGTTTAAGTTTTTCCTACAGCTTGGAGCATAGCTCACATTCCTCTGATTGACAGGCAGTGAAGCAGTGATTTGTTTTTGTTGAGCCTGTTTTCATTTACTGTCAAAAACTGCACAGCATTTCTTCTCTTATTTACAGAGAACATTCTCTTCTTTCTGATTTCTGCTCCGTCAGGCAGGTTCAGCCAGTTACGCCAGGGGATTTTATTTATTCGTTTTTAACTTGTCCAGTTAAACTGTTGATTCTGTTGATGTTTGTCTCATTTAAATCACTTTGTACATTTCTTGATAGTTTTCTTGATCATTTAAAATACAATTTTTTCGATGCATTCCTCTTAGGGCTGAACAGAAATTAGATAATATAGATATTCGGGATTTCAGTAGCAATAAGCAGTAACTACATACAGGTCTTCTGACCTGCAGTCCAGTTAAAAAAATCTGTAAATAATTTAGCTTTGGAAAACAGTTGGGAAAACATTTAGCTGTTAGCCAACTCCGATGTTGCTCATTTATAATGGAGGCTTCATAATTAAAGTCATCAGTCCATGCTGTATTAATAATAAAAACGTCAGTTTATTAGTCTCTAATATATACTCAAAATCCTAGTTTAGTATTTTATTTTGACTGATTTATTTTAGTTGTACTTGTGTGACCTTTGTCACAATGAGTGATCATCTCTTATTAATTGTTTGTAATGTTTAGGTGAATAAAGCTACATCAAACTGTAATAAATGGTCTAGTGTTGTTAGATATATACAGTATCTGTTAGTAACTGATGTTTATTACAGGGAGCTTTCGTCAGTTTACTGCATTTAAGCTGAGCACAAAGAGCAGAACACTGTAGAGTGTCAGTGAGTGATAATGTACAGCACAGGCGGTGACTTTATACTGTTCTTATCCAGATTGGAAGTGCATCATATTGACAGAATAAAGAAGTCTGTAGTGATATAAATTTTGATAGTAATTTTTTAGTTGTGTAGATTTTGAATCAAACTAGTAGTATATAGAATATCAGTGTGTGTTATATCACAGACTGTGTTCTTACTGAAAGCAGTCTGGTTGGTAATGCTGCAGTGTTTGGGAGCAGGGAGTTATCATCACATCTCCTGCTGAATGCTGAGCTCTGAGTCCAGCTGCTCGAACGCTGAGATGTTGCCAGGCTGCAGCAGAAAACAGGCAGGAGCTTTTGTTTGAGGAGCAGAGAGACGGGAGGTCAGCCTTTATTATGCTAATTTCAAACGCACAACTGTACACAACATTTACTCTGCTATAAACTCACACACACACACACACACACACACACACACACATAGACACACTTACACACACGCACACACTAAAACACACACACTAAAACACACACATACAACAACATACACTCACAAACACATACACGCAGACACACGTATACTCACGCACACAAATAAACACACGCATACACACACACACACACACATCTATCACGCACAGTTCTCTATACATCTGTATACACATACACATACATTATTATCAGTACAAAGCTGCTCTGGGTTGTTTGGTTTATCAGGGGGGTGTCTGAGGAAAAAACTAAACAAACGGTTTTAACACGTCATCAGTTATAAAACTCACATCTGGAGAGCAGTAAAATCACAGCAGGACAAGTGTGTTTTTTGTAATAGGTACAAGTGTTTGCACCATGTGGTCACATGATCACATTCCAAGAAGTGGGGTCTAAGGCTACATTCACACAGCAGGTTAAAGTTGCCTGATCTTTACAGTGGTATGAAAAAGTTTGGGCACCCCTAATAATTTTCATGATTTTCCTTTATAAATCATTGGTTGTTCAGATCAGCAATTTCAGTTAAATATATCATATAGCAGAGGAACACAGTGATAGGATTTACAGAAAATGTGAAATAATTATTTGAACTAAATTAGGCAGGTGTATAAATGTGTGCACCCAAACAGAAAAAAAAAGTTTATCAATATTAAGTAGATCCTCCTTTTGCAGGAATGACAGTCTCTTCTTTACGAAACATCCCCAGTTCAGTCAGGTTTGATAGTTTCTGATCATGAACAGCCCGCTTTAAATCACACCACAGATTTTCAATAAAATTCAGGTCTGGGGAGCAAGATGATGATTCCAGAATGTTGTACTTGTTCCTCTGTATAAATGCTTTAGTAGATTTTGAGCAGATTTTAGTGTTTAGGGTCGTTGTCTTGTTGAAGTATCCAGCCCCGGTGCAACTTTAACTTTCTCACTGATTCTTGAACATTGTTCTCAAGAATCTGCTGATATTGACTGAAATCCATGTGACCCTCAACTTTAACCAGATTCTCAGTACCTGCACTGATCACACAGCCCCACAGCATGATGAACCACCACCAAATTTTACTGTGGGGAGCAGTAAAGTGTTTGTCATGAAATGCTGTGTTCTTTTTCCGCCATGCACACCACCCTCCAAATAACTCAATTTTAATTTCATCAGCCCACAGCACCTTATTCCAAAATGAAGCTGGCTTGTTCAAATGTGCTTTAGCATACCTTAAGTGACTCTGTTTGTGGCGTGTGCTCAAAAAAGGCTTCTTCTGCATTACTCTCCCATACGGCCTCTCCTTGTGTAAAGTGCGCTGAATAGCTGAACGATGCACAGTGACGCCATCTGCAGCAAGATGATAAGGATATAGGTCTTTGGAGCTGCTCTGTGGACTGACTATGACTGTTCTCACCATCCTTCTCCTCTGATTATCTGAGATTTTTCTTGTTCTGCCACTTCAGGCCTTAATTAGAACTGTGCCTGTGGTCTTTTATTTCCTCACTATGTTCCTCACAGTGGAAACTGACAGGTTAAATCTCTGAGAGAGCTTTTTGTATTCTTCCCCTAAACCATGATGTTAAACAATCTTTGTTTGCAGGTCATTTGAGAGTTGTGTTTTGAGGCTCCCATGTTTCCACTCTTCAGAGAAAATGCAAACATGCAATTGGTGCCTTAACCCTTTCTCATAACTGGATTCACCTCTGTGTGTACGTCAAGAGTCAGTGAGCTTACTATACAAATTTTTTGTTCCAATAAGTAGTGTTAAAGGTATTCAAATCAATAAAAAGACAAGGGTGTCCAAATTACTTTCAAGAATTATTGCACACTTTCTGTAAATTCTATAAACATAATTTCACTTCCCAAATATTGCTGATCTGAACAAAGTTTATGCAAATGATCAGGGGTGCAACATTTTTTATTAGCACTGCAAATCATGTGTGAAACAGGTGTTACGTTTGTGTGGCAGTGTCAACATCAAAAATGTGTAAAATCTGACATTTTTAATTATTATTTTTGGACACTTGAATATTTGGACAACACATATTTGTATCAGATCTGTGACAGTGTAAACAAACAGATCAGAATTAATGCAACTTTGAGGAGGAAAAAAGGCTGAGAGATGAACAGAAAATGAACGAGTAGTATTTTATTGGCAATACTTCTTTAGAGGCACTAAACAATCTGTGTATCTGTGTCAGCAATGGATGCCCCTGAAGTAGCTGATTGCAGCACAAACACACACCTTCCTATGCACTTAAGGCCACTCAGCTAAAGCTACACTGCACTGCACTTACACACACACACACACACACACACACACACACACTGCATGGCTTGTCAGCTCTGAGCTTTTCGAGGAGAATGGCTCAATTAGTGCTCGACTCTGTGCTGCTGTGTTCTGTAAGCTGGCAGAAGAAACCAGAGCATCCGAGCCTCCACTACCAGACTCTACAACAGCTTCATCCACCAGGCAGTCAGACTCCTCAACACACAGCAACTGACCTTAACCCACCCCCTTCTCACCACACACAGCTAGCACACAAACACACATACACACTACCAGTCTGTTCCTATTTTCTGCTATAACACTGTATATTCTCTATATAATCTCGCTGTATATGCTCATGTATGTTATAAGCTACATGTTTGTACTCTATGTCGTCTACACTGTACTATTTGTTTGTAGCAAGGTGTGCTCATGCTCAGATAGAATGACAATAAAAGCTTCTGGACTGGACTAGACCAGTTCACTGCTGCTGCTGGTGGTGCTGCTGGTGCTGGGTGAAGGCTCACTGGGCCGGGTTCAGGTTTCGCGGTGCTGGTGGCGGGTCAGTACAGTGATATGTCAGTGGGTACTGTATATTTAAATGCAGAGGATGGATCATGTTTCTGGCTCAGTCCACCGGGACGACTCTCATGTTGCCAAGCCTTTCAGTTTTCTCTCAGATCAGAAGCGGCTGTATATTATAAAAAATCAGGGTCTTTGTCAGGTAATGATTATAAAATTAACTTTTGTATTTTTTTGTTTCTACTGAATGTATGAAACTTTTATTTATACTAAATAAAACTTTCATATTTATTTTGTTGCATTTATATATTCTTCAAATTAGTTTGAAAAAAGATCTATGTTTTGTCATATTACCAAGAGTATTGTTATTGCAAAAATATATATATATATATTGTGATATTATTTTAGGCGCATATCACCCACCCAAGTGTGTGTGTTTAATATTTATTTTTATTTATTCAACCAGTAAGAATCTTACTTAGATTTAAAATCACTTTTACAGTTTCCACAATACAGACATTACACACATAACACATCACAAACATAAAATACAGATTCAGTGATCAATTTCAATGCATTACTTAAAACATTGGCCATTTTACCCACATCCAGTACATAAAGAATGTTTCTAAATCTATTCAGTTTTAGTTTTTTTCAAATTTGTAACACAGTACAACTGACACACAACACTCTAAACACATTTTCTGCTTTACACACGTTCCACTGAACACGATTCTCTGCATAAAACAGCAATCTGACATAAAGTTAAATGTTCCAACATCAAAACAATGACATTCAAAAATTGAACATCATGGGCTAATTGGCCAATAAATGCGCCACATGGCCACACAGCTTAATGCTTAATTGTTACAACTTCTATTAGGAATAAAGCACTGTAAAAAGACCATGTGAGCAACTTTTTACAATAATAGTGAACAATGCTGTAGAGAGAAACAGTGAGAGGGGGAGTGGTAGGGTTAGAGCTGGTACAGGAGATCATGGCCAAAGAAGAACAACTTTCCAATGAATCAGAGTGTGATATCCGTGATATAAAAAATACAAAAAAGACAGAACAACCATATCTTTAGGTTTTCTTTAATTAACCAAGTGCTTGAACTCACAACAACACTGTTCTCTGGGCAGCTACCAGCTTCCACTGGCTTTTCTTCTCCTAAGAAACTCACAGTAGCTCTACTCTAGTGCCTCCTACTGGTTCTCAAATACATAACCATTTACACATTCACATTACTACACAGCTGATTGTGCCATTAACCATGAGCTGACAATGTGAGAGGCTGAACAGAGAGTGATGCCCAACTTCAGCTGTTTTGCTGTTGTATCTGTCATCCGACTCTCATTTACACTGGTAATACACTGCCTGGCCAAAAAAAAACCTCTCCACCTGGATTTAAGTAAGTAAATGATGTGGGGTTGGTTGATGCTGCTGCAGTTGGTCTGCAGGTTTAGGTTCAGCAACAGTATGTGCTGAAAGAATGAGGTCAGCTGACTACCTGAATATACTGAATATAGACCAGGTTATTCCATCAATAGATTTATTCTTCCCTGTAGACACGGAAATATTCCAAGATGACAATGTCAGGATTCATGGGGCTGGAATTGCACTGAAAAAAAATGATGTGTGAAATTTACTTTAAAAAAGTTTTGTGACTTTTAGCATTTGCTTTTTTTAAGTAAATTAAATTTTAGATAAATTTAAGTAACTTCAACTCGGTTTCAAGACTTAAATGTTACATACTTCAGTCATTTTCTTTTAGTAAACTTTACTTCATTTATTTTTGCTGAATCAACCATTTCTTTTAGTAACCTTTACTTCATTTCTGCATACAATATTACCTGATTACAATTTCTCAATTTATATAATATTACTCAAACAATTTATGACACATAATATATTATAATTCCTGAAATTTTAATATTTTTTGTGAAAACATATTACACTGTCTCAACACATGGATGGCATGTAATACTTTCTTTTTAGTATACTATAAAGAATCTATTACATGTTATCCATGTGTTGAGACAGTGAGAGTTGGTCTGTTTACAAAATATTTGAGATTATGTAAATATTTGAATGTGTTTTAACTAATATTCAATTAAATAATAATATTGTATAAATCAAGTAATTGTAATTAGGTAGTAAGGTTACTAAAATAAAGTATTGATTTAGCAAAAATAAATGAAGTAAAATTTACTAAAAGAAAGGATTGACTGAAGTGTGTGAAAGAGAGGTTCAGGAAGCATGAGATCATCATTTTCACACATGGATTGAGAGAGTTCACCACACAGTCCAGATCTTAACCTCATTGAGAATCTTTGGCATGTGCTGGAGAAGACTTTGTGCAGTGGTCAGACTCTACCATCAGCAATTCTGCAAGATCTTGGTGAAAAATGAATGCAACACTGGATTGAAGCTTTTTGAAACAATGCCACAGTGAATGTATGTCGCAGTTAAAGGGCGGTCTGGATGTTTTTTTCTCGCAGTGTATAACAATTTATAATATATTCTTTTATTTAATTTTTTGTCCCAAACAGTCTTATATTATTGATCATGTATTATTGTTTTTAGCAGGTTGAAAATGTAATGTCACAACAGGAAGATTTTACACTTAAATGGACTGTCTGATTAATGTGCTGGTGAAAACATGACCCCAGGTCAGCTGTGAATAATTTACTGGCTGGAGGAAGGTAGATGATCACAGGGGGCTCTGCTGTGGGTGGGATGGTGAAAGAGCCGGCTGTGTGGTTTCTGCATATTTAACTACACATGTGAAATCCATCACTGCCCCCTAGTGTTGATCAGACAAAAACACAAGCAAGTGAACGTACGCCTTTATATCATGCATTATATTTTTGGAAGGAAAAAAATATATTTGGAAGCTTGAGATTCTCTGTGGATATAGAAATCTTACATGTATATGTTGACTTTTGATTAAAGAAAGGGTCTAAAACTGCACAAAGCAACAAATATACAAATGTTTGTTGTAAGTTGTTGTAAGAATATAGTAAGAATAAACATCTAAATATACTTATTTACATGGAACAATTTCATATTAAATATACATAAGCTAGTAAATTAGTAAATAATTAAATAAGTAATAAATAAATTATTCCAATAAATAATAGAAAAATGTAGTAGCTAAAAAAAGTGTTTTTTGTTGCCAAAAAGCAAAGCGATGCCATAGAGGGTTAAAGGTGTTTCTTACTTATTAGATAAATGTTGTTATCTCTAGCTGTGTTTGGCTTTAGATTTAGTGTTTTTGTTAATGTTTTTATTTGTTTTTATGTTTCATATTAACTAGGTATGTGTAATGAATTTTAATTTTACAGTGCTTTTTTTTTTAAATGTGCTGTAGAAATGAAGATGGCTTGACTGTGAGAGACAGTCTGGGGCTTCTTCTGCCCTGCTGTCTCTGATGTGTGTGTTCTTCTCTGTGATCTTGTGTGTGTAGAACTGTCTGATCCGTGTGACGCCGCGGGGGAGGGAGGCGGTGGTGACGGACTTCGGTCTGGCCAGAGAAGTGGGGGAGCTGCCTGCAAACAATCCGGACAGGAAGATGTCTCTTGTGGGCTCAGCCTTTTGGATGGCTCCTGAAATGTTGAGAGGGGAGCCGTATGACCGCAAGGTACTTACAGCACATTGTTTCTGAACGGAATTAATCTGATCCAGATATGTACATCATTTCCACCTAAATACAGTTTTTCTACCTTGTTTACACACAAAATATAAAACTATGCACACAAATCCAAAAACATGAAGCTTGTGTGAACATTGTGACTCTAAACTGCTAAACTCTGAGCACAATTCCACATGTTCTCACTCAAATATCATTCTAAATCACAGCTTTACAAATCACTAAACACAAATTACATCATTTAGTACACCTTGCTCACCTAAGAATCACTGATTCAATACTTCAAATACAAAACTCTAATTACCAAGTATTCTTACACAAGCTGCACCTATGTAAACTTAATTAGAAGAACGGTTCAGTCATTTGTCAGAGTATAAAAGAGGCCTCAAGTGACTGACACAGGTTTTAGGCGAGATGATGGAGCAACAGGAGCACAGAGGAAGAGTGAAAGGGCAAGGTGGAGGAAGGCAAAGACGAGGCAATTTTTCAAGGAGGAACATCATTGGCAACCGTGCCATTGTCGAAACATCACCGTGTGCACAACTTGGTCCTTATTACACTCCTCGTTTGGTATCATTTCTTAATGATCCTACAGGAAGAAGAACCAGAGCAGCCCTCCTATGTTGTCATCCGGGATAATGTCAGTTTTCACCGGCAGCTCTGATCAATAACTGGTACACTAACAATCCACAGTTTGTTGGGGGGTGGTCCTACACTGCACCAAAAATATATAAAGAACAGAAAGTCACCATATTTCCATGGACACTATGGATTTGAATTTGTACAGTGGCCTCTTGAAGTCAAAAACATAACCAAATACTTCTGATAATAGTGCTCTGAACTGATCTTGTCAGTGTTTATTTGATGCTCTGCAGGAGATAAGCACATAAATAGCTGTGTGTGTTGTTTTGGTGGAAGGAATCAGTTTTGCTAGAGATTTATGGAGTTTCAACAAAGCAGTTCATCATTTTCAGTTTTTCTGTTTAGAGTTTTGAGAAACTGAGTCAAGTGTCTAGAAATGCGTTTAGACATTTGGGAAAAACTGTAACAATAATAACAGTAATAAAATGTACCGCACCAAAGACGTTATTTGCGTGAGTAAATGTGAAGATAAGAGTTGAGTGTGCTATTTACTCTATAGGGCAGTTCAGTTCACCAGACAGGGATTAAGACTAGTTTTGGACTAGTCTTAATACTGACTAGTTTTGACACTGTAATGAACATTTAATCTAAGATTAAGGATTAAGCCCAGTTCTAAATCATACAGCATTCTGAATGAAGAGTTTTCACAGAAAAAAAATTATCTACAGTTAGGAATAAACCTTGTCTTTGTTCGTCGAGTGCAGTGATTTCTGGCCCTAGTCTTAGAGAACCATATTCTACATATTTTAGTGTTTTCCTGCTCTAACACACCACCTTTAGGACCATTAGGAAGTGCACATTAAAGAGCACCATGTTTGTGTATCATAATTTGTTGTAGGTAGTGATTGAGGAAGCATGAGATGGATCTGTTATTCTGTTATTCTTTATGTGATATGTTTTAAATTATATTAAAAGTATTTTAGCACTGTAATACTTCCTGGAAACTCGTCTCTGGGTTATCTGATCAGTTTTCAGGAATAAGGTCTCTGTTTCCTCTCTGTACTGATGGCTGATTTTGAGCCTCTGCGTTTGCTTCCTCTGAATCCCGCAGGTGGATGTTTTCTCATTTGGAATAATGCTGTGTGAGATACTGGCGAGAATTCCTGCTGACCCAGAGGTGCTGCCTCGAACACGGGTAAATACATCTCACAGAGTAACACAGACACATGCACAATAGGGAGAACAAATTACTCTCTCAGTTCCTGCTGGCCTGGCATTTGTATATTTTTGGACAATGATTTATTGGAGCTGAGGACTAAAGGAACAAGCTAAAGTATCGCATATCATCAACAGGCCACAGAATCCTTTAGTTTTAAAATGTTCTTGTGACGCTGAAAATATCAATGTGGGTTTTTAATGGAACAAGTGAATTTCACTAATATTAATGTTAAAGGGAAGGAATTCTTGGATATGTTTAAATAGCTTGATATTTTTACGAAAATAACTAGATTAATTGAAATACACTATCCCAAAAAATATGTGCTTGTCTGGCTTTGCACACATATGAACTTAAGTGACATTCTGTTCTTAATTCATAGGGTTTAATAGGATATCAAATCTGGAGTTATGATTAGCAGTGATTATTGAGCAGAAATTATGTTTTTTATTACACACCTGTGCTGGGTTGTCACTATACACGCTGAAATACCTTCTCAGGGCATTGAGGAATTTATATATATATACCTCAATGCCCTGAGAAGCTAACCCTAACAATGCAAACCCTACGCAAAAATACGAATATAACATAATTGGTACTTTTGGCAATGTGCCAAGTCCTGCTGGAAAATGAAATCCACATCTCCATAAAAGTTGTCAGTAGAGGGAGAGAGGGAGGCGAGTGCTTTAAGGTTTTCTGGGAAAACACTGCACTGCCTTTAGACTTAATAATATAACACAGTGGATCAACACCAGCAGATGGCATGTCTTTACAAACCATCACTGATTGGTGGAAACTTCACACTAGACCTCAAGCAGTTTGGACTGTGTGTCTCTCCACTCTTGATTTACAAATTAAATGGTTTGGAGTGACATGTCATCTGCTGGTGTTGATCCACTGTGTTATATATATGTGGAGTTATTGATCCACGCCCTTACTCCTCCCACTCTCTTCCCTATATAAACCGTCACTTCTTCTCTACTTACGTGTAAAACAACCTCGCAGTCACCTTTGTCGTAATCTACCAATCAGCACCACCATTGTTGCCAACCTCGCATGTGGTGTTGACTCCCGCTCCTTACCTAGTCCGCTATCGTCTACCTGTCTATCTCCTACGACCGGCTGTTCTTGTTCATCTCAGCTCCTGAGTTCACCCTGCTCTCTTCTTCTTCTCTGTCCAGTCAAGAGCGTGGATCAGCACTAGCAAAGTGGAGTTATGTATATAACTTAGTTTTGGGAGTTTGATCCACGCCCTCACTCCTCCCACTATCCTCCCTATATAAACCGTCACTTCCTCTCTACCTGGGTGTTGAACAACCTCACACCCACCTCCTCCCCATATTCCTCCTTCATTTATTTCTCCTTTTCTCTTCATGTCTCTCTTTATGTGGGGGGGGCTTCAGCTTCACGTTTTTCCAGTGAAGCTGCCCCGAACTTCAGCCCAATCCTCTGAATTCCTCCCCCTCTCTTCTTCTTCTTCTCTGTCCAGTCAAGGGAGTGGGTCAATACTAGCAAAATATATACTGACTTGTTGAGCTAAGATGTTGATGATGTGCTTTCTGAGGTATGATGTGTTATTGTGTGTAACTCTGTGTGTGTAAAGAGAGTAAACAGATGAGTAATGAGAGTGTCCTGCTGCTCGTCCTGCAGGACTATGGGCTGGATGTTCAGGCGTTCAGTGAGCTGGTGCAGGGCTGTCCACAGCGGGTGCTCCAGCTGTCTGCAAGCTGCTGCCTGGTAAGTGGTAGAAACAGCGGGGGTGCGTTAATATTAAAAACTGTACTGTAGGAAAAAGTAGATTTTATAGAATTTTGCATAAAATAGAGCACTCTATATTTAAGCCAATCTAACTTGTTATTTTAGACTTTTAGAAGGTGCTGTAAAAAAGTATTTGCTCTTTACAGATTTAGTTTGTTTTTGTTTTTTGCTATGCTTCCATTTTTCAGAATATCAAAAATTATTTTAAAATCAGACAAAGGTAACTTAAGTAAATATAATATCAGTTTTTAAATGATAGTTTCATTTATTAAAGGAAAGGTGTGAAAAAATAATTGCCCCCCTGAATTAACTGCGATTTACCACATTTTTGGAAAATAGTTTAATTTTAAACCAGGCCCGTAGATTACTTCCAGACCTGTAGAATCAATAAATCACTTAAATAGAACCTGACTGGCAACGTGAAGAAGCTAAAATATCTCAAAAAGCAACACATTATGCTGTGATCTAAAGAAATTCAAAAACAGATGAGAAAGTCATTTACTATTCATCTAGCAGTCTTTAAAAATGCCATTTGTAATGATTAGTACTCTAGTGAACCACAGTGAGAGCTATATTTACAAGTGGTCAACCTTATTAGGAGTGACTGGTCTACCAAAAGTACTCCAAAAGGGCATGGACAACTTATAAGGAGGTCACATAGGCCCATCTCACATTGTTCAAAAACATCTTAATGATCCCCAGGTCTTTCTGGAAAATATTTTCTGCACAGAAAATCCTGATGGAGTATGTGTATCAGTTAGGGGTGTCACGATTTCGATATTTTATCAATATTGATGGAAATTATGGCATGGTCTCGAGCCTCGAAGTCAAAAAGAGGATCGACGATCCCTCCCGCTAAGTTATGCACGCAATTGGCGCAGCACACTGTAGCCCAGGGTTTTTCAACAGAGAGAGCGCGGCTGCATGAGTTCAGCCCCGCCCTCTGACAAAAAGTTCAGCTGAGTGTGAGAGAAACACACACACACACACACACACACACACACACACACACACGAGCCTTTCACACACAGAACAGCTGCCTTTCAATCGTGGAGGAGAAGCTGAAAACGGATTTATATAACTATAGATCACAGTGAGGGTGATTAAAAATCTTAAACTTATGATTGACTACACCTGTTACTTCATTTGAATTAAAAAAACCTCACGGATACGCCCACACGGCAAGCTGAGTCATCAGGTGTTCTGTCGAGTTGTGCTACCCTGTCAAACCGTGCTACTCTTCTGTGTATATTTAAAGGTAAAAAGGCAAAAGAAGCACAATATTAGAGCATGTTTCCAGTAAGAAGTTCATGTACTATATTTGTAAAGCCTAAATCACAGTTTCAGGGTAAAGTTATGGTAGCAAGAGTTTATTATGCTCTGTTTTTTTATCATACTCTGTTTTTTTATATACTCTGTTATTTTATTATATATATATATAATAAATAAATATATATAATAAATATATATATAATAAAATAAATAAAGAAAATCGTAAAAAGTAAAAGTAAAAAAAAAAGAAAATCGAGAATTGAATCGAATCGTGACCCTAAAATCGGAAACAAAATCGAATCGAGGATTTAGAGAATCGTGACACCCCTACTATCAGTGTATGACCTTAAGCTCAGGCGTACTTGGGTTCTGAAGCAAACCAACAAGTCTACTTTAGAATGATTTGCAGTGGTCTAGTCAAAGTTGGGACCTAAATCAGATCGAGATGCTGTGGCATGACACAGGCCGTTTAAGCGGGAAAACCCTCCAATGTGGCTGAATTAAAACAGCATGAAACCTGTAAAAATAACAAACTAATAAAAGAAAAGGTTTTTGCATTTTTACACGTCATATTTTTTATCATTTTAATCACTGGTGAAAAGTGGTGAAATCATAGTCCTGTATCTGTAGCTTTTAGAAAAGTTCAAATGTTTATCATTCATTCAAAACCCACCCCTTTCCATTGCTTTCAGATGGAGGCATATCGACGGCCATCATTCTCAGAGCTGCTGGACGAGCTGGAGGACATCGCGGAGAGCCTGGAGCCCCCAGATCCTCTTCTGACCACAGGGTGAGGGCGGCATTCACAGGCCCTTAACCCGCATCTCCAGCCTGAAGGACTTGATGGAGCTGCCTGCCTGTATGTGCCTGCAGTGGTGGACCATTACAAGTGTGTTATGGTCAGAGGAACATCTACTTAAAACCTCCAGCTCTGGAGAACCTGACCTGTGAAAGTCTTAAATCTGAAGCTCTAAACGCCATGCCTGCTGTGAGTGTGTGTCCCAGGCCTCGGCTCGGCTTTTGTATTTTCTTAACTTTATGAAACCTTTCTCTTGGGGGGACCACCCTGTTATAGTGCTGGTGGACTTTATTTGAAGACCAAATTCAGACAGGACCAAACCCTGATTCCGCATGTTTGTGGAATTTGGGATAATCTAGGTTTACCCCAGTGTAACTTTACATCCACTGGAATTAGGCTTAATCCTTGCAGAAGTTGCACAGTAACATGGAGCAAATTACCCTGACACATTCTTTCACTGCAGTGCTTAATATAGGCGCACAGTGCATCCCTAATGTGGAGAATATTGGGTATATAAAGTTGTACAGGACAGATGACCTGTAAGAGAGAGAGAAGTGTGTGTGTGTGAATGAGTGGGTTATTTTTCTACTTTTTCTACTGCATTAAATTCCACTTTGAAAGCATCTTCTTAAGAACAGATACTCTTCGTCAGTGCTTGGCCTGTTTGTTGTGGATTTTCCTCCAATCAGCAGGTATAACAGGTTTAGTTTTCTGTGAAGACGGCTGTAATACAGGCACTGAAGGAGTTTATACACAAGCTACAGCGCTACATATTCAGTGTAACTGTAGCTGAATCAATCTTCAGTATGTTCCATTAAAGATCTCAAATCATCCCACAGCCTCCTGTAACTTCCTCTCTGCACATGGAGGAAGCAGTTAGTCTGGGACTGGAATCATCATTCTTTCAGGATTTGCAGATCTTGAAATGTAAGATATTGATACGTGACTATTCCTTTACTTTTGTTAGTCCTTCTGTTGTGTTTCTGTATATAGATTTGTATTAGTCTGTCTCAGCATGTCTTTGTTTAGTTTAGCACTTTAAAACTAGAATCTATTTTGTTTACTGTATCAAATCAAGCTGTTTATATTCATAATTCTAATTGTTTATATGGTGTTGGGTAAAATATTTTGAAGAAGACCTTGTTTGAAATAGTTCAATAGATTGGGAAATAAAGATCTTTAATGAAGTTCTGGGAAGCATTATTTAAACACACACACACACTCTTGATTTTAAAGAAAAAAAATAACTATATATATTTACAACCATAATTATTCTGAAAACTAATGCAAATGTATAATTTTACCAAGTTTGGCCCCAACTTCCTGCCATAAATAATTCTTTTTACAGAGCATGGCGACATATTTTGTTTAAAAGGTATTTTTTGTGTGTTAAATTATATACAGTATATAATTATTTTACCATTCTTAATTTACAGTGTTAACATGAATGTGGAATACAGTAATACCTTTTAAAGTATTCTAATATTTACTGTGATAAAAATACAATACAGTAGTTATTACAGCATGTTATAGGTAATGTGATTGAGTGTTTTGTATACAGTCATATGAAAAAGTTTGGGCACCCCTATTAATCTTAATTATTTTTAGTTCTAAATATTTGGGTGTTTGCAACAGCCATTTCAGTTTGATATATTTAATAACTGATGGACACAGTAATATTTCAGGATTGAAATGAGGTTTATTGTACTAACAGAAAATGTGCAATATGCATTAAACCAAAATTTGACCGGTGCAAAAGTATGGGCACCCTTATCATTTTATTGATTTGAATACTCCTAACTACTTTTTACTGACTTTTACTGACACAAAAAAGGTTTGGTAACCTCATTGAGCTTTGAACTTCATAGCCAGGTGTATCCAATCATGAGAAAAGGTATTTAAGGTGGCCAATTGCAAGTTGTTCTCCTATTTGAATCTCCTCTGAAGAGTGGCATCATGGGCTCATCAAAACAACTCTCAAATGATCTAAAAACAAAGATTGTTCAACATAGTTGTTCAGGGGAAGAGAAGCTGTATGGGAGAGTGATGCGAAAGAAGCCATTTCTGCAAGCACGCCACAAACAGAGTCGCCTGAGGTGTGCTTTTGCATAATGAGAATATATATTTTGCATAATAAGAAATGGTTTCTTTCGCATCACTCCTCCATACAGCTTCTCTTTGTGCAAAATGCGCTGTATTGTTGACCGATGCACAGTGACACCATCTGCAGCAAGATGATGCTGCAGCTCTTTGGATGTGGTCTGTGGATTGTCCTTGACTGTTCTCACCATTCTTCTTCTCTGCCTTTCAACTTGCAATTGGCCACCTTAAATACCTTTTCTCGTGATTGGATACACCTGGCTATGAAGTTCAAAACTCAATGAGGTTAACAAACCAATTTTGTGCTTCAGTAAGTCAGTAAAAAGTAGTTAGTAGATTTCAAATCAATAAAATGATAAGGGTGCCCATATTTTTGCACTGGTCAAATTTTGGTTTAATGCATATTGCACATTTTCTGTTAGTACAATAAACCTCATTTCAATCCTGAAATATTACTGTGTCCATCAGTTATTAGATATATCAAACTGAAATGGCTGTTGCAAACACCCAAATATTTAGAACTAAAAATGATTAAGATTAATAGGGGTGCCCAAACCTTTTCAAGTGACTGTAAATACTGCAAACAGCACTACACTTATCTAAACTAGATAATATCTGGCAGCAGGTTACTGTATAATTCACAGATAGTTTTTACAGTGCAGCGCAGGTCACATGACCTGGAACCTTCCATCAGGCCTCACTGAAACTCTGACAATTGAAGTAGCCTTGCCATGAGCACACTGGCCAGTGTTCAACCTCACTTATACAGGTGTGGGCATGCCCAACCCGTCCCCTGGGGTAACACTTGTTGCGCATATGATCAATTTACATACTGCTATCCCGTGACCTTTTGCACTACAGTGTAAATAAATGCATAGCATTAACCTTCTGTCCAAATACTAAGCAAATACTTTTTTCACAGCACTGTAAAGACCTTTTCTGGTCTCAGTGTTTAACAAAGGTGCCATGATTGGATGTCTGATGAAGCCTTGAATAGAAACAACAAAATGCCAGAATATGATATTGCTTATTAGTTAATTGCAGACTGGGATCAGGAGTCACAAAAAATGTGATTAAAGGAAATGTTGACATTGATTATTTTGAACAATATTTTAAAATTAGAGAAACAATAGGACTGGAGGTTGTGGCCTGCCCATAACTGTGAAACAATGTTCTGTGTATAAAACTTTAAATGAGAAGAATGCACAGATTTGTCTTCAGGAAATCTCTAATTTATTACAGAGAAAAAATAAATAAAATGTGTATTTGTGTTCTCATTAAATACAAATTAAAAGCCCTCGAACTTGATCATGCCTTGGTTTTTCTAAGATACGAAAGAGAAGTTCATAGCCAAAGGAGGAAAAAGGTAATTGGTTCAAATAGAGGCATATAGGGAAATATGAGAAGCTATATTATGTGAACAAAATTTGGCCCATATTTGAAGAATTGAACAAAAAAAGGATTTCATAGATTTCTGGGCAGGTGTTATAGGAAGAAAGGAGTGGTCTAACGCAGGGAGAAAGAACATTTTAATGGTTCTATAACTGTGTTTGTATGTAACACCTTTTAAAGCTTTGATAGTGTAACAAAATCTTTTTTAATTTTTATAATTAGTTAATTATTTGTATTATTTATTTTAGTCCTGTTAATAGTATTATTTTATCAATAAAAAAGTTTTGGGGTCAGTATCAAAAATAACATGCTGTTTGTGTCTGAAACCTATTTTTTTGTTTAATTGTCATACAATCACTGTGTAGCAATATATTTTCTCTGAATAAACACTTTATTACATATATAGAGAAATGTTAACCTTCACTTTAACCTACTTTTTGTACGTCTTATACAGTTTACAGGGGTTTGAGGGGTTCTAATTGCAGACACCTCAAGTTGCAAAAATTAATTTCAGGGACCCCCCCCCCCCCACCCCCCACCTGGACTTGGACAGAGGTGAGAATAACGGATGAACCGCTAGCTAATAGGGCCCTGGCTTACTGGAACACACAGGGTTCTTGCGCTAAGCACTGCTAAAATATTGGAAATGTAAGCTCAAAGAGTGAAGCAACTCAGTTTTACATATAACAGATTCATATTTATTTGTGTTGTTTGTGTTTAGTTTATTTGATTTGGAATTAATTTTGGGTTAACAGTGTACAGGCCTCAGATCTGAAAGCGGGAGAGGTTTGATCTATAGAGGATTATAGTCTGATGTATTGATTGGTGATTAGTATGCTGTCTCAGATCTGTTTTGCTGCTCTAATGCTGGCTGTGTTCTGTCTGTAATTGAAGATTCTATGAGGCCGCAGATACACTGCTCTGTCGATGGCTCGTGTCTGAAGATAGATTGGAGCTGCTGAACCCCATAGGATGAGAGTCATGGGCTGGGTGACATGAACGTCAGTTAATTGATGACTGTGGAGCAGAAAAATCAATTTGAAGGCCACCAGCAGGGCAAAACCCACAGCGAAAAAACACTGCCATAAAAAACAGATATGAGTTATGATCACAGCATTTACACAGCGGGAAGACTCACACGAAACGAGACAAGCCTTTTATTTATTAAGCTTATGACAAAGACATTGTTTTTAATCATGTGTAAATATGTTAGATTGCGTCCTAGATATTGAGCACCACTATGGTCACAGACCTCATTGTAAAATACAAGGCACATGATAGATTGTGCATTAAAATATTCTGTCAAGTCCTGTGTGCCCCATTTTGAAATAACTTTAGCTGTTAAATAAATATACACTACAGCTGTTTTCCTGCTCAATTTCCATTATTTGTATTTTAAATCCGCTGGACTGATTGTGTGTGCTGCTTAAATTCAGGTGAATTTCATGCTAAATGTTTATACAAAAACAGCTTAAAAATATATTCATATTAAACATGGATACTTCATGACTGTTAGCAGTTATTTATAACAGATTTTGGTTTGAATAGTGTCAGTCTGTGCTTGAATTGTTTCTGATCTGTTTTTTATTTGAGTTTTGAAAAAAATTTCAGGTGTTGCCATCAAGTAGGGGTGTAACGGCAATACAGATCAGTCCTCCCATATTGGTGCACAAGTGAACAGTTTTAATAAATAAATATGTCAGATATACCGCTTCTGGTATATTGATCTGGGGTGGGTTAATCTTGGTGAATAACGAATTAACTGACGTATAAAGTGGGCAAAGAACGAGCCAGTTCTACAAGTGTTTCCCGAAGAGCTTTTAAGTTTAAAGAATGTCTTTGTTGACTCTGTCCCTGACACAGCGCGCTCAATCGAACCACAAACATCGATTCAACACTGCCAATATGCTGTATTTATTCACTACTACACCCCAAAAAACTTAGAAATGTGTTGTAATACACAACATTATACATATTCTGAAATTTAAATTACAAAAGGATGTACTTTGGCATTGATAAAATGGTACTAATCTAATCCATTTTAAAACATTAAACTTTTAAAAAATAGATTGTTTAATGTTTTAAAATAGATTGTAGCATTCATATGGTTATTTATATTGTTTGTTTGTTAATTTATTTATTTATTTACAGAAACACATGATTTTATAAACAAAAAAATTAAACCAACCAGAATATGTTTTATACCTTAGACATTTATCTTTGGACAGATCTGCACACTCTTGGTATTTTAATCTGTGTCTTCATGAGGGAGAGTCACCTGGAATAGATTTCTTAGTATCTTGAAGGAGTTTCTGGAGGTGCTGATCTGTGTAGGTGGTGATTTAGGATGATTGAGTTGCTGCTTTTTGTTGTGAAGCTCCAGCTCATCCTAAAGCACCATCTCAGTTTAGGTCAGGGAATTGTAAAGGCCATGCATTTTTGGTTTAATAGATAATTACATATGCGTCAATTAATAGTTTTCATGGTTTTCTTAATAATCTACAATGTAGAAAATAAATTAAATAAAGAAAAACAAAGAAAAACATTAAATAAGACGTGTCCAAACTTTTGACTGGTACTTATATATTTGCGAGCTGACACACTCCAGAGTTTTACCAGATGAACGGCAACAATGTTGGTTAGAAGCACCTGATTATGGAATATTACAAAATATTACCTGCATATTCCCCTTTACAATACGTGTAGGTGTGATTAAAGACACCTAGACACCACCGCAGATTGTTTCAATAGAATGGAAATATATATTGTGTTGTGCTGTAATCCCCGGTCTGTGTATAAATGTGTGTATGCCACAGTAACAGCCTGGTTACAGAATGCACAGACTTGGAGATTTTGCAGCTTTGCTTAGACCGTGAGCATCATCTGCAGGAATTCATTGATTGCATTCATTGCCAAAAGCTGCAATGTCAAAAGCTGTACCATCACTAATCTGGATTTTAATAATTTGTGGATTGGATTGGTCAATTCCAATATGCCCAGTTAGACTACAAACTACAGACAAAGTTGGCACTATAATGAAATAGAATAGAATAGAATAGAATTTAACCACAGAAAAAAAATTCTCCCTCAACATTGGCGGTCCCTGGTGTTTAAGGTGCTGAACTGGAAGCAGAACCCCCTAAAGTAGTTTCTTAGATTAACGACTGGGTCAGGTTACTCGTTAATCTGAGAGCGAGTTTACGTAGTACTTTAGTTACACACAGGTTTAATTAAACGATCAATCTTAAGTACAAAATAACGAAGTTCTTAGTGTTACGAAGCTTTCAGGAAACCCACCCCTGGTCACTTATGTAGCAGGTGGGTGTTAATCAGCTACAGGCGCTTCAGTGTTAATGAAATTGAATGAAATTCACAACAGGTGCGCTCCAGGAACAACAGGCAACCCCTAAAACAGGAATGGCTTAATAGGTAACGGCTATTGGTGTCTCCTTGTTAACACACAGAATAAGGTGAATAACTAAACGAGCAACTACTGCAGGGCTGGTGCCAGCCACCTGGATGCCCTAAGCAAAAATGCTGTGTGGTCCTTGGATTTTTGTTTGTGTCAGGTCTGATGCTGATAGCGCTTCTGTCTCTCCCACACTCAGTGCTCCCTGCGATCTCCAGTCTCCGAACTACACTACCCAGAACGCACCACACGCTGACATCACACATTCACCTGATCTCGGTACACCTCCCGGAAGTCCGGAATACTAATTTCTCACAGTATAAATAGCCCTTTCACACGCATACCTGTGCTGAGTATTGTTTGGTTATCCACTGTACAACGCGTTTCTATTTCTTGCATGTTTTCCTTTTGTGTATGACCCCTGGATTGTTTTTTCTCGACTCTGATTTTTGCCTACGCTCTGACATTGGATCTTTTGTGTATTACCTGGACTGTTTATACCATTGCTGATTTTTGCCTGCTCTTCTCTATTGCCTTGCCGTGTATGACCTCAGGACTGTCCCTCGTTATTCGGTACGTGTTATCTCTCTGGCTGCTGTTCGCCCCTGTTGAATCTTTTCTGTATACTGACTACCCGTTGTTTCTGTGCTGTAAAATAAATCACAGTGTTCTGCATCTGCACGTGTCTGAGTACTGTCTAGCCTTGACAGAAATACTCAGCCGTATGGATCAGATAGCGGATGCCGAGCTTATTAAATCTGGTCTAGCCAACCAGGGCAAGCTACTTGGTCAGCACCAACAGACCCTCGCTGGTGTGACCCAAGCTGTAGATGAGCTTGCTCGACAGCAGGCCAGCCAGCAGCAGCAGCTGTCCGAGATTTTAGAGCACCTTAGGGGATTAACTGTACAAAATCCCAGTCCAGCAGTACCTCCTCCTGTACCCCAAGATATCCCGGTTGGTTCTGGTTTTTCAGTCTGCAAACCAGAGGTTTTTGATGGGGATCCTGAGAAATGCAGCGGGTTCCTTTTACAGTGCTCAGTATTTTTTAGTAATACACCACCGACCACGGACAAAGCTAAAATTGGATTTATCGTGTCGCGGCTGTCCGGTAAGGCACTAGAATGGGCCACCGCGGTTTGGGATAGTGTTTCGGAGTCGAGCTACGATGCTTTTTTGATGACTTTTCGCAGTGTGTTTGATCACACGAAGTACGGTCATTCCAGTGGTGAACTTTTGTTAACTATGAAACAGGGGAACAAGTCAGCAGCTGCTTACGCACTGGAGTTTCGCACTGTGGCAGCAAGTAGTGGCTGGAATAATTCAGCACTGATTAATGTGTACCGGAATGGTCTAAATTCAGACATCCAAAAGGAACTGGCATGCAGAGATGACGATCTAACTCTGGATCAACTCATTTCTTTATCCATCCGGCTGGATCAGCTCCTGTCTCGGCGCCCCAAGCAGACACCCCGCTCTCTTCCTGCTCCGGCCCCGGTGGTTAACATCTCCCCTCCGGCTCCAGAGGCTTCAGCACACTACTACTCTGAACCCATGGAGGTCCAGAAAACCAGACTGTCCATGACGGAACGTCAGCGCAGACTGCGTCTCCACCTTTGTCTTTACTGCGGTGGGCCTGGGCATCTAAAAGCTGATTGTGAACTCCGTCCCCGACCTTTTAAGGCATCTACAACGGGACAGCGCGTGGAGACCACTCCACGCGCTACTGTGGTACGTAGATGCCCCCTTTTGTCTAAATCTAAATGTTTTTCGTTGACTGTTGCTATTACATGTCCAACCGGTACATTTTCTGTCCCAGCCCTTTTAGATTCCGGGGCAGAGGGAAACTTCATCAGCGCGGACCTGGTTAAAGAGAGAGGCATCCCCACCAGAAGTCTGCTGCGCTCCATCTCGATCCGTGCTGTTGATGGTAACACCGTACGCTCCAAACCCATCACCCAGCAGACTGTGCCTCTCACTGTCCAAACCAGCGCACTCCACATAGAAGAAATGCCTCTCTTCGTCCTCCCACGGACTGAACACCAGCTAATCCTGGGTTTGCCATGGTTAAAAACTCATGATCCTGTTATATCATGGTCCAAAGGGGAAATTATTTCTTGGTCTCCTCATTGCCACACTAACTGTCTAGGTTTAGATAAATTAGCTGTCCAGTCCACTTCGGTGGAGAGCCCTAATGCTATTGATTCCCCTGACGTACCCTCAGAATATTCTGATTTTTTAGGGGTTTTTAGTAAGACCAACGCCACTAAATTACCTCCTCATCGTCCCTGTGATTGTTCGATTGATTTAGTTGAAGGTTCCACACTTCCTAAGGCGCGCATTTATCCCCTTACCTTAGATGAAGAGAAAGCTATGGAGGAATACATTAGCGAGGCACTCGAACAAGGATTTATCCGCCCGTCCAAATCCCCAGTCGGTTCGGGTTTTTTCTTCGTTAAAAAGAAGGATGGTGGACTGAGACCGTGTATTGACTATCGGGGTCTCAACGACATCACTCATAAATTCGCTTATCCTCTTCCTCTCATTCCAGTAGCTCTGGAACAGTTGAGAAACGCTTCGTTTTTTACGAAATTAGATCTCCGTAGCGCTTATAATTTGGTTCGTATAAGGGAGGGGGATGAATGGAAAACTGCGTTTACCACCACTAACGGTCACTATGAGTATCTCGTCATGAGCTACGGTCTCGCAAACGCCCCCGCCGTGTTCCAATCATTCATGAATGATTTATTCAGAGATATGTTGGGTAAATTCGTCATAATTTTTATAGACGATATATTGATCTATTCCCCTGATCTTACTACTCACATCCAACAAGTCCGTCTAGTCCTCCAGCGTTTATCCGATAACAGTCTCTATGCCAAAGCCGAAAAATGCGAATTTCACCGGCAGAGAATTGCGTTTCTCGGCTACATAATTAGCGCGAATGGTGTCCTCATGGACGATAATAAGGTGGAAGCCGTCACGAGTTGGCCCACTCCTCAGACTATTAAAGATCTCCAGCGCTTCCTCGGCTTTGCTAATTTTTATAGGCGCTTTATACGTAATTTCAGTAGCATTGCTGCCCCACTTACGGCTCTGACTAAGAAAGCCACAAAAACTCTAAAGTGGTCCTCTGAGGCTCAGCACGCCTTTGCTAAACTTAAAGCTGCTTTTGTATCCGCTCCCATTCTTAAGCATCCTGATCCGAAGCTCCCTTTCACAGTCGAAGTTGATGCCTCTGAGACCGGAGTTGGTGCGGTCCTCTCTCAGCGCAGTGGGTCACCCCCCAAATTATATCCCATAGCTTTCTTTTCACGTAAGTTATCTGCGGCCGAAAGTAATTACGGTATAGGAGACAGGGAATTGTTGGCTGTAAAACTGGCATTGGAAGAATGGCGTCACTGGCTGGAAGGGGCCGTACACCCGTTTACAGTACTTACAGATCACAAAAACCTCGAATACCTCAAAACCGCTAAACGATTAAATCCCCGTCAAGCTCGCTGGTCTCTATTCTTTTCGAGATTCCAGTTCTCCATTTCGTTTCGTCCAGGTACCCGCAACACCAAAGCTGACGCGCTCTCCAGGGTTTTCAGCACCACGGACAGCGCAAATGATGTAACCGAAACCGAGCGTATCCTTCCGCCTTCAGTAGAAATAGCTGTCATACGCTGGGAGTTGGATGACCAGATTATGGAAATCAATGCTGGTCATCCACCTCCAGCAGATTGTCCTCAGGATAAGACGTTCGTTCCACCTCGTTTCAGAGATAGATTAATTACGTGGGCCCACTCTGCTCTATCTTCGGGTCATCCTGGTGTAACGCGCACGCTACAGTTAATTTCCTCTCGCTATTGGTGGGAAACCATGAAAGCCGACATACACACTTTCGTTACGTCATGTTCGGTCTGCGCTCAGTGTAAGACTCCCAAGACCCTTCCAGCCGGTAAACTTATGCCTTTACCAGTGCCTGAGCGACCTTGGTCGCATTTAGCTGTGGATTTTGTGACAGATCTACCTGTTTCAGAGGGTTATACCACAATCCTTACAGTGATTGACAGATTCTCTAGGGGTGTTAAATTTATCCCGTTTCCTTCCCTGCCCACTGCGTTCCAAACTGCTCAAGCAATCTATACTCACGTGTTTAGACACTTTGGTATTCCCGAGGACATTTTGTCTGATCGAGGGTCTCAGTTCACCTCTAGGGTGTGGAGGGCATTTTTTGAACATTTAGGAGTGCATGTTAGTCTGACTTCTGGCTTTCACCCTATGAGTAACGGGCAGTGTGAAAGGGCTAATCAGGAATTAGGCAAATTTTTACGTGTTTACTGTTTTAAATATCCTACTGATTGGTTCCGTTATCTCATTTGGGCTGAGATAGCTAAAAATTCGCTCACTAACTCCACTTCTGGTCTCACTCCCTTTCAGTGCGTTCTGGGTTATCAACCTCCTTTGGCACCATGGACAGCGGTGTCTTCCGACGTGCCAGCTGTGGATGACTGGATGAAACGCAGTGAGCAAGTGTGGGAGGACACTCACCGGCAGGTCTCAGAGGTGCTCCAACGTTACAAGGAGCAGTCGGACAAGCGCCGTGGTGACACCCCTCACTTTTCGCCTGGTGACCGTGTATGGCTCTCGACCCGGGACTTCAGGTTTGAGGGGTGCTGCAGGAAGCTCCTGCCTAAGTATATTGGTCCCTTTCGTATACTGTCTCAAATCAATGAGGTTTCCTATAAGGTGGAGCTTCCTGCGCAATATAAAGTGAATAATTCTTTTCACGTCTCTCTCCTCAAGCCTGTGGTTCCGGGTCCGCTGGCAGAGGGGGCTCCTGACGACGTACCACCCGCGGCGGTGGAGGGGGAGGATTCTTCGATGTACGCAGTTCGTGAGGTGCTGGATTCTCGCCGACGTGGTGGCTTGCTACAGTACCTCATTGACTGGGAGGGTTATGGTCCGGAGGAACGTAGCTGGGTGGCTGCCGGGGATGTGCTGGATCCTGTTATGCTGGCCGATTTTCACGCTCGCCATCCCGGTAAGCCAGCTCCCAGACCTAGGGGCCGTCCCAGGCGTCCTCTATCCGGCGCGGCTCCGGTCCGCCGGGGTTCCCGCTCCCGCAGCCCGTGTCTGTCCGGCGCCTCCGCTGCAACTCCTGCCACTCCCGCCTGTACTCCCTGTCCGTCGGGTGGGCGTCGCCGTGGACGCCCCCGCGTCTCTGCCGCTCCGGTCTCGTCGGGGGAGGGTAATGTCAGGTCTGATGCTGATAGCGCTTCTGTCTCTCCCACACTCAGTGCTCCCTGCGATCTCCAGTCTCCGAACTACACTACCCAGAACGCACCACACGCTGACATCACACATTCACCTGATCTCGGTACACCTCCCGGAAGTCCGGAATACTAATTTCTCACAGTATAAATAGCCCTTTCACACGCATACCTGTGCTGAGTATTGTTTGGTTATCCACTGTACAACGCGTTTCTATTTCTTGCATGTTTTCCTTTTGTGTATGACCCCTGGATTGTTTTTTCTCGACTCTGATTTTTGCCTACGCTCTGACATTGGATCTTTTGTGTATTACCTGGACTGTTTATACCATTGCTGATTTTTGCCTGCTCTTCTCTATTGCCTTGCCGTGTATGACCTCAGGACTGTCCCTCGTTATTCGGTACGTGTTATCTCTCTGGCTGCTGTTCGCCCCTGTTGAATCTTTTCTGTATACTGACTACCCGTTGTTTCTGTGCTGTAAAATAAATCACAGTGTTCTGCATCTGCACGTGTCTGAGTACTGTCTAGCCTTGACAGTTTGATAGTACTCCAAATTCTGATCTGTATAAACCAAATTGTTTAAGACTTCAGGAATGTCGTTTGATAATGCTTTAATTTTCTTATTTTATAGAAGTCTAAATTCTAGTCTATGTACAAACAAATACAAGCGCAGTGTCTGATCCACATAAAGAAAGCCCTGGCACTGAACTACCAGCACCAGCTTATCAACCCACAAAACAATTACTTTTTTGAAAATGATCAATATAAACCAAATTTTACAGACTATAAGGCACACTGGATTATAAGACACATTTTAAGCAACAATAGAAAGAAACAAGGGTGTCACCATGTTTGCGTTCTAATTCAGCATGTCTGGCCACTGGGGGCACCTAAATAAACAGTTAATAAAAAATAAAAAAAATAAAAAAAAACATATTTTTGAGTGTTGTATGTTAATCTACACAGTTTCTCTCCTGAAAACTGTGTGTTTGGGTGAGTAAAGTGCTTTCATTTATTTACAGTAAGCTTACATTCCCAGTATTCTCAACAGCGCGGTTAGCAGCAGTGCTAGACGTGGTTAGCAGGGCTTAGAGCTAGTAAACGTGCTACACTGAGGAATCCTGAGGGTTCCAGTATCTCAGGGTGCTATCAAATCATATCCAATCAAATAAAGTTTATTTGTGTAGTGCTTTTTACAACTGGTGTTGTCACAAAGCAGCTTCACAGAAACATGATCACAGGACAAAGAATCAGGCAAAACATTAAACATATAACATACAGAATACAGAACCCCCCAGTGAGCGCGGAGGCAAGGAAAAACTCCCTCAGAGCTGCAGGAGGAGGAAGAAACCTTGGGAGGACCAAGGCTCACATTTAAGGGGGAACCATCCTACCACTGGTCAAACGGCTTTTAAATTAATTTTAGTCTTTATACATCCACATAGATGATCTGTGATTAGCTCTATGATCTGTGATCTGCTGATCTGTGGTGGGCGATGGAGAAGAGCTGACTTCAGAAACCTCCATCAGTCTGACAGGACAGGAGACATGAGAGACTGAGGGTCCAACACCCATCCATCGGTATCGGGTCAGACAGGTGGGCAGTCAGTAACTCGGAGGAAGGCAGAGAGATGGAATTAGTTTTAACTGGATTTATGTAAAACAGAGAATATAAAACATTATCAGAGTGTGGCTAATGACTCCGGCAGATCTAAATAAAACAGCATAACTAAAGGGAGAGAGCCAGAAGGTAACATAGACATGGAGGCTCCCTGAAACACTGGCATCCACCCACTCCACCGTCCACAAACCTGAGTGACTGAGTGCAGTGGGAGAACAACAGCACCTTAACACATTAATTACCAAAAGCTAAACTAACAAGTAAGTTTTCAGTCTAGACTTAAAGATTGAGACTGTGTCTGAGTCCCGAACATATTCAGGGAGATTATTCCAGAGTTGAGGCGCTTTATAAGAGAAAGCTCTTCCTCCTGCAGAGCTCCTCTGAATTTTATTAACTACTAAGAAACCAGCACCCTGAGATCTAAGTAATCGCGGTGGTTCATAATAGGAGATGAGGTCTCGGAAATACTCAGGAGCGAGCCCGTGTAGGGCTAATTTTTCTGCATCATGCAGGGATCAGGCATTTCTTAGTTTGGCAATGTTACGTAGGTGTAGAAAAGCTGTTCTAGTAACATTAGATATGTGTTTATCGAATGCTAGATCTGAATCTATAATAACTCCAGGGTTTTTAGCTGCTGAACCAGGTGTGAAGAAGAAGTCGGCCAGATTTAGCATTAAGTCTGATAATTTATTTCTAGCAGCTTTGGGGCCTAATAGGAGAACTTCTGATTATCACTATTTAATAGGAGGAAGCTGTGCGACATCCATAATAATTATTTCACATCTTTTACACATTCCTCGATTTTCTCTATTCTCACTCTGTCATCAGGTTTGGCTGATATGAAGCGGTGTGTTATCCACATAACAATGAAAAATTACATCATGTTTTCTAATAACTTTGCCCAGTGGGAGCATATATAATGTAAATAATAACGGTCCTAATATAGAGCCTTGTGGAATTCCATATCTTACCTCGGTATAACTGGAAGACATCATTTATCCTCACAAACTGATAACGATCGATTAAGTATGATTTAAACCCTGATAAGGCAGTTCCAGTTACACTGACCATGTTCTCTAATCTTTCTAAAAGGATAGTATGATCTATTGTATCAAAGGCTGTGCTCAGATCGAGAAGTACCAGTAGGGAAACACAGCCTTGGTCGGCAGCTGTAAGTAGATCGTTTGTTATTTTAACTAAAGCTGTGATGAGGCCTAAATCCAGATGGAATTTTTTCATAGATCTGTTTTTTTTGCAGGTAAGAGCAAAGTTGTTGGGCTACATATTTTTAGGTTTGAAGTGTTAGTGCTGCAGTCTGATTATGATTGTTTAAAATAAGTTAAGATATTTAGATTGACTGTTTGAGTTTTTGGACGTTTTTGTTTGACTCGGGGGACAGACACAGTCTGAATACACTGGTATCTAGGTAACGTCTCTTTGCAGCTCGCAGACGGTTGGTTAAGCCTCTCTTTCTGCGGCCTGGTCCCGGCTCTGGATTGTCAGCAGCTTCTATTAGCTAGCGGTTCATTCCACGTAGCTTATTTAACTACGGTTAACAAGCAGATTACTGTTCAATATATTCCCTCTCAACAGCGGTTCAGAGCGGTCCTCTGTTTAGCAGCTAATGCTAATTCTGCTGGAGATCTAAACTGAAACTCCTGTATAACGCTGCAGAGGAGTGTCTTTACTGCTCCTTACAACCTCCCTTAAAACCTGGTAGAATTCATACATAAGGTGCACCAAATTATATAGCGCACAACGTTTTTTTGGTAAAATTAAAGGATTTTAAGTGGGAAACTCAATATACTTCTAAAGCTCTGAGCTGCTAAAACAAGCTTCTTGATAATCATGGTTAAAATAAACTACTACTAATCATAATAACGTTGTAGAACCTTTTTACTCTTATATTTTCTCATTTATTCATAAAGGTGTATTTATCTCTGTCTGTGTCGTTATAAAAAGCTTTTTGGATCAGTGTGTGAAGATCAGTTATGTGAATTTGCTGAATAATTTTAGTGACTATTTTTGCACTGGCATTAAAACAGGAGATTTTGTGTAAGAGCTGAACAGGACATGCGTCAGCACTGTGTTTCTGAAGCCGGCGGTTATTAGGGTTATTAGGGAATTGTATTTCAGAATTGCATGTTCTGCACTACTATAATTACTGCGGCTTCATGGGGATCTGACTCGCCTACAGAGAACACTGTAGCAAATGACCTTTTCTGTTTTACTGAGGAGAAACTATTCTAGAAAACTGCAGGAACACTCAGCCCCACACCCCCCCACCGGGTCTCGTGTGGCACGGGCAGGTTTAGATTCCTGCATCAGCAGACACAGACACACACACACACACACAGATGCCATGTTTAATTGTTTACTGAGGGACTGCTGGAACAAAGGTGGATTAATAACAGCTCAGCAGTGTGAAAAGTGCAGACTCCTGCAGATAAAGAGGTTTTTCTATTCTCTCTTTCTTTTCTGACTCAATCAAGCTCTGTTTCTTTTGCCCTCACCTTGTTTCTTAATCCAGAGTAAGAACAGTTTTAAGGAAAGACTGAAAGAAAAGCTGAAACAGCAAAATGATGAAAAAAGGAAGACACACTGAGGTGAAGGGATGCCCAGGGATACAATGTGAACCATTTCTACTGACTGTTTACAGCAGACCGGGGCCCACATGAGGCCCGTTGGCTGTTCACATCTGGCCCACATGAGTTCTATGGCAATTAGAATTCAAATTAAGCTTTCAGTAATGTATAAAATGAAAATATAATGACAGTTTAGTCTGTTTCCATTGACCACTTCTTTTCTATTGGCTTTTGGCACCATCTATTTGCATGGTGTACCACAGTGTATTTGGTAAACATATATATTATACAAGCATCATCTGAGCTGCCAGCTTTCTGAACTGTTCACTCTGTAGCATTTCTTTCTCCATCTAATTTTCTATGAATATTTTAAATATATATTTTATCTGTCTATACTTTTTCCTCTCAAACATCCAAATTATTGTGCAAAGTAATTTATATAAAAATATAAATTAAATTAAGTTACAATTATACATAATAACTAGTATACTTTTAAGTCTAATTAACTGAAGATTTTCACATACAAAATATGAGGGAACAAATGAGCTCACATTATTTAAGTAAATTCAACTGGATCCCAAAGGAGGAAGTTTCCAAGAACATAGACCAGTTCAGGATTATTTCCTTGCTGAGTGTCGAAGGGAAGATTTTCTTTAGCATACTAGCAAGGCGGCTGACCGACTTTCTCTCTAGCAACCACTACATTGACACTTCAGTGCAGAAGGGGGGCACATCTGGAGTACCGGGGTGCCTGGAGCATACAGGAGTGGTGACCCAGCTCATTAGAGAAGCCAGGGAGAACAAGGGAGACCTGGCAGTGCTTTGGCTAGACTTGGCTAATGCCTACGGCTCCATCCCACACAAGCTGGTCCAAACAACCCTGGAGAGGCACCATGTGCCGGGCCAAGTGGCTGAACTCATCATGGACTACTATGACCAGTTCAGCATGAGAGTATCAACAGGGTCCATAACATCAGAGTGGCACAGAGTGGAGGTTGGGATCATCACAGGCTGCACCATCTAGAGCTGGCCTGGGGACCTTTTCAACACCTCAGTATGAGAAAGTCAAGGGGAAGGAGAGACGCAGACTGGTGCAGGAGGAAGTGAGGGCAGAGGTGGAGGAGAGGAGGATGAGCAGAGCTGTCGGTTTGAGGCAGCAGGGTGCCTGGACAAGGTGGGAGCAGGCCATGGACAGGAAAGTCACATGGTCTGAGCTGTGGCGGGCAGAGCCGCAGCGCATAAAGTTCCTTGTCCAGGCAGTGTACGACATCCTGCCCAGCCCATCAAACCTCTCCATCTGGGGCAAGATGGAGTCTCCCAACTGTCCGCAGTGCCCAGGCAGAGGAACATTGGAGCACATCCTGAGCTGCTGCCCAGTAGCTCTTGGGCAGGGGCGATACACCTGGCGCCACAACCAAGTCCTGAGACCCATTGCGGAAGCCATCAGCATGGGAATCAGCAGTAGCAAACGGTCCCACTCCACCACCCAGAGGATCGCCTTTGTGAAGGCTGGCGAGCGCCTGGGGAAAACCACCGGAGCCAGAAACCCAGCAGGACTGCTGGCGACGGCGAAAGACTGGCAGCTGTCGGTTGACCTGGAGAAACAACTGAAGTTTCCCCAGCATATAGTCGCCACCACCCTGAGGCCAGACATCCTCCTGGTCTCAGAGGAGACAAAGAACATTCTCCTGATTGAGCTAACAGTTCCATGGGAGGACCGATTGGATGAGGCCCACGAGAGGAAAAGGACCAAGTACGAGGAGCTGGTCATAGACTGCCGCAAGCAGGGCTGGAAGGCAAAGTGCATGCCCATCGAGGTAGGCTGTAGGGGGTTTGCAGGCCAATCACTCTACAAGACCCTGAGTGCTCTGGGCATAACTGGGATGGAGAGAAGAAGGGCCATCAAGAAAATCATGGAGGAAGCAGAGAAAGCCTCCAGATGGCTCTGGATCAGGAGAAGTGACCCATGGAGTAGTAGCAAATGCCACCTGAACACAAGCCGGGTCTGATCAACCTAGGCTGGGTCGCCAAGGAGAGGGTGTCTGATGTTAAAAGACCCGAAACACCCGAGGACCCTTGGTTACATCACTGACGATGTGTTCAGGAGCATCCTAGAGATGTATTTCATCAAGTGGAGCATCCTAGAGATGTATTTCATCAAGCACTCTACTGGCGAAACCAGTGGCGACCAGGAACAGGCTGGTTGACAACCAGGAATAGATTGGTGACGACTGGAGAGACAGTGGACAGCATGGAGAGACGGCAAACGGGGCGGGAAGGGTTGGCAGCCCGAACCGCAGCTTCTGAGAGGAGGAAACCCACAACAAGCTACAGAGCGGATCATGGAGAAA
Source organism: Astyanax mexicanus (assembly GCF_023375975.1). Taxonomy (NCBI): domain Eukaryota; kingdom Metazoa; phylum Chordata; class Actinopteri; order Characiformes; family Acestrorhamphidae; genus Astyanax; species Astyanax mexicanus. The sequence continues at coordinate 38,989,040 of NC_064424.1, forward strand.
TACCCCCAGGGATGCCCGAGAGGGGGGGAGGATGAGCATCCCAACCGGACGGACCTGAGGATAACGAACACTGGCAATGAACAAAGGTTTACGAGCAATGGCAAAGGACAATTAACGACGAGCAAGTGCAGATGCGGAAAGGTCTGCAAGAACAGCCGAGGTCTTAAGATTCACCAGACCCGGATGAGATGTTTGGAGGAAGAGCAAGCGCCACAACGCACAGGTACTCAACCGGATGAGACGCAGGAGGAGCCAGGCCCGGAGATACCCCACAGAGCCAGGAACCTCCAAGTGCCGCAACCAATTCCTCGAAACAGACTTCCGGAGACCGGAGAACAGACTTCTGGAGACCTTCCGGAGAGGATTCAAATCAAATGGCCACAGGCCTGCAAGACAGCAGTCTGGCAGCAGTTTGACGAGGATGCCAACTCTGTCTTAGATGCAATGGCAAAGGGTGATGCGGACCGAAGGCTGCAAACGATGACGACAATCATCGTCAGGCTAGCTGTGGAAAGGTTCGGAGTAGTGGAGAAGAGGATAGGAGGAGCACCCTTCACTATGAACCAGAGAGCAGCAAAAATCCACCGGATCCGGCAGGAGCTCAAGTCTCTCAAACTGCAGTTCAAGGAGGCAAGTGAGGAGCAACGCCCTCCCTTGGTAGAGCTGCGAACCATTCTGAGAAAGAAGCTGCTGACCCTCCGCAGAGCTGAATGGCACAGATGGAGGCGGAAAGAAAGGACCAGGAAGCGAGCATCCTTTATAGCCAACCCCTTCGGCTTCACTAAGCAACTCTTGGGACAGAGGCGTGGTGGGAGATTGGCCTGCTCCAAGGAAGAGATCGATCGGCACATCCAGACCACCTACAGCGACCCTGCCAGGCAGCAGGACTTAGGCCAGTGCAACACCCTGATACAACCACCTCCGCCCACCAAGGAGTTTGATGGCAGGGAACCACTCCTGAAAGAGGTGCAGGATGTTGTGAAGAAGGCACGATCTAGTTCAGCTCCCGGTCCAAGTGGAGTGCCCTACAAGGTCTACAAAAACTGTCCCCTGTTACTGGAAAGGTTGTGGAAGATCTTGAAAGTCATCTGGAGAAGAGGGAAAGTGGCGCGGCAGTGGCGATTTGCTGAAGGAGTCTGGATCTCAAAGGAGGAAGTTTCCAAGAACATAGACCAGTTCAGGATTATTTCCTTGCTGAGTGTCGAAGGGAAGATTTTCTTTAGCATACTAGCAAGGCGGCTGACCGACTTTCTCTCTAGCAACCACTACATTGACACTTCAGTGCAGAAGGGGGGCACATCTGGAGTACCGGGGTGCCTGGAGCATACAGGAGTGGTGACCCAGCTCATTAGAGAAGCCAGGGAGAACAAGGGAGACCTGGCAGTGCTTTGGCTAGACTTGGCTAATGCCTACGGCTCCATCCCACACAAGCTGGTCCAAACAACCCTGGAGAGGCACCATGTGACTGGCAAAGTGGCTGAACTCATCATGGACTACTATGACCAGTTCAGCATGAGAGTATCAACAGGGTCCATAACATCAGAGTGGCACAGAGTGGAGGTTGGGATCATCACAGGCTGCACCATCTCCGTGACTCTTTTTGCGTTGGCAATGAATATGCTTGTGAAGTCTGCCGAAACTCAATGTCGGGGCCCAAAGACCATGACAGGAGTGCGTCAACCACCAGTCAGGGCATTCATGGACGACCTGACTATAACCACCGAATCAGTACCCGGCAGTAGGTAGATCCTTCAAGGGCTGGAGGAGCTATGTGGGTGGGCTAGGATGAGATTTAAGCTGAAAAATCAAGGTCGCTGGTTTTGAAGCGGGGCAAAGTTGTGGATAAGTTCTGCTTCAGTATTGGAGGGGCATCAATCCCAACTGTCTCAGAGAAACCAGTGAAGAGCCTGGGCAAGGAGTTTAACAGCAGCCTGAAGGATTCAGTATCCGTTCAGGGAACCTGTCAGGAGCTGGAAAGCTGGTTGAGAGCGGTGGACCGGTCTGGGCTTCCTGGTAAGTTCAAGGCTTGGATCTACCAGCACGGCATCCTGCCAAGGGTACTGTGGCCTCTGCTCGTTTACGAGGTGCCAATCTCAATCGTGGAGGGCTTAGAGAGGAAAGTCAGCAGCTTCCTCAGGAGGTGGCTGGGTCTGCCTAGGAGCCTTAGCAGCATTGCTCTCTACGGACGCAACACCAAGCTCCAATTGCCCCTGAGATCACTGGAAGAGGAGTTTAAGGTGACAAGGGCCAGAGAAGTAATGATGTACAGGGACTCCAGCGACCCTAAGGTGGCCCAGGCAGGGGTCAGAGTGAAAACCGGGAGGAAATGGGTAGCCGATGAAGCCGTATTACAGGCAGAGTCGCGGATACGGCACAGAGCTTTGGTTGGAGCTGTAACCCGCGGTAGAGCTGGCCTGGGGACCTTTTCAACACCTCAGTATGAGAAAGTCAAGGGGAAGGAGAGACGCAGACTGGTGCAGGAGGAAGTGAGGGCAGAGGTGGAGGAGAGGAGGATGAGCAGAGCTGTCGGTTTGAGGCAGCAGGGTGCCTGGACAAGGTGGGAGCAGGCCATGGACAGGAAAGTCACATGGTCTGAGCTGTGGCGGGCAGAGCCGCAGCGCATAAAGTTCCTTGTCCAGGCAGTGTACGACATCCTGCCCAGCCCATCAAACCTCTCCATCTGGGGCAAGACGGAGTCTCCCAACTGTCCGCAGTGCCCAGGCAGAGGAACATTGGAGCACATCCTGAGCTGCTGCCCAGTAGCTCTTGGGCAGGAGCGATACACCTGGCGCCACAACCAAGTCCTGAGGCTGGAAGGCAAAGTGCATGCCCATCGAGGTAGGCTGTAGGGGGTTTGCAGGCCAATCACTCTACAAGACCCTGAGTGCTCTGGGCATAACTGGGATGGAGAGAAGAAGGGCCATCAAGAAAATCATGGAGGAAGCAGAGAAAGCCTCCAGATGGCTCTGGATCAGGAGAAGTGACCCATGGAGTAGTAGCAAATGCCACCTGAACACAAGCCGGGTCTGATCAACCTAGGCTGGGTCACCAAGGAGAGGGTGTCTGATGTTGAAAGACCCGAAACACCCGAGGACCCTTGGTTACATCACTGACGATGTGTTCAGGAGCATCCTAGAGATGTATTTCATCAAGTGGAGCATCCTAGAGATGTATTTCATCAAACGTATCCCAAATTACAGTGTGTGAGCAGCTGCTTCACTATAATGTGCTGCTAAATAGAACTCTAGAGAGATATGAATTAGCTAGTAAGCTAACTGCTAGCCCTGAAAAATGTCAGCTTATTTTTAATGTCTTTGTAAAAAGTTTTTAATTTGGTCTTTGCTGCAGAAACACATTTAGATTAGAATTGTTTCTGTGAATGTTGGTGTTTTTACTATTGCTGTGTGTAATATCTACTAAAGTAAATAAGTATAAAAGCACACACATTCACTTCCCACTTTTAATTCATTTTATTAAAACCAAACATGCAATTAAACTGCTCTGTTATCTTTAGAACTTTATCCTATACATTACTGATCCAACAGCAAACTTTCTCTTAAAAACACAAAGAACTGTAAGTAAAGAGTGTCAAGAATCTGTAAATTGGAAAGTACCTCTATTAAATGAGTTTTTAAACCTTTTAAAAATACTTTGTGTAAGAGTGTAGAGCAAACATCGGTCCATAATCATTCTGCTAGCTTATGTAATCATTCTAATGTTTATTTATAGTGTTTTATTGGTAAAACATAATTAACCCTCACAAAAGTAAAGAGTTAAGTTTAAGTTAATGTTAACGTCATTGTAAGATTTCAATGGTTAGCTCACCCTGACTGACCTGAAGTCAGCTGGACTGCAGTTACTGCAGCATTTACTCACATTGTCCCCTGGGTGGCAGTGGATCTGACTGTACCAGACGTCAAAATCACAGGGGAGTAGATTAGATCTGCTGTACAAAATGTTGACAAGGTGAGTCTGCCCCAAACTCTGAACAACACATGCTCTGCACTTTACCTGCAGGCGTGAGAAATCAAGAAAATATAAAAGGAGAGTGATTAAAGGATTAAACGCTATTGTATTCTACAGCCTTGATTAAGGCCTGCGTTATTCATACAGTATAACGTCAGGTGCCTGTTTGTCCCTCAGCTGGAGGGCCTGTGTGTGTGTGTGTGATGCCGGGAGAAGGTCTTGGGCTCTGAGGTGAATTGCTGACCTTGGCGGGCGAGGCTGGTGGCGGCTGGTCGCCGATGGCCTGTCACAGCTCATCAGGGAGAGCGGCTATACCCGGAGATTTATCACCTTATCACTGCGCTCACTTTCACCGGGCTGCTGGCTCAGTGCCAGCTCAGACACACAGAGAGGCCTGTTCTCTTCCCTTCATTCATGCTCTTTTCCCGTGGCTACAAGCATAAAACATCTTAGATCCGTACTGGATGAATTTACCTCATCTAGGAAGTGTATTTCAATTCACTGGGGTAAATACTCAGAGCCGGAACACCTTATCCACTCATTATGCACAGTGTGTAGGGCCCCGCAAATAATATGAAGGCCCCAATCTTTCCTTACATCAAGTTACAGAGAGTTGGAGTCCTGTATTAATCAGAAGCTGACGTGAAACTGTCCTTCAGGCAGCAGAAAAAGCAGAAAAAGACTCTACAAGAGTGAACTGCACACACAGATGTCACGCGGCCGTGTTCTCCTTCCACGCTACCTGACTACATTTCCCAAGATCCCATGAACAATAACGTCAACAACACACGCTCACCTTCACCCAATCATGTTACGCTCCGACGCTCAGACTCACCAGTGTTCTGAGTTAGTTCCGGTTCATTCCCCTCTAGCTTCCTGTATTTAAGGCGGCCGCTTGTAAACAAACTCCGCGAGGTATTGTTAACTCATGTTACATACTAAGCGTTTTCCTGTGTATTGTTTTTGCCTTCTCGTTACGACCCTGTTTTCGGATTATCGGTTTATGTCTTTTGTTTTGCCCTTTCTGGATTTGATGTATGGTTGGACTGTTTCTCGGTTACGAACTCGGACTGTATTTTTGACTACGTCTTCTGTCATCGGTGAGATCTTTGTTTGCCTGGCTATTCTGTTAGCAGTATCTGTTAGCTTTACTGCTAATAAACCTGTTTGTATTTTTAACTCGGCTCGCGTCACTCCTCACTACCTGGCGTTACAGAATACCTCGCCTGAAGTGATGGCCGAGTTTAATGACCTCCAGCAGGCAGTCAGGAATCAGGGGAGGGTTCTCGAACAGCATAGCCAGCTTTTTGAGAGCCTTGCTAACACCGTTACTGCTCTTACTACCCAGCAGTCAGATCAACACTCTCAGCTAGCTCAGATAACTGCTAGCCTTCAGGATATCGCTACTCAGCTTGTCCAGCTGAGAGTGGCCACTCCAGCTAGCCTAGCCTCTGCTAACCAGGCCCCGGTTAGCTCTCCTGCTATCGCTCCCTCGGCAGCCGCTTTTCCGGTAAGCAAACCTGATAAATATGATGGTTCTCCAGATTTATGCAGAGGCTTTCTCTTGCAGATGTCACTATTTTTTGCTAATTCAGCAGTTAGTGCCGACGCTGCGCGTATTTCGTTTTTTATATCTCGTCTCACCGGCAAGGCTTTGGATTGGGCTACTGCTATTTGGCCTAGTATTGAAAATAGCCCATACGAGCATTTCCTCAGGGAATTTAAGTTGGTTTTTGATCACCCGCATCATGGACAATCTCAGGGAGAGCTCTACGCGTGATGTTTCGAAATGGACTCAGGGCTGATGTTTTGGCCGAATTAGCTTGCAAGGATGATGGGCTGCCTTTGGATGAACTTATATCTTTAGCCATCAGACTTGATCAGCTCAAACAGAGCTCAGTACCTGGCCGTAGAGCTGCTGCTATTTCTCCTCGTTTTGCTACGCCATGCGCATCTGGATTTACTCCACGGACCACACTCAGGGATGAGGAACCCATGCAAGTAGACGCTACCCGTTTGTCAAAAGAAGAAAGAAAGCGACGATTTCAAGCTGGATTATGCTTCTATTGTGGCAGAGCAGATCATGTGTTGCGAGATTGTCAGCTTTGCCCCTCCCGAGTTCAACGCCAAGATACTTCAGGCTCGTCCTACGGTGGGCTCTCCCATGGTTATCATGGCAACCCGGACCGTCCATATGAGCCATCTGCTACTAACTCGGGAAAGCGTGTGGAGAGGATTCCACACGCTAAAGGGGTAAGCCGACTCAGTCCTGATATGTTTTCAAGATCTTTTATTATTTCTGTTGTTCTGTTCTGCCAGTCTTCTTCATTTGTGTTTCCAGCCCTGATTGATTCCGGTGCCGAGGGGAACTTTATACACGAGCAGCTGACCAGACAACTCCAGATTCCGTTCAATCAATTGGCAAATCCTATGAGACTGTCTGCGGTGGATGGGACCCCAGTTGGCCGAGGAGCTGTTTCCCACACCACCACACCTGTCAAGCTCAACGTCAGCGCTCTGCACTCAGAAGAGATCAGGTTTTTTGTGATGAAGAACACTAATTACCAAATTATATTAGGACTTCCATGGTTGAAAAAACATAATCCTCTGATTTCTTGGTCTAACTGTGAAATTATTTCTTGGTCTCCATACTGTCATGATCACTGCATTACTGTTCCTAAATTAATGATCCAATCTACTACTGTAGAGAGTCCTGGCCTGGAGTCACTTGCACATATTCCTCCTGATTACTCTGATCTGAATGAAGTTTTTAGCAAGTCACGTGCTACTCAACTTCCCCCACATCGCTCCTATGACTGTGCTATAGAGCTTATAGACAATCAGATACCTCCCAAGTCACGTATATATCCTTTAACTCAAACTGAGGAACGTGCTATGGAGGAGTATGTGCAGGAGGCTCTATCTCAGGGGTTCATTCGTCATTCCACTTCTCCTGTAGCCGCATCCTTTTTCTTTGTCAAAAAAAAGGATGGAGGTCTGCGCCCATGTATCGACTATCGACAACTAAATGCAGTTACCAAAACTTATCCCTATCCTCTCCCTTTAGTACCTGTAGCGCTTGAACAACTACGCGGAGCTTCCATCTTCACTAAACGCCCCGTCCGTATTCCAATCTTTCATAAACGATGTACTCCGTGACATGCTAGGAAAATTTGTCATAGCTTTTATAGACAACATTCTAATTTATTCACCTGACTTGACTACACACATTTCCCATGTTCGTGCTGTATTGACCCGTCTTCTCCAAAACCAGCTTTTCGTTAAAGTGGAAAAATGTGAATTTAATCTGTCTACCATTTCCTTTTTGGGTTATGTTATTAGTGCCAGAGGCATTACTATGGATGATAGGAAGATTCAGGCTGTAGTTAACTGGCCAACCCCTAGATCAGTAAAGGAACTACAAAGATTTCTTGGTTTCGCAAACTTTTATAGAAGATTTATTCGTAATTATAGTTCTGTAGCTGCTCCACTGACCAATCTATTGAAACGGAATGCTAGAAAGTTGATCTGGTCTGAAGAAGCATCAAATGCTTTCTCTTCTCTCAAAGAGGTGTTTACTTCAGCTCCCTTGTTAAAACATCCAGATCCTAAAGAGCCCTTTGTTGTTGAGGTAGATGCATCCAGTGTTGGAGTAGGTGCTGTCCTCTCCCAAAATATTGGCTCTCCCAGTAAGATGCACCCTGTAGCCTACTTCTACCACAAACTCTCCCCAGCTGAACGGAACTATGGTATTGGTGATCGTGAACTATTGGCCATTAAATTAGCTTTAGAAGAATGGAGACACTGGTTAGAGGGAGCACTACATCCTTTCGTGGTAATAACTGATCACAGAAATTTAGAATTCTTGAGATCTATGAAAAGTATGAATTCACGTCAAGCACGTTGGTCTGTCTTCTTTGCTCGTTTCAATTTTGTAATCACTTATCGACCTGGCTCCAGAAACACCAAGGCAGATGCCCTCTCACGAATTTATGAGGAAGATAATGTAGAAACCTCAGAACCCCCTACAATTCTAAAACCAGGTATAGTTCTAGCTCCTATCAGATGGGATATCTCGGAGGAGATCAATCTAATTAACTCTACATCCCCTGCTCCTTTGCAGTGCCCCCCAGACAAATCTTATGTACCAGACCAGTGCAGAGATAGACTCATTACTTGGGCTCACACTTCTCCTACTTCAGGACATCCTGGCGAGACCCGCACTTTTCAATTATTAGAGAGTCGTTTCTGGTGGGAAAATATGCGATCTGACATCCACAATTTTGTATCCTCCTGTACTGTGTGTGCTCAGAGTAAAACTCCCCGTACTCTACCTGCTGGTAAATTAGTACCTCTGCCTGTTCCTGCTCGGCCTTGGTCTCACTTAGCTGTCGATTTTGTTTCTGATCTTCCTGAATCTATGGGTCAAACAGTTATCATGACAGTTATAGACCGTTTCTCTCGCGGAGTTAGGTTCATTCCTTTTAGTAAAATGCCTACGGCCCTAGAAACTGCTGAAGACATTTTTATTCATGTTTTTCGTGTTTTTGGTATCCCTGAAGATATTGTCTCTGATCGTGGTCCCCAATTTATTTCTCAAGTTTGGTCTGCCTTTATGAGTAGTTTGGGTATATCTGTTAGTTTATCTTCTGGCTATCACCCTCAAAGCAATGGACAATGTGAGAGAATGAATCAGGAGCTAGGAAAGTTTTTGAGAGTCTATTGTTCTAACAACGTCCATGATTGGGCCAAATTTCTCCCTTGGGCGGAACTAGCTCAGAACTCACTGATCAGTTCCACTACTAAAATGACACCTTTTCAATGCTTTTTAGGATATCAACCACCCATCATGCCCTGGTCAGCCGAACCCTCTAATATTCCTGCGGTAGACGATTGGATGTGTGGGAGGAGTGTGGGAGGAGACTCACAGACGCATTGAGGCTGTTTTACAATGGCAGAAACAACAGGCTGATCGCCTACGCCGTGAGACCCCCCTTTACTCTCCTGGTGATCGGGTTTGGCTATCTACCAGGGATTTCCAGCAACCAGATGCTAATAAGAAACTTTCAGTTAAGTATATTGGTCCTTTCAAAGTCATTAAGAGAATTAATGAAGTTACCTACCGTCTCGATCTACCCTCTCACTACCGTGTATGCCCTTCTTTTCATGTGTCTTTATTAAAGCCGGTTATCCCTGGTCCGTTGGATGAGACATCGCTTGGGGCGTCTCCTCCTCCTCCGGTGGCTATGGACGGTGGCCCGGTTTATGCGGTAGAACGACTTTTGGACTCCAGGAGGAGAAGGGGAGCCCTGGAGTATCTGGTGGACTGGAAGGGCTACGGACCTGAGGAGAGAAGTTGGGTTCCGGCAACTGATGTCCTGGATCCTTTAATGGTGGATGACTTTCACCGGTCTCATCCATCCCGTCCTGCACCACGCCCCAGAGGTCGCCCTAGGAGAAGGTCTCCAGGTCCAAGAAGGGGTAGACGCGGTGGTTCTGTCTCTGTCCGGTCCCTCAGTTCTGTCCGCAGTCCCAGGAGGGGTCGTCCCAGGTCCAGGGCTTCCATCCATTCCGTTCCCGTTTCTGGGCCACCTGTTCAGGACTCCGCTGAGGTTGGGGGGGCTGTCTCCTTGTGTCGTCCTCATCCTTCGGATTATTCGGACTCTTTGGAGGGGGGTACTGTCACGCGGCCGTGTTCTCCTTCCACGCTACCTGACTCCATTTCCCAAGATCCCATGAACAATAACGTCAACAACACACGCTCACCTTCACCCAATCATGTTACGCTCCGACGCTCAGACTCACCTGTGTTCTGAGTTCATTCCCCTCTAGCTTCCTGTATTTAAGGCGGCCGCTTGTAAACAAACTCCGCGAGGTATTGTTAACTCATGTTACATACTAAGCGTTTTCCTGTGTATTGTTTTTGCCTTCTCGTTACGACCCTGTTTTCGGATTATCGGTTTATGTCTTTTGTTTTGCCCTTTCTGGATTTGATGTATGGTTGGACTGTTTCTCGGTTACGAACTCGGACTGTATTTTTGACTACGTCTTCTGTCATCGGTGAGATCTTTGTTTGCCTGGCTATTCTGTTAGCAGTATCTGTTAGCTTTACTGCTAATAAACCTGTTTGTATTTTTAACTCGGCTCGCGTCACTCCTCACTACCTGGCGTTACAACAGAAAATTACTTACTATTCCATTCCACCTAAAAAACGTGAAGTTGTTACTTCCAAGTGCTAAGATGAATTCTTAAATGCTGCTGCTATATTTACACAATCACACAGGCTTATTTCACATAAAAAAACTGTGGGTCTCTACCCTGTAAGGTCCTATACATGCATACAATAATACGTGATAAGGATACCTGATAATGAATAATGATATCTACAGTGAATCTAAAATGTAAAAAGTTGGATATGTTTTGGTTGGATTGGTCATAAAACACTTTTTGATTGTAATGGGCTGGTCTAGGAAAAAGCCTAGGGCTGAATTTAGATCCCAGTCCAGCACTGCATGTTTTCCTGCAGTTAGTAAACAGACAGTATAAGCGTCTAATTGAAGCATCTGTCCAATAGCTTCTTATAGATTTTCTAATTTTGCAGATTTCTCTTCAGTTACTCTCCCTCTTCAGTTATCTGTATGTCACAGTGGATGCAGATGGAGTCGTTTGAAAAGCGTCAAAGTTTTCTTTCATGCTGAGGTTTTGCTTAAGTGCTTTACAGCGCTGTATTTTAGAAATGTTAAAGCGATGAAAAGTGATGAAGTGTTGGATGCGCGCTGTTCTTCTTCAGTTGTTCAACGAGGGTTGGGGATTCTTCAGTTGTTAAACTGGGGTTGGGTGTTCGGAGTTGCCACCGTTCTCTTTCAGTTGTTCATCGACATGTGTTTCAGAACTTTCAAATCGGACAGTTCTTCGCGCCTGACACTCTGGCTGAAACTCCACTCTCTTTGACTAGGTCTGCCTAACAACAGAGCGATCTATATTCTGATTGGCTCAACGAGAGTACATTTTAATATACAGCTGATGGATTGGCAAGCGTGAGAAATACCATGTGTGGCATGTGAACTCGCTGAGGTCTCAAGTGAGTCTCAAAGCGTGAGACTTGAGAACACTGAACATAAGGCAACTAAACACACAAGCAAGTAAGAAAATGAACTCACTTCAGCTAAAGTTGATGCAAAAATTAACATAACATACTGTATTTAACCTAATAAGCACCTGTTTTAGCCCTGCTGTTATAAAAGTTTTAAATTTGCATTGATTTGCATTTAAACTTATCATAAAAAATATAATAAAATAAAAAATGGTAAACTCACAAATAATCAGAAAATCAGCCCTGGACGTTTTCCCAGGCCAGTCCATTACAATCACAGAAAACACCCAGCTCTTCCTATCAGACCTCTTACATGCATATTTAGTTATAATTAGTTAAATTTAATGAATAATTTAATATTAGAAAACATGAAACAGACTTTATTCTAGCTCTTTCAGAGGCCCACACACAGAGCAGCCCACCAGGGGTTGTCCCAGTACTCCTTATGATCAGGGATGTTTTAATGCATTTGGGGGCCACAAGCAAAATGGACCCTACCCTAATACCATCACAATACAATACAATTTGGCAGATGCACCTGCTGCTCATTCTCACTCATTCTCTTTTTCACATCATACAAGAGAAAAGAGAAAAGCACTTTGAATGTACCTACAATTATTTAATTTCACTTCGCTATTATTTAACAGATTTTTTTGTTTTATTTATATTTAAAAAACATCAAAGCATAATGCCACTGCGCTCTCTCACGCCTTTTCTCAGGCAGTGCTGAGAAAACTCCTGGTGAAACTAGTGGTGAAATACACAAGGTATATGTCAGCGTTCATTTCTCATCACGAGGTCACACTTAAGGTCACAAGTAAAATTTATTAACTCGTTACTAGTTTTGCCCAGTCTTCTAAAATGCGCCTTAGTCTTGGTCAAAAATGTAATAACATTATAATAACTAATGGATCAAGTGTAGTTCAAACAGCAAAGCAATGATATAAAACACACTGTAACCACCATCTTTACTGAAATGTTATATTGTTGTTTGACCCGGACTGAGGCAAAATGCGCTGTGCCTCGTCTCTTTCACATAACCATATAAAACTCATTTTAGTTTAATAAATCTTAGGATGAGTAAGGGCATGTACATTTAAACAAATATTGTCAAATATAAATTATATGTTAAAGGTTCATTATCAGACATCCCAAGATTTCAGGGAGGTTATCCCCCAACACCCCCCCTAAAAAAATAAAAAAACAGAACAAAAAAAGCTTGCACACACACCAAAAGATAACGAAACTTTACTTTTATTTAAATTCATTTTATTGTTTTTTATTAAATTTAGATTACTCAGAGGTGAAATGAGTTTTATATTTTTTCTTTTTGGAAGGCCCTGCCTCTGCTTTCCCTGCCTCCGCCATGATCTGCTTTCTCTCACTCACTGAACAAATCCCGTCCGGGAGGGGGGAAAAACACTGCCCGCCCACACAAAAAACTGATTGGCTGTCTCACAGACTCTTTGCAGAGAACAGGCCAATCAGAACCCTCTCTGTTTTGTCTCTCTCCTTCCCACACGCGATTAGAGAAAAAAAGTCTGTCGCCTGTGTGCGCGTTTGTTTGCAGTGCACTCTTGGGGCACTCGTTCTGAATTCCGGGAGATTATTTGTGAGTCGCGGGCATCAGGGAGCCACCACTGAAATGCGGGAGACTCCTGCAGCTTCAGGGAGACTTGGTTTGTCTGCATTATGTAGGACCTGAGAGTGAGTGTGTGAAATGGTTACAGCAGTCCAATTTCAAAACACCACAGAGAGTAGTCTGCCCCACCCACCCCTTCCCAGCAACAAAACTTATTTGGGTTGCCAAATTCAGCAGGCTGAATCTACACAACGTTAAGGCTAGTAGGAGGCGGAGAGTGCGAGCGAGAGGAGAGGAGAAATACAGAAATTCTAAACGCTTCTAAAACCCATATCTAGACTTATACTGACTGTATGTTACACAAGCTCGAGCCCCGCGGTGTGCCGGACCGCGGCTCCGCAAAAGTACCTGCCTGAATTAGCTAGCCAGTTAGCTTACCTGTTCAGGAGTAAAAAAGTAGCAGCTCTGGGTCAGTCTTGGAGTCTTTTTGAGCTCTAAGTCTCCACCATTTGAACTCACTGCCAATATTCACTATTGTTATATTCCTGCTTTGGTCACTGAGATTTTTTGAGACATGCTGAGGCTTTTTAAGCCGTGTAGCAGCTGAGGTTTAACTGAACCAGCTCTGCTAGCTCCTTTACTGTGCCGAGCGGCTGTAGTGCTGGCAACCTCGGTGGGTGGGGTTAGTGTTGGAGAAAGAGCAGGAGAAGGAGTCAGAGGACAAAACAAACACAAAACCCGGGACGGCCTGCACATTTAAAATAGGAACATACTGCTGAAGCTCTGCTGACAAGAGCTGCCAGTGCTTTCACTCAACATGTTTCCTTAATATCTGATGATACATCCTGATCATTTTATCATTCACTACTGAAATGAGTTACATAGTGGTCCTTTAAGGTTTTGGTGTGTTGTTTTCATAATTTAAAATGAAACTAATCTCAGTTAATCAGTAGCTTTATCTGTTGTAGTGTTAAAGACAGTGAACAGCTTGTGTGCATAGATACTGCTGAGGCCTGGACAATATTTCGATATCGGTATTTATCGCGATAAGAAATGTTTCAATAACGGTGATATCATTTTTGTGATATATCGATATGTATTATTTACAGACAGGCGTTTTTTAGCGGCGTCAGTTCACTGCAGCCCTGAACATAGCCGGGCTACGTCAGTGCGTGATGACGCAATCATACAGGCACGTAGCCAGCTAGGCTAGGCTAGGATAGGCTAGACCTGGGTCGCCTCCTCTCCGCTCCGCACCTAAAATCTCCCGCGATGAAGCGAAACCGACCCTAACCGAGCGGATCTCGGCTGTGCTCCGCTCCGCACCTAAAACCCGCCCGCGATGAAGCGAAACCGAGCAGATCTCGGCTGCGCTCCGCTCCGGTCCGCACCTGAAACCCACCCGCGATGAAACGAAACCGACCCTAACCGAGCGGATCTCAGCTCCGCACCTAAAACCCGCCCGCGCTGAAGCGAAAACGACCCTAACCGAGCGGATCTCCGCTCCGCACCTAAAACCCGCCCGCAATGAAACGAAACCGATCCTAACCAAGCGGATCTCAGCTCCACACCTAAAACCCGCCCGCGCTGAAACGAAACCGACCCTAACCGAGCGGATCTCGGCTGCGCTCCGCTCCTCTCCGCTCCGCACCTAAAACCTCCCGCGATGAAACGAAACCGACCCTAACCCGCTCGTTTTCATCGCAGGACATTTTAGATGAAGAATGAGCGGATAGTTGAGGGAGGCAGGTCTAATTCAGTGGTTCGACTTTCAAAGGTTTGATAAACTTCAGACTTCAGCTTGCTCCAAATTGTTCTGGAGAGTGGAGCCGACCAGCAACAGTAATACATCGGTTCCTCCACCTCAAGCAGATTCACTACACACAATATCTTCCTTATTCTGGCTAAAACACTTTTGTAGTTTATGTTGTATCTAAGTTATTTATAGTTTATATAGGTTTGTTTATTTGACAGGGGTATCATGTTCCTTTTATATATATGAAGGCTTTTTCTATTCCCTATTCTGGTTGAAGCACTTTTGTTTTGATCTGTTAAATATGTTTACAAAAGAATAAGAAGCTCTGCCTCTGTTGTAATGTAAAGTTATTTATATTGGTAATTTGTATATAGGTTATAGGTTTATGTTTGACAGGGATGTCATGTTTTTATTTTGCTAAATACAAATAAAAGCGAGCATTGATTTATTCTGATCATTTTTTATTTATAAAGTATTATACAGTTTTTTGTGAGAGGAGGCTTTAAAGACTTCAATTTAAAATTTCAGACATTAGTGTACAGATTTCCATTGCAGGGATTCTTAGCAGTTTTTCTGAGGCCTTCAAAGTATTTATATCAATATCGAAATTAAGGAATATATCGTGATATCAATTTTGGCCATATCGTGCAGCACTAATACTGCTGAACATGTTCCAGTCCGGTTATATTCTACTGTCAGTAACTAGTGGGAGGGGCCCCCTGAGGGGGATTCTGATAACAGTGTTGTACTTTCCTGCATTGAAAGAGGTCTATCTATGGCCAGTCCATCCCTGCTTCTGGGTGTAACTATTTTTGGTAATGAGTGTATTTATCGATTATCAAACATTAGGGTGTAGTATAAGTCATGGAGTATAAGGGGTTAATGTCAGGCACCACTCATTTTTGAGAACCCAGCAGCTGTCTGTTTCACCACAACGATGCACATCAAAAGCTGTTGCTGTGATATTATTACATAATAGGCCTTACACATATTTCCAGCACTAATGAAGCTCTTGGACTCTTTATCTCTAATGAGCACTGGCTCATTAACGAGGCTCTTTCCCCCAAAAATTTGCCTCAAAAAATAAACAGCCTTTTCAATTAGGCATGCAGATTGTGACAGTGTTAATTCCTCAGTGGTGCTGTGGTGAGGGCGTTCGCATTCAGAGACTCTGTTCATTTTAGAGTTCCAGTTTTTAAATTAGTACCCTGACCCAAGAACATTCTCAGCATGAGATGAGCTTGTTTGGTGCTTATTTGGTGTGAGGGAGGCTCGCCGCAGCTCTGATTGATGTAAGCTCTCGATGCACCAGGCCTCTCACTGAGCCCAGCTGGATAATTCACTGAGACTTGTTTACGAGAAGCGGTTGCTGGGGGCCTCGGCATCACACAGCGCTTAATTCCGCCATTCAGATTCCACTGTCTGCTGCGGCTTTACACATCCTGGGAAAGTGCTCTTAAATAAGGGAGGAAAAGAAATAAAGCAAAGCAGAAACAAGAATAAGGACTACAGGAAATCAGTTAGAAAAAAAAAAAATTGATATAGCAATTAACCATAACTAAATGGAACTGCCTATGTATCTTTGACATCACAATAGTTGATGCATTTACACAATATCTGCCTTTTCAGCCTGAAGCAGGCTATCCTGTCCATTCACTGTAACGTTATAATAAGTGCTTCAACCTGGGCTGATTCTACTAGAATGTACAATACATGGCAACCAATTAAAACACAGTGCATTAAAAAAAATAATTTTCATTTTTTCATGTTACACCCAAAAACTAAATTCTACATGGTAGACCAACAAACACAAAGTAGCAAGTAATTGAGATTTTACAAATAAAAATCTGTGTTGATATGCATGTGTAATTAGCCACCTACATTCTGATACCCCTAAACCCAAGAAACCCATGGCCACTCTGGAGGAGATGCAGAGATCCACAGCTCAGGTGGGACAATCTGTCCACACAACTACAAGGCATGTATCCACAAATCAGGTCTTTATTGAAGAATTACATTTTTGAAAGCCGTAAGCCATAAGAAGTCCATGTAGGGGACACAGTAAACACATGGAAGAAGTCGCTGTGGTCAGATGACACCAAAGTTGAACATTTTGACTTAAATGCAAAACGCTATGTGTGGTGGAAACTAACACCGCACATCACTCTAAATACACCATCCCCACTGTGAAACAGGGTGGTGTTAGCATCTTGCTGTGAGGATGCTTTTCTTAAGCAGGAACAGGGCAGCTGGTCAGAGTTGATGGGAAGATGGATGGAGGTAAATGCAGGGCAAAACGGGCCAACCAAACGGTCACATGTCACCCCGCTGCTCATTGAGCTCCACTGGCTACCAGTTGATGCTCGCATCAAATTCAAAACTCTTACAATCGCCTACAAGGTGATGACAGAACAGGCTCCTTCCTACCTGCACTCACTACTGAAGGCTTACGCTACCTCCCGGCCGCTGCGCTCCTCCAATGAACGTCGCCTCGCTTTGCCAAACACTCACACAAAGCAATCCAGACTGTTCTCATACAGAGTTCCCCAATGGTGGAACAAACTACCTTCCACTACCAGATGAGGAGAATCTCTCACTATCTTTAATAAACTCCTGAAGACAGAGCTCTTCAAAGATCATTTACTTTCTTAACACCTCTAACACACTAACTACTTCTAACCTCATTTCCTTCTTCCCCTCCTTCACTTCTCTATCCCTTTATTTCCCTTCGACCTCCTTTAAGCCCTATCTAAAAATCTTAATTCCTATTACTTTTGTACTTCATTATTGTAAGTCACTTTGGACAAAAGCGTCTGCCAAATTAATTGTAATGTAATGTAATGCAATGTAATGCAATCCTGAAAGAAGAAAACCTGTTGGAGGCTGCAGAAGACTTGAAACAGAAAAGGAGATTTTCCTTCCAGCAAGACAATGACCCTAAACATACAGCCAGAGCTACAGTGGAATGGTTCAAAGAATATTCATGTGTTAAAATGCCCCAGTCAGGGCGCTGAGTGGACCCCATAAAAACACAAACAGATTATACAGTTTATACAGAAACACAAGAAGAACAAGAATAAACTTGTTTTTTTTTATTTAAACTTGACATTTTATTAGAAAGAAAAACATAAGAAACTTTATGCACCTATCCAGTGTCAGCATGGTAGAATGTTCCACATTCAAATGCTGTTAGTACTGCAGCTGCAATCTTCACACTGCAGTTTAATCCCAGTACACTGATCAACACTCTTATACAATGCAGTGACCAACACACAAGTATGCTGCTGTGATTTATTATAAAAGAGAGAAACAACAAAGCAGCTCATATCAACAACATCTACCTCTATTAATAAAAAGAAAAATATTGTTAAGTTAAATGTTAAATGAATCAGTGGTCTTGGACGGTATTCCTTTCTTCATTTAAGAGGTTTATTCAAATTTCTTCTGATTAGTTCATTTGGAATAAGAAACTAGACACTGAATATTTATCCTGGAACTGCTCTCCAATCAGATCGACTGAGAAACAAAATCTGCTGTGAGATGAAGAGAGCATGGACCCCACATGCTGAGAACCATCAATCATCCTCTAATAAACCCAATCAACACCGGGCCAGCTGTGCTGCTGTTAATCTCCTCATGCCCGGATTCAGCACGATGAAGAAAGGAACTGCAGTGGGTTTTAAAGCAGAAATGATGGAAATCAACTGTTCTAAATGCACGTAAGGCTGCAAACAGCAGCAACATTCCGTCAAACCTGGGGTGTCATATCTTATCCACAGAGGACCGGCGTCACTGCAGGTTTCCACTGCTAATTAATACTCACCCCCAATTAGACTTACTAAAGTTACTCCTTCATTATTCCACTTGGTGGCACTAATCAGGTGAAGAGAGTAAACCTGTGGTGAAGAATATTAATATTAAATTCTGTGAAACTGACACCAATAAATCCATAACTCCTGGTATTTCCATTTTTAGGAGTATTTAATCCTCTTCAGTAACACTGATGTTGTGAAATATCGTAGAGAAGTGTCTTGTGATAAATTAAGTATCGCAGAATCAGTTTTGTGATATCATCGTTATCATAAGATGCCCTGTGACTTCCACCCGTACTGTTTTATTTAAAACTACCCAACTGTGAGTATAATCAGAGATCTGTCTCAGTCTGGACGCTCTGGATGCTCAAATCTGAGCTTTGCATCACTCAAAGGTTAGTCAAAGGTTACCGATCTCCATACCACAGCAACCCATGCAGATACACAGGCAAATTTGGCTTCAGTCTGAATGCAGCCTTAAACCCATAGTTTATTATGATAGTTAAGACTTATTTATCCATACAATAAATAATCTAATAATGACTGACAAACTCAAATGAAAAAACCTATTCATGCAGTACTGTGTAGATGTTTTTATTAAAGACTATCATGCACTTGGAGAGTTCTTACTGTGAAGTAAATGTTTACTTTATGAGTAGCCTGAGCAACTGGCTCATGTTGACCCATCTGAAATTAAAGTGGGTTGTGGCAATGGCACCCATTGGGAAGCTCAGCTGGGTCCCAGCAACAACACATATACAAACCCACTCAGAGCCCACTATGCCCACCTGAAACTCACCTGATAGCCCACCTTCCACCCATGTAAGCACTACATGAACACCTGTTGTCTGGATGAATCAGCCCTGTGGGGAATACA